>NC_043703.1:118613862-118746028 GCF_006229205.1 Suricata suricatta
TATATACTGTTAAGTGAAACTGCAATACAATCTAAGTTTATTTTGGGAGTGTTTGCTGTATAATTGGATTTAATGAAATGTTTAGAGGTGCAGTAGGCATGACTTTGAGTAGATAATGAAAGAAAATGCAAAATGCTTATTGGTTTATGATGTGGTTTCATCTTAGCTTGGGCAAACCATGCAGTATTTAGTACATAGTAGCAGAATATTTACTATTGAAGCTTGAAGAGATGTGAATTCTTTGTGTGCAATCTTTCATTTATACATGTGAGAGGGTTTTCTTTTTTTTTAATATTTTTACATTGTAGTACTTGTTTTGCTTGTTGGTGGTGTTTGCTTATTTAATACATTCCGTCAAGGACAGAAATTACATGATGGTTTTTTTTTGGTTTTTTGTTGTTTTTTTTTTTCCCCCTAGGAAGTGTGTCTTGGGTTTCTCTCTTATTATTGTCAAACCATTTCTATGCAGTGTTTTGTGTGTGTGTGCGTGTGCACTTGTGCATGAGTGCATGTGTTATTCATTCCTGGAAAACTTTAAAATTAAGGTTTCTAATATCTCTGATGACAGCTATGGGAAGCTTTGCTTTCATAGAAACATACTCATTCAAGGTATTCATAAAGAGCTGTGTAGAATTGTCTATATAATATAGAATTCTTTTATAGCTTTTAACATATTTTTGCCCATATTGCTACAACTTTTCCCTAATTGCATTTCACTTCTTTCAATTTAACTTACATCTCTACATGTACTGCCTATCAAACATCTTCAGCAAATGATCTTACTACTTAACACATAAAGAAAATAGACACTAATACATAGAAATGTCCTCCACTTTTGTCTCTGCTGAGTACTTTAATTATTTCAGATATCTTTATCTTGACAATAAAGCCCAGGTGGTTCTAAAATGTGTTCACAAATTTTTTTATCATCCTCTCTTCAGAGTAGCAGTTAATTCCCTTCCCCCTGAGTGTGTGCTAGACTTCACAACTGCTTCTAATAAATAGAATTTAGCAGAAGTGATGGTATATCACTTCCAAGAAAAGGTTATGAAATGATTGCATCTTCCATCTTGAGTGCACACTCCCTCTAACACGCTGTGCTCATGTGCCCTTTCTCTTTTCCTTGGATCACTTGCTTAGAGGAGCCATGTTATGAACAGTTCCATGGCAATGTCCATGTGGTGATGAACCAAAGTCTCCTGCCTAAAGTTACATGAATGAGTGTGGAAGCCGAATGCTCACTCCCAGCCAGGTCTTTTAGAGACTACAGCCCAGACAGACAGCTTGATTACAAGCTTATGAGGTACCTACTCAGCTCAATAACTCCAAAAGTCTTGAGGCTCCTAAGTGTGTGGTTTTAAATTGGGTTTGGGATAATTTCTTATGCAGCAATGGATAAATAACATACCTTCTTTCAACATCCTCCCCCATCTCTCTATCCCTACTACCCTGTATCTCTATCCTCTTTCACAGGGAAAAAAAAAGTTGGAAGATAATTTTAATTGGCTTAAGGACATTCATGATCCCACATAACAGACAGTATTTTGGATTTACATATCAAGTGCCGGTTGAGGTCTGGTTAACTTAATGGCTCAGTGATGTTATTATGATTCCCTGAGCATTTCTCTTTTCTTTCCCGTCATCTTCAGTGTTTTGGTCTTAGGCTGACTCCCTTCAGAAGAGAGTCCAATATTGTTGCTAAAGTTCCAGACATCACAGTTATCACATTCCTGTGATGATCTCATTAGCAAAATGATCCTATTTGATTTCTCCTTTTTAAAATGAGGGAAACCATCTCAGAATTCCACTGGCAGATAACCTCACATCTCATTGGTCAAATTTTTATCATGTGACCGTGCCTAAACCAATCCTTAGCCAAAGAGAATAGGTCTTTAGGACTATCATTCTTAGCTGTGCAGCCTCTCTCCAAGGTATGTAACTGAGTGTTCAGTGATTTAAAATGTTAACTGATATTCATACCTACATTATACTGGTATCTATGTAAATATAAGCTGCAGGTATATATTACCTTTCTTCCATAAAGCTCTGTTTTCCCTTTATTTTTTTAATACCATTTAGCTGACTCCCCATTTTTAAAAGTAATTCTCCAGAATTCATCCTTATTTCTTTCACATTGCTTTGATATTAGATTCTTATTAGAGCTGGGCAATATTATCTCATATCAGTGGGAGGATGACTACAAAATGACCTGGAAATAGTATTAATTAGAGCAAGTTTGCAAATTGTATTATAAGAATTAGTGTCCTGACTTTGGTCAATTTGAAATTTTGTAAAATTAATGCATTTAAAATGAAAAATGAACCCAAAATGGCATTTCTATTCTGAAAGCATCAAGCTGGAGTCAGCTAGAAGTTAATTTTGATAATTAAATTATAAACCCTTGCATTGGGAAGTAGTATTTGATCAGCCATCCAGAGTCCCCTTTAGCTTCTGTGTCACGGATAAAATGGCTTCAACATATTGTGACAGAGAAATGGATTTGCTTGAAGATGCACACATTGATAGGTAAGGTCAAACAGAAAGTACCTGATGAAATTACTATACTGTCTAATGAGAAATATCATTTTATTTTAGATCTGACATTCTCGACAGTGTAATTAATCTGAGAGATTGTAAAAGAAAAAATATAAATCATCTGTCATAAGTCATGTAGTATTACAAAACTTAAGCCTTAAATTTAGCATTATTGGAATATAATTAGAATTGGCCTATGTAGTCAGATCATTAGGCATTTTTGAAATCTGAAAATACCAAGCCTCTCTTTATTCTCTGCATTAAATTTCCAGATGCACTAAGTGAGGCACTTTGACTACACGTATTAAAATCTTTAGTGCTAGTATTGAGCATAAGAATGGCGGCCAAAGGAGAAGGTAAAATTTAGATGTCTGGGTAGTGGAGTCATAGCTGGTGAGCCCTAGCAGAACCATGTGCTTTGATTTGTAATAGGGTTTGTATCAACATTTTTGGCTTACCAGCTGACATTATTTGTTCTTTACAAAGTGTTCTCTGGTACTATTTTTGTGTTGTTTTTATTTTCGTTCAGTGATATAATTAATACATTGTCACCATTTTCCTATTAGTGACAGAACAAATACTTGCCATCTCATGCTGTTTCAGTTTTTAAATGATAATGGATCTGATGAATTCACCTGATAAAAAAATGAAATTGTTCATCCTTTACCATCCCTTTTATTATTTTAATTAGATGGTAATCCCTACTCCATGTCTACCTTCATATATGTTTTTAAATTTCCACGTTCATCTCTAAATTCCTGAATAATGTGATAACACTGAAAATGTATAATGAAATAATAGATAAAAAAGTGACTTGGACTATTATTGATAAGTCTTCCAAATATTCAAATTATTGAAGAAATAAAATTACAAATTACCTAGAAAATAATGATGATGGAAACATTTAAACAAAGTGAACTAAGTTGTTCTTCATAGCAAATTCAAAGTTTCAAATGCTCAATCATAAATAGGTGACATAGAGGAACAATCTAAAGATGCACTTCAAGAAGCTGGAAAAGAAAAAATAATTAAATTAAGGTGGGAGATAAGTGTAAAGATACAAGCAGAAATTAAGAAACAGAAAAATCAGTATCCTGATAAATGCCCAATCCAGTTCTTTGACAGGATTCATAACGCAGATAAATTCTAGGCAAGATTACAAAGGACAAAAGAGAGAAAGGAAAGAAAAGAAAAAGCCACACGTAGGAACTGAAAAGAAAGAGTCAGATATATTAGTGTTTGTAACTTTGTATTTTCTCACCTGAAAATCTAGAGGAAACAGATATAAATTTACTGAAGAAACGTTAGAAATCCCAGCTGACTGATATGTAGAGTAGAAATTGGTAAGTTGTTAATGAATAGTATTCAAAAAGCATTTGGACCATAATTACAAGAGAATTCAATGAAAGCTTCAAGGTGTCGATAATTCCTTTGCTATGTCGAGGTTTTTGGAACCCAATAAATGAAAGAAGCCTTCCCAATTAACTTTATAAAGTTAGCAAAATCCTAAGAGTCAAATCTGAGACACAGAGCATGCATAATCAATGATCTAAAAAACAGGTTTGAAAATCTCTGTGCCTTATTTTCAATTTTGCTGTGAACCTAAAACTTCCCTCAAAAAACAAAGTCTTAATTATAACAATAATAATGGATTTTAAGAAATCTAATCTAAGACCACAGAATAGTTAAATTTATTATCACTAATTAGGATTTATTCTAGGAAGTCAAGAATGAGTCAATCATTGGAAATGCATGGCATAAAGTAAGATTTTAATATTTTAAAGGATAAAAAATTACCTTAATAGATGGCAAATACACACACACACGCACGCACGTGCACACATACACATTTCCTGAGAAAACTTATAACATTATATTAGAAATATTTTACTAAATAATGAAAGAGACGTAGGTCAGTGGTCATTGTTACTCAGCCTCTTTATTCGCTTTTGGCCAAGTGCTGGCCGTTTTTCTCCTGAAGAAGACTATGGTGGATAATAGGTATGTTTTAATGGACTGACTCCACATCCTGTCTTCAAGAATTTTTTAAAATCATAAATGCAAACACACACGCACACATGCACACACACCCTCAAAACACAGACTTGTAAACTTTGGAAGATATGAAGTTTTTCAAATTTTTTAGAGAAAACCAATAAAAAGAAGATTACCAAAGAAATCAGCTTCATTGAAAAGATGCATATTCTCCTGGCTCACAAATCGTTTTCACTAAGGGCTGTTTGCTTTTGAGGCTGCAGATGTGTAAAATGTCAGTCAGCTTGATTCTGAGAGGTGGGCAATCTAGAAGTAAACACAGGATGTTGTCAGAAGAGAGAACTACCTCCTTTTCACAGTTACTGAAATACATATACAAAAATACAAAATTGTTTAAACCGTGTAACCAAACACATAACACTCTGAGCAGGTACAGGCACCGTGCAAGACAGAACAGCCTACCTAGCAAACCAGGGGCCTCCTGGGACCATGTTCTCTGCGGTATTTCATAGGAATTAAACTGACATTCTTAAAACTTTTAAATGTTTTGTAAATAACTTCGGAGGTGTTCATTTTTTTTTTTTGTTTATTCCTTTTGCTTCAGAGCAGAAGCAAAATGGCATTTGTGATACTAGTAACTAAAGGAAAAGATTGGATGTGTATTTCAATATATGTTACCAATGGCCTGAGCAATTTAAATCATATTGACTATCTATATTTGCTGATGCTAGACATAATGAAAACCAAACAATGCATCCATCTATGAAAGTGGTTTTCCAGCCATCTTTTAAAGAGCCCTAAGATGCTGCTAAAATATTTCAGAAGTCAACCAGAGGAGCTCTCCCCCTGGCCCCATATAGAGATAACAAGTGGAGAGAGATATTCTTATCTCTGACGTCTTAGGTTTTGTGTGTGTGGTGTATTTAATGTTCTGCATAAATTTTCATTCGCTGGAGAGAAGGGAAATTATATTGATGAAGAAAGATAAATTAGGGAGTGCCTGGGTGGCTCAGTTGGTTGAAGGTCCAACTCAGTTCAGGTCATGGTCTCATGGTCTGTAAGTTTGAGTCCCATGTTGGGCTCTGGGCTGACAGAGTCTGGAGCCTGCTTCAGATTCTGTCTCTCTCTCTCTCTCTCTCTCTCTGCCCCTCCTCCACTTGCACTCTGTGTCTCCCTCTTCTTCAAAAATGGATAAACATTAAAAAAATTTTAAATATATTTACTTATAAAGATTGAAAAAATACCAATATTGTTTAAGCAGGTTCTATATTTAAAGTAAGAGCCATCTTATTAAACATGCCAACAGCTTGAAAGCTGTACCATCTTTTTACTGATAACCATCTGTAAAAAATGTAAAAAATGAATTCTTGTGAAGGTAGTTGATGAGATGCTTTTCATTTTATTTTTCTACAATAAAGTCTCTGAGGTTTGTCAACTTCTGATGGATGATGATGTAATTAGACATGTTTTATTATAATGAAGACTGACAAGAAAAACGTTAAATCAATTGGACAATAGCATCTTATGTTTTCCATATTTACCTCATCTATTCCATTCCTTCCGGAGAGTGTATTGGATAGTACAGAATCAGCTGCATGAGTCCAAAAAGGCTTTCAGAAAAATGACAGCCATATATTCATGCTTTTATAAACTTCAGAACTGACCCGTGTGCTTTAGTTGTGGCTGCAGCCTCAGTGGTATGCTGGCGGGAGCAAAAAAGTGTCCGGTGAACAGAGCAGGCAGGTCATTTGAGTTCACGTGACAAGGTGATACTTTCAGTTCTCTAAGATGCACTGTCTGTGTCTCAGCTAGTAATTCTGGGACCCAGGGGAGGATTTTGGAGTTCTATTGTAATCCCCTATGTCATTTGTGTTTCTAGCTCAGACCTCACCTGCAGATGCAGCCTTGTTTTTCTAATTGCCTATTCAACTTGGTTGTCTCAGTAGAACTTGTAATCTCATCCTTCAAATTCCTGCCGGTCTGCTTTTTCTCATCCCGCTTAATTACATCACCATCTTTACAATCACTCAAGACATAGAACTGTCATTCTGAACATTTTTGTTTCTCCCCTGGATTAAATTCATCATCATGTCTTACCGGCAATAAAGCCGTCTTGTGACCAGCATCTCTCTGCTTCATCTGACTCCTGTCTTCAATTTAAATGCTGCAACTATACTCTACTTCTTCTAGTTCTTCAAGCACATTGTGCTGTTTCCTACTTGAGGCCTTTGCTCATGCTATTCTCTTCCTGGAGTGCTCTCCCCACCAACCTCACTTGGCTCACCCTTAAATGTTCCAAATTACTTTCATCCTGTTAGTGCATGCCTTTCCTTCCCTTCGAAACAGATATCGCAATAAATAATTACAAAATGCTTTTTCTCTTCATTTGGTAAATGTGTAAACTCTGTGGGGGCTGGAATCATGTCTGTTTTATTCTATTGAATTTCTAGTGTCTGTCACATTTCTCTGAGACCAGTAGATACATACTAAATATTCGTTAAATACAAGATTGGCTTTTAACATTGATATATTACTAAAACTGAGAGAAATGTGGAAGCATACTTTCCACCGGATCTTTTGGAGACTGATTGGTACACATGAAATTATTACTTAATTATGAGAAAGGAAAGAGTTGTCCACAGGTTGTTCTGCTTCATATCTGTAACTTTCACATTGTCTTTCAGACAAATGTCAACAGATATTTGAATGAATGAATACATACATGATAACAGTTAAGGCAAAAAGTTTGCAAAAACGTTCATCAAATAAATCCTATACAGTATCCTAAAATACAGTTGGAAACAAAATGCTTGTTTTCCAAGACATATCTGGTTTTCCTCATCTGTCTATTCAAAATTAACATTATCTATTTATAGCTTTCAAATTTAATTTTTTTCCCAGAAAAAACATCTAAAGCCATATTACTAGTGAAAGAAATGATTGTACAAAGACTTCTTTAATTTTACTTTTTATGTTCCCTAAATAAATGTTCATGGTGAGAACAGTTAAAAATAGTAGCAAAAATAAAGAGGAAGTTAAGGATTGCTATTAAACATTCCACCCCAAAAAAACCCCAATGTTTTTTCTCTTTCATATACTATTTCTTATAAAAGAAATTTCTAAAATATTAACAAATAATGCTTATTTAGAATTTAGTCTTTGCTGGGCACTGTTCTAATTTCTTTACAAATATTAACAATTCAAACCTTGTAATGACTCTTTGACTAACAGAGTCCCCATTTCACATGTGAAAACACGGAGGCCTAGATTAGTTCAAGGTCACATTACCAGTAGAACATAAGTTGGGATTGTTTTCTAAATGTGTGCTTCCACAATATTATTTAGTGTACTATTTATATTATTATAATTATTATAATGTAATATATTACTTACAATATTATTTATTGAGGAAAGTATCACTATGCGGATGTTTAAATTCTTCAAAATTTGCAAATTCTTAATTTCTATAATTGCTGTAAACAATGATAAAAGAAATATTTTCGTACATCTTTACCCACACAATGTCTTTCCTTCTAGCTATGAAGGTCTTTTGAGCCCAGGATGACCAATGAAAAGTGGAAACAAACAATGCTGACTCTCAGTAACAAAGGAGAGAGCAAACACAGCTTGCCGAAGGGAGTGCCTGGAGATTACAGTTAATGGAAATCACAGACGTGTCTTTCCCTCTCCTGTTCACTCAAAGAACTTTTACTATTTTATCTTTTCAGACATGCTTCTTTGTTGATATAAACTCTAAGTAGTCTGACTACTCAAATTCTAAAGATTTCTAAATATCTCACTCTTTGGAGTTTAGATGAGCATTTTTACCTTTTTTTAAATTAAAACAATTTTAATAGACTTTATTTTTCAGAACAGTTTTTAGTTCACAGTAAAATGGAGCCAGGGCACAGATATTTCCCACTTATCCCCTGCCATCACACATGCGGGGATTCCCCCATTATTAGCCATCAGAGCAGTGGTATGTTTGTTGTAATTGGTGGCCCTCCACTGACATCATTATCACCTGAAGTCCATTAGTTTTCACTCTTGGTGTTGTACATTTTGTTGGCTTGGACAAATGTATAATGACATGTATTCATCATTATCGAATCATTCAGAGTATTTTCACTGCGGGAACAATCCTAGGTGCTCTGCCTATTTACTTATCTATCCCCCCACTCCAACCACTGGCAGCCACGGATCTTTTATTGTATAATGGTTTTGCCTATTTCAGAATGTCATATAATTGAAATGATACAGTATGTAGACTTTTCAGATTCGTTTCTTTCACCTAGTATGTAGAAATGTACAATTAAATATATGCTTCAGTATGCAATTCAAAACATTTAAGGTTCTTATATGTCTTTTCATGGCTTGATAGCTCATTTCCTTTTAGTACAATAACATTCCATTATCTGGATGTACTACAGTTTATTTATCCATCCATCTACTGAAGGATATCTTGTTAGTTGCTTCCAAGTTTTGGCAATTATGAATAAAGCTGCTCTAGATATTCATGTGCAGGTTTGTGTAGACAAAAGGATTCAGCTCATTTGGGTAAGTGCCAAGGAGCACACTTTCTGGATCATATGGTAGAGTATGTTTAGTTTCATAAGAAACTTCCAAACTGCATTTCAAAGTGGCTATATCATTTTGCAGACCCACTAGCAAGAATGAGAGTTCCTGTCACCCTACATCTTTGCCAGCTTTTGGTGTTGTCCATGTTCTGAATTTTGGTCATTCTGGCGAGTGTCTAGTGGTGTCTCAAATTTATTTGATTTGCAATTCCCTGATGACATAGGAGGTCATCGAGCATCCTTTCATATGCTTATTTGCCAGCTGTATTCTTCTCTAGTGAAGTGTCTGATTAAGATCTAGCATACACATCCTTAAAGACCGAAGTATGAAGATTGTTGGGGAATACTATATGAATCTTTTTAAGATCCTTGCACTCTGCTTTTAAAATTGAGATAAATTTACCTGCAATAAAATGTTAAGTGTAAAATCTGAAGAGATTTGATCAGTGTATATACCCATCCAACCAACCACCACCAGTTCCTTCAACTCTAAAATGGGGACATTAATGGTATCTATGACAAAATATAGAATATCCCATTATCCCAGGATGGTCTCTTGTTTTCCTTTGCAGCCATTTCCCCCTCTCCCACCTCCCTTTCCCCGGCCCCTCCTAACTTGCTAGAGGAAATCACTATTTTCATTTTTGTCACTATAGCTTTTATTTGTCTGACCCAAACTTCATATAAATTGAATCATACAAGATGTATGACTCTGGCTTCTTCACTCAACATGGTTTTGAGCTTCACCTGGGTGGTATATATATATATTCAGTAGTAAAGTCCTTTTTATTGTTGAATGCTATTCCTTTGTATAACTATACCAACATTTACCCATCTACTCATAAGTTGATAGACTTTTTGGATCTTATGATCTAAGGCATTGATATATATTACAAACTTTCCCTACAGTAAAGTTGTCTCAATTACACTCCCCCAACCCAACCTACCCCCCTCCCCTGCAGCAGTGTAAAAGATGTTTCTACCACAGCTTATCTGGAGTGTTAGGCTCCACACTGAACATGGGGCTTGAACTCATGACCCTGAGATCAGGAGTTGCATACTCTACCTACTGAGTCAGCCAAGCACCCTAACAGAATCACTTTTAAAGCCTATTCTAGATGGATAATCACCAAATGGCATCTCATTTTAAGTTACTTTTTAAAACACTGAGCTTAATTTTTTTTTAAGGTTTACTGACCAAGTGATTTTCTTATTTTGTCAATCTATCACATATTCATCTATTTTCTATTGGCAAGTTTTTTTGGAGGTATGCACATACATTTAGGCTTTGGAACCTCTTGGGTCTTCTTTAAGGACTTTTCCAAGACCACCACCAAACTTCCCCCTAGCTATTCTTCAATACATAAACACTTATTATCTTTAAAAGGAGGTGTTATTGTTATACCCATTTTAATGATTCAGAAGCTTTAAGCATAGAGAGTTTAAGTGTTTTGCAAAAGGTCATAATCAAGGAAGCAAGAGAAGGATTAATGCTAAAACCCTTGCTTTTATTTGTTATCCATTATGCTATTTTTCTTGTTCATTCAGGTTTATACAATGAGAATAATAACAACTACCTCCATGGATTGTTTCAAGGGTTAAACAAATGTATACCAAAAAAAATAATAATAGTAATAAAGCATTAGGTGCCAGTGTTGTATGTACATTGTGTATATTAACCCACATAATCTTCACAACAATCCCATGAGATAACTATAATCTCTCATCCAAATTATACGTGAGAAAGCTGATGCATAGAGAAGTTATCTACCTAGCTAACATTATACGATTAGTCAGACAGAACTGAAATTTGATCCTAGATAGCATAGTTTTCAAATCTGTTCTCTTTAATGCTATGCCCGCAGCTGAGAATTTCTCCTGAAAAATTGTATGCCCTAAATGAATATTAACTAATATCACTATTAATGGAAATTTATTGGGTCATGGTCATGGAAATAAAGCCTTTTTCCCCCTCCCCTCAGGAGTTCCAGCCTCTAGAGGTTGCCTCCCCCTCTTCACCCATATTATTGCAATACTGAAATTTAGGGACTGACACTTGACAGAGGCTTTCTAAGAGACAGGCCCATGCTTTTTGAATTTTAAGCTTTGTGGCCCTTAGCATGTGTTAGTCAGTCTTGATGCTGTAAAGCCATACAGCAAACAACTTCAAAATTTCAGATCCTCAAAATAGCAAATATTTATGTTCCTTGTTTACAGATCATGCACCAGCTGTCACTCTGCTGGACTCAGCTGGGCTATTTTGGTTTGTAGAAAGCTGGTCAGATTCAAATCCATTCCATGTGTCTTCATCACTCTGGAACCACTCGGCCTCAAGCCCAGGGCCTGGGTGTGGTCTTCTTTGGCAATCACAGGAGAGCAAGTGAGTAAGGCAAGCTGTGCAGGCACAGTTAAGCTATCACATAATATCTGCTAATCTCCCACTGAATGTTGTTGGAAGATGAGTAAGGGAAAGAAATGGTAGAATAAGATTTGAGTGGAATCTTGGGATCTTATCCAAATACTTTCACAGAATTAGCTCTTTATTTTACTGAAGTAGTATTAATCCTTTGTCACATTTATGCAAATACTTTCAGATTTTTTAGTTAGTTTTTAGACATCACTTATGACATTTTGACTTTGTTTAAAAAATCCTTTCTCTGAGATCATGTATCCTGATATCAAATTTGGAATATGTGATGTTCTTTGTAAACAACTGAATCTAAGAAGTTAAACTTATATGCATCTTTTTGATAAATGTTTATTTATTTATTTTGAAAGGGAGAGGGAGAGAGAGAGAGAGAGGGAGAGGGAGAGAAAGAGAGAGAGAGAGCATGCACACATGAGCTGGAGTGGGGCAGAGAGAGAGAGTAGAGAGAGAATCCTAGTGAGGGTCTGTGTGATCAGCACTGGGCCTGAGGCGGGGCTTGATCTCAGGAACTGTGAGACTGGGACCTGAAATGAAATTAAGAATTGGACACTTAACCAACTGAGCCACCCAGGTGCCCCTAAACTGATAAGCATTTTTAATTAGCATTAGACACATAGCAGATATACAACAGACTGTCACTGAATTAGGTTTACAGTAGAATGCTAATTAAAAGTGTATTACATTTACTCATTTTGGACTCCAGTGAAAGGGGAAGGACGAGAATATTTGTACACTTATTAAGTTATTGCATACCTTATTATCTTATTTCATCCTAGGAATAATCCTGTAAGGTAGATAAAATTGCATATGTTTTATATCAGGTAACTCATCTTTGGCTTAGACAGGGCAAGCAACTTTTACAAGACTGTGCTATGTGGTGACAATGACTCTCATCTAGACCTAGCTTTAGTTAGTCTTTTTCTGAGCCCTCTTCTTGACTAGGCCCTGACTTTGGCCAATGTCTTTGCCAGACCTGCATAACTCAGCTGTAGCAAGAATCTTGCTAAGAATCATTTTAGTGAGAATTCCCCATCCTTGATATCAGATCATCCTGGCCTCCCTTTAGCAAGAATTTTGTTGGGTCAGTTTTAGAATGCCCTGGCCCTTGATGGCTCTTTTTGGTAATCTTCTATCCACTGATTCCCTCATTCTGTTCATTGGCTATAAATCCCCGGATGCCTTTGCATTATTTAGACTTGTGCCCTATCTCCCTTCCTTTATTTCAGTGTCCTGCATAAAGTCTCCCTTACTATTTTAAAAAGTGTCAGAATAACACTGACCGTGGTTTAACAGTGGTTGTCATTAGTATGAGCGCCAAAGTTGTCCAGTGTGCTATCATATTCACAGAAGAGATGAGAGGAAGCCTGAATACAAGGCCATAATATTCATGTATAATGCACTACCTTTAGAGTTCACCAGTTTCTGCAAAAGTGTGGATTAAAGAGCCTTTAAAACACAGTGCTTCGGGCTTCTCTATACCCCGTATCTTCGGGGAGTTTTGTTTCATAGCTGTTCAGGTGTCAGCCTGTGTAATTGCTGTGACTTCTGTTACCACGTTGTGACCATCTGCTCATCTCCACGTGCTGGTGAGCCCTGGTTCTTCTGCTGCTGATCACCCTTCTGTCTTTTGAGTGTATTGACCTCTCCTAAGCCACCACCAAGACCAATATTCTGTCCGCAGAGGATGGTTGCATTAGCCCTTATCTCTACTCCAGGCAGCCTCAATTCCCACAAGACAGCTGTGACCAGGCTGTGATCTTCCCTGAGACTTTAATGAAGAATTCAAAGTAAAGCATAGCTATGATAACATAAAAAATATATGTCTGCTCTTCGATCTTCTTTAGTCCCAAAATGCATGATGGTACTTTTGAGGCACTTATAATATTCTTCCCTTCCTCATCATAGAGCTTGTTCCCCAAATGCCAACTTGCTTTCATGTCCTCTCCGATAGTTTACCTCAATCAGAAATGGTGACTTTGAGCATGTTTTGTTTCTGTGAATACAGGGAAACAAGATGGGCAGATCAGAACAAAATCGTGCAGCCTCAATTCAGTTCTCAAAATCTGCGTTAGTTATCACTTTATGCCATAGTAGGACATTGCTGGTTTGCTTCTGTTCTTTCAGGTCCCGCTCTCTTGTTTTAATCCTTTTGGCCGGAAAGAGCAGTTCCTTCTCACTATTTTTCTGTAAGGAGCCAGTTATACCAGGCCATGTAAGCGCATACGTGCATGAATGTGGAAGACGGTCACACGCATGCATGAGCATGGCAGGTGCATACGTAACCTCAATTTTACTGAACCTCATTTTATTTACGGAATCTCCCTGCATGGTGCAGCTTTACCTGTAGTTTATAAAGAAGCACTTCACTGAAAGGAAAATAGTCTGTAGAGTTGCAACTCTGCATAAAACATCCACAACCATTTACATTATTGCCCTGAGCAATTGTGCTTCTTCTAAACAGCATAGCATTCAGACATCTTTTCTGATGCTAATCCCTGTCTTACATTTGCATAACTGAAAGGCCTATCAGCAATATGTTTTTCTGAAAACTGAGTGCCCCACAGTTGTTTAAAAGCTATGAAATAGCTATAAAACATTTTCCCCTACTGTCCTCTAGGTTTCAAATATATTTTTTAAACTTTGATTATGAATTAATTTTAGTACAAAAGATTTCCTTTATCCCTCACATCACATCTTTTCATGTCATCATCTTACATAACCATAGAACTTCTCAGAGCCAGAAAATTAGCCATGGCATAGTATTGTTAGTTAACAGACTTTATGTGAATCTCACCAACCTTTCCACTAAAGGCCTTTGGCTGCTTTGGGATTCTCCATTGCCAGTTTTCATCCAGAGTTCTGGCTCACTCACCACCTATCTTAACTCCCTTTAACAATCCCAAGAAGAATGAAGCTGTCTTTGAGGACAAAGCTGAAATGGGAACTAAGCCCTGGAGTGGTGACTCTACATCTGTTTTCCCAGTGGAAAAGTCATCCATCATCCATCCAGGAGGGGTTGGTGAGAGCACCAGGAGGTGGGAGAGGAAGTCTGTCCTGGTGCAGAAACTGGAAGGGAAAGTGGAGAGCATTTCGTAGATTAACTTCTCTAGACATTGAAATAAGGAATTGTGTAAATTATAGGAATATCCCCAGGAAATACTGACAGAGAAGTAGGGAAGTGGTACTGGGCATGTCAAGTAGAGGAACCCAGTCAAGGCTGCCATTTTGAGCAAAATCCTCAACTTGATCCAGTGAGGGAACACCAAGAATAGAGTGCATCACATCTCAGAATTTTTCTGATTGGTAGCCAGGAAGCTGGAGTGTTTTTACCTTTACCCCTGCCCACTCACTCATTCATCCACAGCTCTGTCTAGGGGACTGTACATTTCCTGGTTTAGCTCTCCTGGGTTGTAGGGCAAGCAGTTCTGGTAACCTGAACCTACTTACAAAGAGTCTCAAGTGCTGGCTTTTCAGAGTAAAGCACACAGGGTCCAGTAGGAGCAAAAATGGTGCAAGAAACTGTGGAGGGAGTGCATCTTTTATAATCTAATGTGAAGGGACTTCACTTAAGTCAGGTGTAAAATGCATAAGCGTTGGGGCTGTTTGGAGGGCAAAACAGAGATCCTATCTGAAAAAAGTTATGGCCCAAATGGTTTTATTATGGTGAAGGTGTCAGGGAAATAGAATAAAAAATACAGCATCTTCCCCCACCCTAGAGAATCTCTCCATAAAGGGATAAAGATAGAAAACAGTTTTATTATTGAATAAGCATTAAACCAGAATGTGATGCACATGACAGGCAATCCACTAAGAAAGAGATTTCAAAGACAGAAAGAAATTTCACTTCCTTAAATAGCCAAGCAGATAGAACCTATTACATAAATGCTCTCAAGGTAAACAATAAGTCAAGTAAGAGAGCTTGAGAGTACTGCTGAGCACACATAATTTACCCTAACTACTTGGTAATTGGAGTGACCATATATGTTAATTAGCTGACTTTATCCAGAGGAAAAACCGAATAGACAAACTAAAACTCTTAATGACAGGAGGTAGTTTTACAACTTGGAACAGAAGAGCCTACTGAAGGTAGGTTAATACCTTCCCACAGAAACTGGGAGGCAGGAGACAGGGGCACTATGCCTCTAGATATTTATATTTCAAAGAGATGGCTTGTAGGTACAGGAGAGAGAGACATTCCTGGGTCCTACAGCTGACACAAGGCCTATCTAGGATACAAGAGGATTTATATACATTTCAAAGAGAAAAAGTACTTACAAGTTTTCTAAAGTTAATGCTCTAGAACAAAGAACAAAGAAGACTCTTCCCTTATTTTCAACAGAATTAAGTCTCTTGTTTTTAATTTTTGTCTTTATCAAAGTTATGAGACTTAATGGCCCCAGACTCCTAGTTTATGTATTTTTTCAGTGCACTAAAAAATATATATATACACATACACATTATATATTTTCCTTTTAAAAATCAGTAATTAATTTGAGATGCCTTTAGTGATTACTATATTTTTATACATACATTTTCAACATTTAAATCATGAGGTCAATTATGTAGTTCTACAGACTCAAATACTTGGAAGTTATTAACAACAACAACAACAACAACACGAATCTAAGGATGAGTCCAGAGTTAAGGGAGGTGCACTGGACTCTCATGGGATAGGAAGAACATATGGCTCTATATATTTTGAGGGTACTATGAATTTTGCAAGAAAAATATATTTGAAAGACATAAAGAATGTTTGCAAGAGAAGTGGAAAAGTTCATTTCCCTGACATACTGAAAACCAGATATATTATAGAGATAAAAAATGGAATTTAGCAAGCAATCAGGTATGGGCACATTTGCGACTGAAGTCCAAATTCAAGCGGCTTTTAAACTTTTAAGGTTTATCCCACCTCTTTCATTGAGATTACATCTTTAATGAAAACTTGGGAAGAGACATAACCCTGAAGCATGGAATAAGATCCTCCACCCCACAGACTTCTCAGTTACCTGGAACAGTGATGAGAGGAGCGGTTGGGTCCTCTTTTCCCTTCCCATTGCTAGCAGTTGCTCTGATTCACTTTGATTTATAGATCCCAAGCCAGTCACATGTAGGCATGTGTTTCTGGCAAGGAAAAGGATGTCAAATGCAATCAGGCTGCAGAAAAGTTGGCCAAGCTTCAGCTTCCTTTTGATGATTGGAAGCACGGAGTTGTGGAATGTGAGACTAGACTATCTTAGGGATCAGATTGCTTCTCTCCTTCCTTAAAAAATGAGGGTTAGAGAGAAGGTGAAGTGCCTGCAGAAGGTGACATGGCCACTCTAATTTGAATTAGGGCTAACACAGATCACCATATGTGCTGGTGCTTAATAGCTTTGCCTGAGTTATTTCCCTCATTCTGAAACTAACTCGTTATAATGCAAGCTTATTACTTTGCTTGCTGTTCTATATTTGCTGATGCTAAGTTAAGGATCTTTCTGTGCGATTTTAAATTTCTTAACGCTCTCTTGTCCACTGACTCCCATGTCCAACCTTCACCCCGGCGTGTGGTGCTCTTACTCCATGTGATCCACAGCACCCCCCCCCCCCAAAGGTCTGTCTGTTCTAGACCTTTCCTAGTCCATCACTTCCTGATCAGCATTGACTCTGCATTCTTAGCTCTCTTTTACCACAGTCAGAAATACAAAGTGATGTGGGATAACTGATTTGGGAGCATTAAACATTATATTCTTATTTGTCATTCATGCTAAAAAGCTTTCAAATTAATAGATTACTTTCTTAATAAGACAAATTTACTCAATATAATTTTATTTATTAGCAATGCATACATAAAGTAGTTGTATTACTAACTTAAAGAAATCATTCAAAAATACCTGTTCTGTTATTAATCTACATATGAGTCACCAGGTGAAAGATGTGCAACATATCCATGACTTTAGGGTTTTGAAAAAACCTGTGCCATTTTCTTTGTTTCCTATCTTTTTACTTCATATAAATTATACGAAAGTTTATGATTTCCAGTCTAATAACTGATGTGAATTTTTGAAGCAAAGGATGAACCACTTTATTTTTGCTTTTTCTCTCATCATTTAATGCTCTTATTTTCCATCTCTGTCCATGCTGACATTTCAGCATGCATAACTATAGAAAATAATGTTATTCAGTAAAATATATAACATACCAACTTACTGATGGCTTTGGTCCACTTCTTCTATTTCACTTTCCTTAGAAATTTTTATTAGTTATAAAAGAACAGCTTTCTCAATTTCAAGGAAATTTTGGTAATAATATTTTGTAAAATCTCTTCACAAATTTACATGCTGCAGGTGAACAAGACTTGAGGCTTTATGCCCTCAGAATTCCAGGTGTGCATTGCAACAATTTTAAAATAACATGCTTATATTGTAAGGACATGAAAATTTTTATAGAAAATCAAACACTTTTTCTTCTAGTGATTTCACTGTTCAGTATCTCAGAAATATATGCACAAAACGTACATGCACAAGAGTGTATGCACAATATGATAGTTCCTGCAAAGTCGGTTGTAATAGCAAAAAATAAAAGCCTAAAGTGTCCAGCAGTAGGAACTCTTCACAAAATGGAATACTATGCATAGTTAAAGAATAACAAGGAAGATAAGATCAATGTATACTAACCCAGAAAGATTTTCAAAATATATTGCTAAACAGAAAGTGCATTTGAGAAAAATTCCATACAGTAAGATATTGTTTATATAATTTATATTTATGTAAACCTACTTCAGAGAACAAAAGCTATAGTGTAGGTGTATGTGCTGTGTGTGTGTGTGTGTGTGCGTGTAGCATGTGTATAAATGTATGTATATACATGCATATTATGTATTGTACTATATAAATAGTCCATTGAATCAATATTTATTGAGTATTAACCCTTGTATAAGGCTC
Source organism: Suricata suricatta (assembly GCF_006229205.1). Taxonomy (NCBI): domain Eukaryota; kingdom Metazoa; phylum Chordata; class Mammalia; order Carnivora; family Herpestidae; genus Suricata; species Suricata suricatta. Next base: position 118,632,318 of record NC_043703.1, read on the forward strand.
TTTTCTAGTATAGGACTTACATTCGCATATAAAAGCATAGGAGTTCAGGGGTTAGGAGTGAAGATAAAATTTGAAAGTCCATGGCATATAAATGGAAGGTAAAGCCATTAGGAAAAGAATATAGAAAATACAGAAACAAATGTAGAGTAATCCAAAATAAAGTGATGGCAGTGGCCTCCCCTGAAGAAGGAACGGGAGGCTTAGCAGAGGAGGCTACTATGGGGGTATTAAGTTTACACCTGTCTGTATACTTAGATGCCTGAGTAAGCAGCGCATACATGCTTGAGTGCCCCAGGGGATTATATTTGTTTATTACTTGTATAAACAGACCTGAGTGCTCATATCTTACATTCTCAGAGGAAATACAGTATAGTGGCATTAAAACTTTATTTCAAAATAGCTTGAAGGGTAGAAAGAGCAAGATGTAAGAAATCTGAGGGAAACAAATGTTAACACTCACTATCCATTCTCGTGTGACACGGACAGATTCCTGAGATCACTCCAAGACGGCTCTCACTTAGGGTTTCCTCTCAGTCTCCTGTTGGCATCCGGGACAGGACAAAGACAGAGCTATTTTTCTCGCTTTCTTTCATCTGAGGCTGCGTGCTTTAAACAGGGGCATGTGAAGCCCGCTGAGAGAACAGTTGAACTCCAAATTATGGAAAAAGACATGACTCTTTGTAAGGATGAAGAAACAGGAAAATCACTACCCTCAGAAAATAAACACAGACGATAATTAATATAAAAAATGAAAACAAATGAGTCTGTAAACAGTTGGTAACATTTTTCAGGAAATCCATATTAAATACGATATTGAGGTTACATATGGAAGGCATACATGCCCAAGGTCAGAAAAGAATACATAACAAAACAAAACCCAATATTGAGATTTAGAAAAATTTCTCTTAGATGAAAACTGTGATCACAAAACTTAAAAAGTAGGTTAATAAGCAGAAAATGATGAAGAACAAGATGGAAAATTAGTAAATGAATCTAAAAAACGATCTCAGGGTGCCTGGGCAGCTCAGTTAGTTAAGTGTCCAACTTCAAGTCAAGTCATGATGGTTTGTGAGTTTGAGCCCCATGTCAGGCTCTGTGCTGACAGTTCGAGCCTGAAGCCTGCTTCAGATTCTGTCTCTGTCTGTCTGTCTCTCTGCTCCTCTCCTGCTTGTGTACACACATGCACTCTTTTAAAACTAAACACACATTAAAAAATAAAATAAATAAAAAACTATCTCAAACTTATGTAAACAGATAAGACAAGTAAACCTAATTCAAGCTGCAGAATTACAGTAATAATACAAAAAAAGAAACATTTATGGGATGCAATTTCACAAAATAGATATCCCAAATAGAGCAAATACATCACACGAAAGAGAAAAAATAAGAAGTATTAGAGATGTGAGGCACCTGGTGGCTCAGTTGTTTAAGCTTCCATCTTCAGCTCAGGTCACGATCTCACGGTTAGTGAGTTCAAGCCCCTGTTAGGGCTCTGGGCTGACAGCTCAGAGGCTGGAGGCTGCTTTGGATTCTGGGTCTCTCTCTTTCTCTCTGCCCCTCTCCTGCTTGTGCATTCTCTCAGTCTCTCTCTCTCTCTGTCTCTCTCTCTGTGTCTCTCTCATAATAAATAAATAAATAAATGAATAAATAAATAAACATTAAAAAAAATCACTAGAGATGAAATTCCTCCTGTGCCGAATAAATAGATTTGCATCATCGGATTGAAAGTGTTTTGCTGAGACCTAAAAAATGAGACACATAAGACTGATCATGTTCAAGTGTATAAATCTAATAAGAGCAAAGAAGAATTTCCAAACTCATGTAGGAACACAAAGCTGTTGCTTTAAAAAAAAATAACTCCATTATACTTTATAATTTGAAATTATTATAATATTTTAATCATTTTCCACTTGGGGATCTTCAAAGTGAGTATGATATTAGGTTAATGGGTAAGACAGTCTGGGTTGGTGTTAGGAGAATGGCTGAAAGAGTAGACTGACCCCTGGAACTCGATAAGAAGCCAGGTGACATTTGTAAAGAAATTTGAAGAATCAAGAAATTGGGTGCATTGTTGGAGGCAAAGAGAGAGTATAATTTTGTACCATTTGACAAAGTACTTGTTAAACATTTGCATCAATAGGTTTGTGTAAATAAACTACAAATAACTAAAGTTTTAATGACTTCAGTTTTAATAAAATAAAAATAAGAAATAAAAAGGAATCTCTTCAGTAAGATCAGAAGTCATTTTCCCTAAAGACATTTAGAAAAAAAAATGTTTTAATTCAACCAGCAAGATTTAATTCTCTTTATGTTCCCCTCTACCCCTATCCCACATTTTTAGGGAAAAATCTCCACATATACTAAGTATTATGTGAACTTAAATTACATCATTAATTTGAATGACAATTGCATATTTTCAATCCGGTTTAGTCTTTTGATGTATTTAGCACTGTGTGGCAAAAATCTTTTATAGGAAAGAAATCAAGACTTCAGCTGCAGCTTAGATACAGATTCTTTCTGATGTGAAGCAAACTCAATTTTAGCTTGGCATTTTTGAAATATCTTTTTTTTTGGTGGTTTTCTTCACCATAATTATAGAATTATTTAGTTGATTATCAGTGTATATGTTCACAAAATATTGCTTCTGTAAGAATACTTATTTTAACAAGATTTTGTGATCCTTCATTTTAAAGTTCACATTCCAAATAATATAATAATATTATGCAAAATGGCTTTTGTGGCTTCAAAATTTGGAATTTGCATCTCCACATACAAAATTTCGTAAATAGAACATTTGTATTCAGGAAAAGTCTTTAACTGATGCCTTTTTTTTTTACTTTGTCAAGTAGAGGTTAATAAAAATATTTATACTTTTAATAAACTCAGGAGGATAGAATTAGTAGTATTATTATGCTCACAATAGCAGCAGGGTATAAAATATTAAACATTTCAAACATGTAGAATTAAAATAACTTTTAAAACTAAAATCATTCAGAGGCTATTTTAAGATTTAGTGCTTAAGAGGAAACAACTCAAGTGTCTATGAGCTGTTAAAATAGGATAAATGAAACATAGCATCTCCATACAAAGGAATATTATCTAGCTTAAAAAAGAATGAAATTCTCATATATGCTACGTCATGGATGAACCTTGAAGACAGTACGCTATGTGAAATAAGCCACACAAAAAAGGACAAATATTGCATGATTCCACTTATTTGAAGTACCTAGAATATGAAAACTTACTGAGGTAGAAAGATTAGAGGTTCGTAGGGCCTGGGAGAAGAGAAAATAAGGAATTATCATTTAATTGTTTTTATTTGGAATGGCGGAAGAGTATTGGGTGTGCATGGTGTTGATGGTTGTACAACATTGTGGGTGTAATTAGTGCCACTGAATTGTACAGTCATAAATGGTTGAGATGGTTTATTTTATGTCATGTATATTTTACCACACAAACAAAAGGAGATTTTATATAGTTGCCTCCAAACTATGCTTTCATATTCAGAATAACAACTAAAGGTAGGAGACATACTCTATTGATGCAAATTTAGTAACTGTGTAAATGTAATAGGTACAGCCATTGCTGAACCACTCTAAGACAAAGTTGTAACCTATGTGAACAAAATTCCGAATTTATATATTGTAGATCTTTAGGCCATTATGATAGGAATGAAATAACTTTTATGCAACAGATATTGGGGAAATTTTTATGATATAAGTACTATCACTTTTCACATTATATTTTAAATAAAATACTCAGTATATTCAGAGCATTGTATAATTTCAGCAGTTTACAGAAGAAAATTTATTGTATTCATGATACTTTTAGGCATATAATCTTTTATTTTTTTATTTAGTTAAACTATTCATCTTTCCTCATTTCTTTATACTATACCCAGAAAATCTTTTCCATCTGATGAATAGATATTAATTACATTTTATTTTTAATATTTTATAATTTTGTTTTTGCAGTTAGTTTTGTTGGTATGTTATGTAAGTTATGTATTGCACTTATTTTTCCCCCTTCAAGTAACTATCCTAGAAGTATTTATTGTGTGATTGTACATTTTACCACTGATACAAAATATCTTCCTCCCATATTATAGTGTACTGTTATGGTGTAAGGTCTACTTCTGGTCTTTTTTTTTTAAATTTTTTTTTTTTTGAGAGAGAGAGAGAGAAAAACACATATGTGCAAGTGGGGGAGGGAGACAGAGGATCCCAAGTAGATTTTGCATTGATAGCAGAGAGCCCAATGTGGGGCTCAAACCGTAACCATGAGATCATGACCTGAAGCTGAAGTCTGATGCTCAACCACTGAGCTACTCAGGTGCCCCGACTTCTGATCATTCCAAAGAATCTCAGCACAACATTATAATGTATAAATTACTGAAAATTAGGAACGACATATGGTTTACTGTCTGGTGGTCAAGTACATTTAATTACCTTTATTTCCAAATATTTTTATGATTCTAAGCATTATTTTACAGCTTTAAATCATTTTGTCAGCCTTGTCTCCTACTATCTTCCAAGAACTGTTCAGATTTTAATTACACTTGTGTTTACATATGTATTATGTGGGAAAATCCACTTTTGTTTTTTTCAGCTTTAATTTTTGTTATTTGTTTGCATGGCTCTAAATAGCATGCTAAATCACACTGCTGCTTCTTGATTGGTTTTAATTATCACCTGTTCATTTCCCATTGGACAGGAAAGGACTCTGAATCCACCTCACCACCTCCAGCCCTCTTTCTAATTCCATTCTCCTAATGTAGTTTTAATTCAATAATACCACTAATAATATTTATATTTTTATGAGTATGTAAATGCTACTTAGAGTTGAACTTTGGTGGACGGTTTATTCCTGTACCAAATTTTTAAAAATTAAAATTTGCTTGATTTTCTATATTCTTGCTAATTAATTCAAATTTAAACCCTTCAAAAGTAGAGTTTAGGTGTGTTATGCATTTTATTGTCCTGAAGCAATCTCCCCTGAGCCCCTTGGCCTGCTTCCATCCTGCATCCCCTCTGCTGGTGCATCTCTGTAACCCTGGGGTCAACCTTCTCAGTCCTGAGGAATCTGGTTGCATTTCCCCTGTGCTAGATAGATTTTTTTGTAGTATGGTTTTCTTTCTGTTGTTGTTCCCTTATGTTGATGCAGTAAATCACACATTAGCTTCCTGAGAAAAAGAAATATATATATATGTATATGGGCAGAAACTTTTTTTAAAACCTTGAGCACATGACAATGGCACTTGATTGATAGGTTGGCTTCATAGACTTGGTTGGGTAGAGACTTTTGGGTTTTATATAATATTCCTTCAGATTTTTAAAGCTGCTTTTCTATTGTTTTACAACTTCAAGCATTCCTTTTAGGTCTGTAGCTAGTATGATAACTGATTCTTTTAAATTATACATTTTAGTTTTCATCCTGAAAACTGGCAGTTCTATTTCCCCAATTGTTTTAAAATTTAATAAATGCATTCAATGATGTAGGTCAATTTCCATATATTGTGGTGGGAATGCTTAGGATTCTTTATATTTAAAATATTCTGTATTTCATTTCCAGAAAAATTTTATAAATTTATTTCATCTTTTTTCTTTCCTCTAAAAACTTTTTCTAGGACTTATCTTATTTGGATGTTGAACCTCCTGGACAGATATTCTAGCTTTTATATATTTCTTCACCTTAAAAAAACACTTTATTGAGGTATAATTGACATGTAAGGACTATATTTAATGGATTTAACTTGCTGAGTTTGGAGATCCATGAAACTGTTACCATCATGAAGGCCATAAAAATATCCATAATTTTTTATCTTTCTTTGTCATCTTGTTCTAGTTTATTCTTTCTAGTAAATTCCCTCCAGCTTTTGTTTGAATTTCTGTCAGATGAATTTTGAGGAGCTTATTTTCTAGTCTGAATATTCCTTTCTTATAATATCCTATTTTTTTTATAGCGAGATGTAATTGACATATATTAGTTTCAGGTATACTTAAGTGATTTGATATTTGTATATATTGTGAAATGATCACCACAAAACGTCTAGTTAACATCCATCACCACACAATTTTTTTTTCTTGTGATGGGAACTTTTTTTTTTTTTTTTTGAGAGAGAGAGAGACAGTGCGAGCAGGGGAGGGTCAGAGAGAGAGGGAGATAGAGAATCGGAAGCAGGCTCCAGGCTCTGAGCTAGCTGTCAGCACAGAGCCCGTCGCAGGGCATGAACCCATGAACCATGAGATCATGACCTGAGCTGAAGATGGATGCTTAACCGACCTAGCCCCCCAGGTGCCTCTGAACTTTTAAGATCAATTCTCTTAACAACTTTCAAATACATAATCTGTAGTCACCATGCTGTATATTATATAATATCCTATTCTTATTTTTTATCATTATGGCCTCTCTTTTTTGAGATTACTAATAATAGTGTAGGAAGTGTTTTGGATATTTTCTTAATCCTATGGGGTTATTTGCTCCCTCTTTCTTTCTTCTTGGACTGTTCTTTCATGTGAGATGCTCTTCTCAGGTTCTGCTCATTCCTGTTTGCTTATATTCAAGAGAACTAAGCTCTAGCCTGTGAAAGACACCTTTCAGCTATAAGCTTCACACAGAATGATCTGGATAGGCTGTTTAGTAAGAGAACCTCTGATTCAGTATTTTTAGGTCTTTCTCCTGAAGCTAGTTATATTTTGCAAAGAAGAATTCTCTAACCCAGTCTCAGCAGTGAAAATCTAGCTGTCAGTACTATGTAAGCAAAGTGGGCAGCGTTCTCTGGGGAGTTTGCATCTAGTAATGATTGTCCACTGAATCCATTGATGTGCTAGTGTTGTTGATACCCGCAGATGAGAGCCAAATATCACAAGTTTAGGAATTTTGCAAGCCAGTTGTTCAGCACAGCCATTTTTAAGAATTAAGCTACATAAGCATATCATTAAATTATATAAAAAAACAACAGTAATAAAAGCTAAAAACTGCCCACTTCCTAAACAGTGTGGAGGCTCCTCAAAAAAATTAAAAATAGAACTACCCTACAACCCAGCAATAGCACTGCTAGGAATTTATCCAAAGGATACAGGAGTGTTGATTCATAGGGACACGTGTACCCCAATGTTTATAGCAATGCTATCAACAATAGCCTAATTATGGAAAATGCCAAATATTCATCAACTGATGAATGGATAAAGAAGATGTGGTTTTTATATACAATGGAATACTACTTGGCAATGAGAAAGAATGAAATCTTGCCATTGGCAACAACATGGATGGAACGGGAGGGTATTATGCCAAGTGAAATAAGTCAGAGAAAGACAGATATCATATGTTTTCATTCATATGCAGAATTTGAGAAACTTAACAGAAGACCGTGGGGGAAGGGAAGGAGAAAAAATAGTTTCAAACAGACAGGGAGGCAAACTATTAAAGACTCTTAAATACAGAGAACAAACTGAGGATTGATGGGGGTGGGGAAGAGGGGAAATGGGTGATGGGCATTGAGGAGGGCACTTGTTGGTATGAGCACTGGGTGTTGTATGTAAGTGATGAATCAAGGGAATCTACTCCCAAAGCCAAGAGCACACTATACACACTGTATGTTAGCTAGCTTGACAATAAATTATACTTTTAAAAATAATTAAAAAATAAAAAATAAAGAAAAAACAAAATCATAAAAACCTCCCCACTTCCTAATTATTTTACCTATTTTATTATTTATAAATTTTCTATTCTCTGTGCTCTTGACATTGTATCTCTTGCTCTGTATCTGTATCTCTCTGTTGTCTTACTGTTGTATCTACATGGTAGAAACACTAGATAAAGTGTTCCTGTGTATCTCTTCCCATTCCATGTTCAGTATTGTCATGTGGGTAGTTTTAAATCAGCTGCGGAAAGAGTGTTTACACCACAGAAGTCAGCAAACTCTATAAAATTTGGCTTTATTGTTTTTTCTTTGTCTAGACTTAATAAAGTGAAGCAGAAAACTTTAATAAGGCACATTAAATTGGAAATTTAGATTTGGAGCTGTTACACTATAAACAGCATGGAAAGTGAATAAAAATTCTTGGGGAGTGCTTGAAAACTACTATTACTTAATTCAACAAAAGGTCACTTATATCATTGACAAGTGAATGAAGTACTTTTTGTTATCTTCATAATTTTACTTTGTCATATTCCTTAAGTAAACAAAAATAATCAGTGTCCATGTTGGAACTATTCTTATCTATCAATTGCTACCATAAATTGACCATAGATAAATGAGTTTGGAAACACACACAGACACACACACACACACACACACACAGACACACACAAAAGACTTCCGTCAGAATCAATTGGGCTTATGGACTTTATAGTATATATAGTAAATATATTTTTATTTATATATTTGCTTGTGACTTAAAAAAAGACTTCATGTTTAAAGACCAATTTTAGGTTCACAAACAAATTGAGAGGAAGGTACAGAGATTTCCCTTTTACTGCCTCCTCTCATAAATGCATACCCATCCCCATTACCAACATTACTCACCCAAATGGTCCATTTCTTTCCAAAGATGAACCTAAACCGACACATCCTGTGGCCCCTGGGTGGCTCAGTTGGTTAAGCCTTTGATTTCAACTCAGGTCATGATCTCAGATGGTGGGTGTGAACCCTGCTCTGTGCTGACAGCTCAGAGCCTGGAGCCTGCTTCAGATTCTGTTTCTCCCTCTCTCTCTGCTCCTCCCCTTCTCGTGCTCTGTGTCTGTCTCTCAAAAATAAATAAACATTAAAAAATAGTAAATAAATTAATAAACTGACACATCATAATCACCCAAAATCCATCATTTACCTTAGGTTTCACTCTTGAGGTTGTGCATCCTATGGGTTTGAGCAAATTCATAATGACATGTATCTATCATTATAATATCCCAGAGTATTTTCATTACCCTAAAAATCCTCTGTGATCTGCCTATTTACTTCCCTACTCCTTTGCCTCTGGCAACCACTGATATTTTTACTATGTCTAAAGGTTTCCCTTTTCCTGGTTATCATATGCTTATAATAATATAGCATGTAGCCTTTTCAGATGGGCTTCTTTCACTTAGTAGTGTGCATCGAAGATTCCTCCATGTCTTCATGGCTTGATAGCTCCTTTCTTTATAGCAGTAAATAATATTCCATTGTTTGGATGTGTCACTGTTTATTCAGTTAGCTGCTGAAGCACATCTTGTTTGCTTCCAAGTTTTGGCAATTATGAATCAGACTTTTATAAACATCCTTACGCAGGTTATTTTTGGTGAATATAAGTTTTCAACTATTTTCGGTAAACACCAGGGAGCACAGTTGCTGGGTAGTGTGGTTAAAGTATGCTTTGTTTTGTAAGAAGTTGCCAAACTGCCTTCCAAAGTGGTTTTACCTTTCTTCATCCTCACAGGCAATGAGTGAGAGTTCCTGTTCCTTCACATCCTCACTTATTATGATTTTTAAACTATGTACTACACATCCAACATGTCAGGAAATTAGTAGTGAAGTTATTTTTCTCACAGAACCCATTGTGAACATGTACAAACCACCCCTGACTTAATCCTCTGTTTTGTACAGTATCCCCATTCCAAATGGTTTCTGTTGTCATCAGTTCGAAAACCATATCTTTAGCCATGTACAGTAATAAATCTTTGTTCTTTCTCCAGAGAATGAATGTAGCAGCCTTTATTCAATTCAGAGTAGAACATATTAAATGGCAATATGAAATTTAACCCCTTCTCTTTATTTTTAGCTAATTTTAATTTTTGGATTTCTCTACTACTATTTTGGAATTTATTCATCCAGAGTTAGATTATGTATCACTTTTTCATCTGCTTTCCAACTTCCAAAATTTTGTTACTCTTATCTTCTTTTTTGCTCTCCCCTCCTTTGAACATGTTTAGTTTAAAGCAATTTTCTGTCCTAATATTTCAGCTGGATTTTAGGAGGTTGTAAAATTAGATGCTTGTGTTCAATGCAGCATCCTAGCCAGAAGTTCATAATACATTGTTTATCTACTATTGACTTGTCAGTCCACTTTTATTACATACTAAGCCAATTTATATGGACTAGTTTCTAAACTTTCTGCACCATTATAACAGTTTATTTATTTTGGCTTTGTAATATGTCTTGATATAAAAAAAAAGGAAGGTCCTCTATTTTTCAAATTGACTCAGCTCCTCATAAAAGCTAGAAATAGTTTTTAAAAACTTTTCCTTGAAAATTTGCTGTGATTTTAATTGGAGTTCATTTATTTATAAATGGAGCAATTAATGTGTTTATGTTGTTTAAGGGTGACTTCATTTACTTGGTATATATGTCCATTTTTTTCACGCCTTTAAAAATGATATTAGAGCTTTGCAGACATGTACAGTTTACATGGGTGACTCAGATGCTACCTATTTTTGGTTACTGATATAAACAGAATTTTTCTTTCTATTGTATTTTGTAACTTGGCTCTTTGTGTTCTTAGATTAGAACACAACTGAGTTTTTATATGACCTCATACCTTGCCCTCTGCTGCCTGTTGTTTTTCTTGGGTCCACTTATGTGAATGACAAATGTGCATTGCATCAATTTAAAACTTTAAAGATATTTTCTACTTTTAGCATATTTAAGAATTTGTCATCAATTTTTACTCAGATATATTTACGTTTTTAGGTACTTCTATTTTAATTGATTCTGTTTTTCCCTCTTATGCTTCTAATTTTGTGCTACCACATAACTGAAGTTTATTTTTATGCAACTTTTATGGGTGCTTCTAAAAATCATTTCAAGAATGGTACATGGATTATAATTATCATTTTTGAGCTTTCTTGTTATTGTTATTTGGCTCAGTATAATACTGGTGGATCATAAATTTTTCACTCAGAATTCCATAAGCTTGCTCATTTGTCTTTTGACTTTTATTTTACATAAGAGTAATTTATTACTAACTTGCTTTTTAGTTCTTCATAAGTAATTGAGTTTTAAAAAAACGTGTCGTGAACTTGTTCATAACATGAGTAATATGAGAGTACACACACAGAGAATTGCTTAATGAACAAGCTAATATACAACTTAGCTTAAGAAAAGAGATATTTTTAGAACATGGACTCCTCTTTCATTTCATTTATGATTCTTGGCCTTCGTATTCCCAGATTAAGAGGTAACAACTAACCTTCTTTTTATACTTAACTTTTTCTGTTTTGGATTTTAGTTTTATAAAATATATATATATATTACGAATGTTTTCAAGCCCTTGCCCCTCTCTGATTGGCTCATGACTTCCTGAATCCACATCCTTTGGTAATCCCCGTCTACACTGACTGTGGTCTTGCCCTTCTCAAGGGTAATGGCCACGCAAGCCTGCTGGATGATAAACGGCCCGTGGCCTAAGTGCTCCCATCACTCAGATTCATAAAGGTATTTCTTTTAGTTCCCTCCCATGTTTTAAAGTTATGCTTTTCATATTTAAGGCTTTAGCTAACCTGGAGCTACTTTTTTTAAGTGTTGTAAGGTGGAGCTAAATGCCATATTTTTTTTCTATAATGATAACCTTTCACATTGGAACATCACTTATTACATACTCTACCTTTACCCTAACGAGCTGTCATGACATTTCTTTCTTTTACGGTTTCCTTGTGTTTTCTTCATTCTTTTCATTATTCTATTTATGCCAATAAACTACGCTAGTAACTATGCCAATAAACTAGCATGTTAATTGTTAGAGCTTTACAGTGCATGTTGTTTTCTGGTAAGGCAAATCCCCTCAACTTGATCTTCTTGGTTGTGTTACTTCCCAGAATCAGAAAGAAAAATTCTAATAAATATCTTAATAGGGATTTCGTGACAAATGTGTTGACTGCATACTTTAATTGTGAATAATATTTAAACTTTTGAGTCACTAAGCATGAATACAGTACCTCTTTCTGTTTGCTTAGGTCTCCATTAATATTCGTCAGTAAAGTTTCTCCATAAAAGTCTCATATATCTATTGTTATCTGTTATATGTACTTATATATTTACAAGTACTTTTATTAATGTTTTAAGTAACATATTAAAAAAACTACCATATAGCAATCTGTTGCTTATGTATAGAAAATTTCCCAATTTTTATATTTGATTTCATATCCACAATCTTGTTAAACATGCTTTTTACTTCTAATAATTTGTACCTTTTTGGTTGCTCCTTGTAGATAATAATATTCCCTGTAAATAGGGACAGTTTGCCTTTTCTTATATTTCTTCGGACTTTTATTTCTTTTCACTGTGCCCTGTGCTGAACAACACTTTTAATACAATGTTGAAAACAAGTGATGAGAACAGCCATTCTGTTTTTTCTGATTTTAAAGGGAATGCTTTTATTATTTCACCATTAGGTATGCTGTTTGCAGTAGTTTTTCTTTAAGACACACATTATCAGGTTATCAAATATTCTATTCCACTTAACAAGGATTTTTAAAAAAATAACATGTCTTACATTTTATTGAAAAACATGTTGCACCTGTGGAAATGATAATTTATGCTTCTTTGCATTTAATATGCTAGTGTGGTAAATTGCAATATTAGATTTTACAATGTTAAACCACTCTTGAATTCCTTGGATAAATGTAAATCGGTCATGAACTATTCTTTTAATACATTGCTAGGTTTGGCTTTGTAATACTTTATTTGGGATTTTACATCTTTATTAATAGTTGAGATTATCCTAGGCATTTCTTTTCTTATTCTGGTCTTCTCTGGCGTTAATATCAAATTTATTCTGGCCTCATTAAATAAATTGGAGAGGGAGCGGCATGTTTTATGTTCTCCATTATCTTAACGGAAATTTTGTTTGTTTGTTTGTTTGTTTTTAAGGTTGGAATAATTTATTGTTTGAATATTTGGTTATAACTTATGTCCTAAAGCTATTGGGTTTATTATCTGTAGAATGGGCTTTGAATTTTCTTTACTGGTTAAATTTTTTTAAATGGTTGTAGGGCTATTTAAAACTTCTATTTCTCCTTGAGAAAGTTTGGTAATTATTTTTTTAGGAAAACTTACATTTTCTCTAATTTTCCCAAATTTAGCATAATGTTTGTCTTTATCCTCTTTTTAACCTTCTTAACTGTGATTTACCAATGTTTATTCCCTTTACATTTCTAATGCTGTTTCTTTGTGCCTTCTCCCTTTATTTTACTGGCTTGTTTTGCCCAGATATTTGCCAATTACACTAATCTTTTCTAAAATGAACTTTTTGGAGCGCCTGGGTGGCTCAATCGGTTAAGTGTCCGACTTCGGCTCAGGTCAGATCTCACATTCGTGGGTTCGAGCCCCGCATCAGGCTCTGGGCTGACAGCTAGCTCAGAGCCTGGAGCCTGCTTCCGGTTCTGTGTCTCCTTCTCTCTCTGCCCCTCCCCCTCTCATGCTCTGTCTCTCTCTGTCTCAAAAATAAATAAAAAACATTAAAAAATTTTTTAAAATGCACTTTTCATTGTTAATTCTTTCTACCTTTCTTCTTATTTTATTCTTTTCTGCTGTTTTACTTTATTGGATTTATTTATTCTTTTCTGATTTCTTATATTAGTGATTACCTCATCAATTTTTAGACTTCTTTTTGATATAAGCATTGAAGCATATAAATTCTCCTCTAAGTACTGCTTCAGCTGAAATAAACAAATTATTGTTCAACTCTAAACCTTTCTATTTTCTTTCACTATTTATTTCTTAACTTCTTAACCAATGGCTTACTAAGAAGTTTGTTAAAAAAGACGTGTGTGCTTTTTTTTTGTATGTGTATTTATTTCCAAATGTATGTTTGCTTTTGAACTTATTTTTGTTTTCAATTTTTTTAAATATTTGTTTTGAGAAAGAGAAAAAGAGAGTGTGTGCAGAGGAGGGACAGAGAGAGAGGAAGAGAAAGAATCCCAAAAAGGCTTTGCATTGTCAATGCAGAGACACATCAGTCTTGATCTCATGAACCATGAGATCATGACTTGAGCCAAAATCTAGAGTCTGATGTTTAACACACAGGTGCCCCTTTTTTCAATTTTTAATTTAATTATGTTAAGAATAATTATTTATGATGATGCTAATTCTTTTTAAATTGTTTATTCTCTTATGGCATAATACATAGTTTTCCCTGCATTCCTACATATAGTTGAAAAGAACCTGTATTTTCTAAATTCTGGTTCTTGTTTATAAATATAGTCAATAGGTGAACCAGTAGTTATGAATTCCAAATCTATATATAGTATAGTTTTATGGATGTTTTGCCCAATGGACTATTTTTTATGAGAGGGTTGTTGAAATTTCTTAATATTATATAATGATGGCTTGTCAGATTTTCCTTGCAGTGTGTTAATATTGTTTCATATATTTTGAAGCTATGCTATTAGGTACATACTATCTTAGGAGGCTGCCATATAGCCAATATAACCTTGTGATTCGCAAGATCCACTAAAATGTCATTTACCTTTAATTGTTATGATGAGGAAGAATGTAAGAAGATTTCAAATAGACAAACAGTACATAGCAAACTTGAATCCAGACAAGTAGTACAGCTGACTAAAAGAGAGTCTGAGGTTCTACTCTGATGCGAAAATTAATGTATGCCTCAAATCCCAAAATGTGGGCTAGGTGCTCACTCCGGGTGTTTGCCAGGAGTCACTGCTATAGACAGAACTAATAGACAGAACTAGGGCTCAGTGTATATTATCAGTATCATACATGAGAATCCGGTTGGCTACTCAGCAGGAATTTCAGGTAATTAAAACACTTCTTCAAGCTAAAAAGGCAAAAACAAAAATGTCTGAAAAGTGGTTCCAAACAGTCTGAGGTGAGATAATTGTTTCCTTCGAGAATTAGCCTTTTTTTTCCCAGAGAAGTTTTGGAATTATTTATAATTGTTTTCTAATATTTTTGCCTATGGTCAGAAAACCATTTTTAAAAATGTGGTTTAAGAGAATTAGATCGATTCGACAAATAGAGTAACCTTCTAATTACAGTTGCCAACTGTTTGATTAGGTAATTGATCTACATGTCTGATTTTAAAATATTTTAAGCTATTTTCCATACGTTGTTAGAATACTTGAGATTCTAAGAATTGCCATAATAAAAATGTAATTCATTATCTTTGTAAAATGTATGTATGTATTCAGTAAATTTGTCACATAGATAGTTGAATTAACCAAAGAATAAATTGTATATATTAGGTTAAGACTAACTTGTGAATTGGAACAGGTATTAGATAATGTTCTTTAGTCTTCCCTACAAGCCAGTTTTCCTCTCATTCCAGACCAGAGGCAAGCCTGTACTTCTAAACTTTCTAGTGGTTGCTGGGGTAATGTGATTATTCCTCGCCAATAGGTGTATTTCCAGCCAGAAACTTTAATGGCCTGTGAGGCACTCTAGTGCTCTCCATTTTGCTGTTTCATACCCAAAAGTTTCTTTCTGAGATGGTGACATCATAAATGGAGACTCAGGGCACCAGGGTGGCTCATTCAGTTAAGCCTCTGACTCTTGGTTTCAGCTCAGGTTATGATCTCATGGTCGCTGACAGCATGGAGCCAGCTTGGGATTCTCACTCTCCCTCTGTGCCCCTTCTCTGCTCATGCTCTCTCTTTCAAAATAAATAAATAACTTTAAAAAAATGTAGATTCTATGGCCTGGTTCTTTGAGTGACTATGTGGTATAGAAGCCCTTTGATGATTTGATTTATTGCTTGAGGAAGAAATGATCCTTTGTTTAAGCCAGTGAGATACTCTTTTTCTTTGTTATTGCAACTTAATTTATCCTATCTTGACTGATAAAGCTATCTGTCTTGGGGGAGGGCAGGGCCTGAAAGATGTGGCTTTTCCTCAGGAGACAGGTGGTAAGAAAATTTATTTTTGTACTAGAAAACTTAGTAAGATTATTCTGTGGCAACACATTTTCTAAAACTTTCAACTGTAGTAGTTTGAGAGGCAAATTGTATACTTATTACATTCCTCTCTGTAGAGAAAGAGATTTAAAACAGTAATAGGTGCTGGTCACTATTGGTGATATTTGGTAAGAAAGACATTTACAAGAAGGAGATGACAGTGGGGAACTGACACTTTCACAATCAAAGAGGAGATGGGACAAAGATATTCTAAAAAGTTGAAAACTTTCAATATTTGAAGAGTGCCAACTGACTGTATATTCTACTAACCAGTAAAAACTGGAATTGATGAGGTCTTGGAGTAATAAAGACATTAAATTCAGACTTGAGATAAAGAAAAAAATAAGATTATCTCTTACGAATAGTCTTGAGTGGGTGGTGAATCTCTCAGACCCTTTTGGGGGTCTGCAAAGTAAAAACTATTCTCACAATAAAAGGAAGACATTATTTTCCTTTTTCAGTCTCATTGCCTCACAGGTGTACAGGGTTCAGAAAGTACATTGACATGATTTCAGATTCCACACTGCAACTACCCTTTAAGACACTGTCAGTTGTTAAGTATCAAAAGATAGGCACAGTTATCTAAAAAGACTACTAAAATCCTTTACTTCCTGACTACCTACATGTTGGAAGCTGAGTTTTCTCTGTATTCCTAAAGGCCAAAACAACACAGCGAAACAGGTTTGATATGAAACAGATATGAGAATCTAAGTGACTATGGCTGGTTTTTACTGTTTTCCAATATCCAAACTCCTCTTCTACCTAAGCAATAGATAGAAGAATAAATTACATTTTTCAGACTGCTTTTTAACATTTATGGACAATGAGATATGAGAAAAAGTAGTGTGCAAATTTTGTGAGTTGTTTTTAAATTAAAAGGCTACTTTTTTCTTTTTCCTATTAGCTAGAATATTGATGTGGAAGTTGGACCTCATGCAGCTACTGTGTGCCATGGCTTAGAGACTGTTGGCCTTGAGGTATTTACTTGAGAGAATAAAATCTTGTGCATTTTACCAATGTTCATTTGATTTTTCTCTAGCAAGCAGCTACAACTAATCCTATCTAAAATAATAAGTTCCACAGAAACATTACTTACATGTTTTTGTTTATAAAACATTTTTATAATAAACAAATTTAAATACACATGTACACATTACTAGGCTTTCTAGGTAATACTCCAAATTATTATAAAACATTTAAAATTGGTCCTTACTGCTGCGTAACCTGAGACAGGATGCAGAGGGTACTCCTTTTGAAGAATAGCCCGATTTCACAATTGCTTATCTTCTGTCTGCTTTTCTTCTTGGGGCTTAACTGTGAAACAATGCTGTTTTCTCTGTCCACAGTCTCTTAATATACACGGAATGATTTGTCTATGCTGTAGTATCATGAGCCATTTGATGTGATTATGTTTTATAGGCTTTGAAAATAGCTTACCATATCTTTCAGATAATTCCTAAGTTATTTTAAAATAAAGCTCATATCTGTAATATACATCCTTTATATATTAAGTCTGCTCATTTCTAACATATCTTTCAAGTCAGATGACAATCCTTTTGGCATTTTTTACTTGATGTAACATTAGGCAAACAGACAAAAATAAACTTTATAGTGTATAGATATAAAGTTGGAAAGAATATCAACATGTTAATATTAGTAATGTCTGAGAAGTTGGATTATGGGTGTGTATGTATATTTTCAATTCTGCAGTGAGTAATTATTACTTAGGTAAGAAAAAAAATTTAAAGCAAAAAAATTTAAATTAGCAAATTCAATGACACTCAATTGTTATGAAGGAATGCTTTCTTTTATCTGTGTGCAGAAAATCCAATTACAGTAAAACTCTGTCACCTTCTACTTTACCAGCTAAGAAAAGCTCTAGAATCTGACAGTTTTTAAGATGCCTCCAGGAAAAAATTCTCAATCAACCTCAACCTAAACTAAATCTAATTTGAACAGAGCCAAGCTGGGATTTGAGAATGAATTTGGTAGAAGTGTGCTATTCAATTCTCTGGATGATATATTTGAGGAAAAATTATGTTCTTCCTTGTTCTGACAGGGCTGACAGGCAGAGACAGCAGTAATTTACATGTGTAAGTTATTGTAATTTTAATATAAATAGAATGTTGGTGGCAAGAAGTTTAAACATTATCCAATATGTGAAAATTAAAGCAAACACAAATTCATGAGGGTCCACCACTTACAAAAAATTGAGTAAACTACTATATTTTAAAAGTAGGGCTAGAAATAGAAATATAAACAAATAGTGCAGTTGAGTTCATGGTTTGCATGAAGAAGTGTTTAAGGGTCAAATGTACTGATATCTGAAACCCACTTTGAAATGCATTGCATTAATAATATGCACTAATATATGAGTAGCCATGCAGACATGTGTTAAGTCATATATAATGATATATTCATTATAAAATCTAGGGGAGGGTATATGGGTATTCACCATATAGTTATATTAATTTTTTTGTAAGTTTGAAAATTGTTATAATAAAATGTTGAAAAAAATAGAAGGTAGACTATAGATACCTTAAATGTTTAATATATATTTGTTGACTGACAAGAGTCTGGAATGGAAATGCATGCCACAATATTACTTACATTGAAATTCTTTGGATATGCCCTTAATTTGTTGTTGGTCGTGAGATACAAATTTATATATTTAAACTTATTTTTAATGTTTACTGAATTCTTGCTCTGTACTTTACTTTGATTATTTAATTCTCAAAAGAAGAAAGAATACTATGATTAGTATGTTTTGATAGGCAGACAATATAAGACTTACAGAGGCTAACTAACTTAACTGAGATCATACGACCAGTGAGCCCAATTGAGAATTTACCCCAACCAGCCTGGATTCAAGTCTGCATGGTTAACCACAACATTGTAGTTCTTTTGCTACAGTAAGCCTTACATGTGCCTTCATGTCGACAAAGCCAAATATGGCTTTTTTTTGCCTTTTGACTGAACCTGCTGACGAGGCCAAAGCCTTCAGTTTTACCCTTACCCAGCATCCCATTCTTCGTCTCATGAATGAGTAGCTAAGATTAAAATGGATTTTCTCTGAAACTAGCTGTATATCGAGATAGACATTTCCTGTTCAGCTAACTGACTGAAACTTTCCCTGATTACAAAACAATCCTAACTGTGAATCAGTCCACCTCTAACTTGTCTCCTCCCCCTTATAAAAATCTAAGTCAAAACCAGATGCTGTGATCTTTGGATCTAGGGTTCTCTCCTGGAATAACCTGAATGAAATCAATCTACTTGTTTAGTATTTGTCTTTGATAATGTCCAAATGTTTTTTTAATTTTTAAAAATGTTTTTTATTTATTTTTAAGAGATAGAGAGAGAAGGTGCAAACAGAGGAGGGTCAGAGAGAGAGGGAGACACAAAATCAGAAGCAGGCTCCAGGCTCTGTGCTGGCTGTCAGCACAGAGCCCAATGCGGGGCTCGAACCCACGAACTGTGAGATCATGACCTGAGCTGAAGCCAGACATTTAACTGACTGAGCCACCCAGGCACCCCTCCAAATGGTTTTTCTTGATGAATATATGATATAGTGGAAAGAAGAGTCGTTGAGTTTGATGATATAGTTAATAATCTCAATTCTGTCACTAACTGTGTATATAGCCTTGAGAACATGGCAAAACCAATAAATGACATTCTTTAAAAACAAATCTAGACAATGATAGCTTGCTTATTCAAAGTCTCAGATAATTCCATGAAACCTTTTAATATAAGGATTCCACCATACCTCCACATTCAATTCATTTTATTTGGTTGTTTTTTGTGTGTTTGTCTGCTTTGCTAGGTTCGTGAATAGTATCAGTAAATCGTGTTCGGAGAACTGTTAAAGAGAAAGCACCTGATATTTTTATTCATGGGAGAAAACAGCTACTGGTTCTTTATTTTGTCTTCAAAATAAAGATATCTTTAATAGCTATTAACAGAATGGTTAATAGAATGTATAACATATAAATATAAGGGCACCTGGGTGGCTCAGTTGGTTAAGCACCTGACTTTAGCTCAGCTCATGATCTCCTAGTTTGTGAGTTCTAGCCCCACATCTGGCTCTCTGCTGTCAGCACAGAGCTTGCTTTGGATCTTCTATGTCTTTTTTTCTGCCCTTCCTCTGCGTGCACTCTTTCCCTCTCTCTCAAAAATAAATAAAAATTAAGAAAAATAAAAAATAAAAATATGCATAAATATAAATGTTTAATCTTCAATGGTGGGCTCATAGAATGTTATATCTAATGTTTTTGTGGTCAACAATATTTCAGAACTATCTTACCTTGGTTTTTATTTTTATTATTAAATACTAAATAAAATGGTACAGAAAATATAATGGCAACTCATTTACTTATCACCCATTTACTTATAATCTTTTGTTATATTCACTTCATGATTTTAGGACAAAGGATGCTTCAGGAAGCCTTTATTTAAACTCTTGTCTTCACTTTACACTCCAGTCTTTTTCCTCAATCAGCAGGGTAGAATCTCTCCTACATTGGAGTAGAACATTCCGATCAGTGGTTTTATAGTTTTACAACATTGCATATGCTTCCCATCCATGGATTTATATATTTGCTACTTAAGTCAAGTTCTGTTTTGTACTCCCTTTTACCTCTTTCCAACTTAGAAACTATATATTATAGTTCTACTATTTTCTAAGTTAATATGCACATTTTTACTTAAATAAAGCCAAAGTTAATCAGTGTTTTCCTTCTGTACACACAAAGAGCAGATGAAGTTTTCTTCTAATTGTCTACCCCAATAGTCCATGCTATTGGTGTTTAATACTTTAGTTTGAACTTCTGTGTTTATCTTCTTCAATTCAGTAAATATTATTTTAGTTAACACTTATTTAGGTTGTACAAAAATCACTTTGCTCACCTTTCCTTCCTCTGTTTCATACTTGGTTTCCAAGTCCTGCCTCCCTCTTATTAAACATACGTTTGTATTTCTTTCATCCTGAGTGGCAAATTCAGACTTTACTTAAAATTACTTTGTAATTTTTCCCTTCAAGTTCTATCAAACTGCCTGGGCTGGCAGTGAATATTTCCTCAGCATGTTAGAGGTATTATGCCATACTACTTTATCTTCTGTTAATATTTAAGAGGAGTATGACTATAGTTAGTCCTCATTTGTTGGAAATCTGATGTTTTCTATAATTGTTTTGCCGATGTTCTCTTTGATTTTCATATTCAGAAGTTTTGGTATAATACATCAGAGTGCTTTATGAGATAAAGTCTTGTGTCTTTCATCAATTCCAGAAACTTTTGACATTATTTTTTTAAATACTGCTTTTTAAAAAAATTTTATGTTGTCTTCTGAAAGTACTATTAAGCGTATGTTAAAAATTTGTTTTCATTCTCTATATCACACTTACCTTCATGGTTCCAATCTCATTATTTCTTTGCACAGCATTCTGGTAATTTCTTCAGATTTATTTTTCCAAAACACTATTGTATATTAATTGTGTCTAATGTATGGCTTAAACTATTCACCAAGCATTTATGATTAATGATGATGCTTTTCATTTCTGGAAGGTTATTTGTCTGTTTTTAAGTTTGTCTCTTCTTGTTTCATAATAACCTATTACTTTATGTGAGATGTTTATGATGTTGAAGGAGAGCAGGATTTACAACTCCAAACTGTGTCTCTTTGGCATAAAGAGTATTTAAGGTTTATTATTTAAAAACAAACAAGCAAGCAAAAAACAGCAAACACTAGAGAACCTCTGAAAACCAAGTAAAAATTACCCTTTTGTAAGAGACATTTGGAAATCTCCATTTATAAGAGTATCTCCTTCTCAGTACTAGGAAGAGGATGGCCAAATCTCCAGAAGAGCATCAATGGAGAAGACAAGTATTTAAATCTGCATAACAACAGTACCTTGGTTAGAGTGCTCTGCCTGATAGCCTCCCACAACTGGCCCAGCACTACTCCCTCAACATCTTCTTTTGTCTTTAGCTGGATATGGTATTTAAGGTAGGGGCTTGGGCCATGCTGGGTTAGTTTTCCTGGGTCTCTCCAATGTATATGGGAAGTAAACATATCATTAAACTTGTTTGTTTTTCTCCTGTTGATCTATCTTTTATTAAAGGTGAATCTCAGTCAGGAATCTAGGAAGGTAGAGGAAAAATTTTTTCCTCCCCCACAGTTTTTAATTAATTAAAATTTTTAGGAGCACCTGGGTGGCTCAGTCGGTTAAGTGCTTAACTTCAGCTAGGTCATGATCTCATGGCTCGTGAGTTTGAGCCCCGCATCTGGCTCTGTGCTGACAGCTCAGACTGGAGCCTGTTTTGGATTCTGTGTCTCCCTCTCTCCCTGTCCTCCCACCCCACCACTTGTGCTCTCTCTCTCTCTCTTTCAAAAATAAACATTTAAAAATGTTATATGAGCTTTTATAGAAAAAGCTTATGAATCATTTTTCTGTCATGCTTTATAAAAATTCCCTTAGTCTTCTCTTCATTAGTTCATGGTATTTTATGCTGCACAATAATGCTATTTTCATATAATTAATTATCTCATTGCATTTGTTTTGTTTATATGTTTAAAAAGACTGTCCTTATCTGAAAATTGTATAGCTGTTTAACTATGTTTGTGAAGCATTAAACCTTCAACTAATTTATAATTTTTCTTACTGTATGACTTAATGGAAGACTTTAGTGTCAATTTTCCAGTATCTAGTTGTTCTATGCGATTTTTGAAATAATCTGGTATTTTTCCTGTTGGTTTGAATTTTATATTTTGTCTTTATCAAATGAGATTCTTTCTTAATTCCATAAAATTTTCTGTAACATTTTCTGCCATTTTGCATAGCTTTATTACTCTATAAGAAAATTTTAACTGTATAACTCTTAATGTTCTTAGTGTAAGTTTCACATAGGTATTTATTTTTCAAATTTGTCTTTTCAATGACTTTAGACCCACTGTGTTAAGTTCCAAAAGAAAATCCTTTTTAAATAAATGTTTTTTAATGTTTAATTATTTATTTTTGAGGGAGGGAGGGGGAGAGAGAGAGAGAGAGAGAGAGAGAGGGAGAGGGAGAGAGAGAGGGAGAGCATGAGCAACAGAGCTCTAGCAAGGGAGGGACAGGGAGAGAGGGAGACACAGAATCTGAAGCAGGCTCCAGGCTCTGAGGTATTATCACAGAGCTGTTAGCATAGTGTGGTTCAAACCCACAAACCACGAGATTGTGTCCTGAGCCAAAGTTGGATGCTTAATCAACTGAGCCCCCAAAAGATAATTCTTCTGAAAATTTGGTTAGAAACAAGTTTTCAATTATTTGGATAAAAACAGACTTGTAACAGTATATTGTAAAGTTTTCTTATCAAAGAACATAGTTTATTTCTCCATTTATTTAAATTTCTTTAGTAACTTTTTGTTTTGTTTAATATTTTTTCTTATTTCTTATTTTGTTACTTATATTTTTACCTGGGTTTAAAAGGGATCGATGTTCTCTTTACTGGGTTGGTTTTCCATTAAATTGCTAATCCAAAATAGAATTTGATAGGAGCCACCAATATGGCTTGTTCTGAGAAATTCTCATTAAAATATGCCTGAAGTAACAGAGAAAGGCAAAATCTCATAGCAACATGGGGAACAAAGACCGACAGCCTGATGCCAGAATCTGGGAGGAATTGTCACTAATTATAAAGTAGATGGAAAGGTAATAAGGAAATATCTTTAAAGGTTCAGTATATGATATTCTCTGACTTTGAGTCAAGAAATAGACACATTCTGAAAAGAAGTAGGAGGCTTGATGGAATTGATGATATGAATATTAAAATTTTGCCCCATGATCCTAAATTCACTCAGGTTTTAGGTGGTTACTGGTCTGTGCTTTTCCTTCCAACCCTCATCTTCTTTATGCTCTGTTCCTTTGCTCCTCCTTCATTTAGAGGTTTACAGTGTTAGAAAATAATGTGTCTGTGTGTGGTGTGCATGTGCATATGTGTGTGTACATGCACCTGTTCGTGCATATTTTGGGGTTGTGAGAAGGCCTGGCAGTGGTACCATTTGGGGAGATACTGTCCACATGAATACAGTGTTTATGTAGTTATTTATGTAGGTAGTCAGAAAGAACCAGCCTGCTCTAGGGCATGATAGGAAAGTAATTTTTCCTATGCAAGGTTTTTTTGCAATTGCTCTGTAATGGAGTTTGGGGAATAATAAAGTTAAGAGCTCTAATCCATCATTTAAAAAATGGAATAATTCAATGCACTGAAGTCTAAAAACTAAGCCTTTTATAAACAGACCATGTTGATAAACTAGAAAAATCAGTAATTGGACATTTTCACACTGGATTATCTATGATATTATTGCATTTAGTGGCATAACATATTTTTCACTCCTTAATGTAATGCAAAAGAAGGTAGCAAGAAAGAGCAAATAGTCTAACTTAGCCAAATAAATACAACCACTATTAACAGTCACCACAGTCAGTCTTTTTATTTTTAATATTGTCTACTTAAAATGCATGTGGGCAAGTGCATATTTAGAAAGGGAGGGAAATATTGCTATACCTGGGCTTTTGCCAGAGGAGAACAGGGCTGTGAAACTAAGAATTCTCCAGATGGAAGGGTGCTTTTAAAATACAGAGCTTCTCTCTTCCACCCTAGGTAAAAATACATAATCATAGACAATGATTTGGGGAACCTGGGGCTTAATGAAATTAAGTCATAGGTGCCAGGACTTAATCTAGGTGTCATGGGCACATGGGTGATTGCTGCATCAGCTGGTGAAATAACATCCATTCCTCACTCGATACCGCTTGGTTTTCCCTGACAAAGGAGACAAAAGAATTGTAGGTGTGTCTACACACCCAGAAACAGCAGAGACACAGAACTATGGAAGGCCATAGAAAAAACTTCCCTAGTGGTTGTAAATAGCATACAATTGACTTACTAGACTTTAGCCTCATTATTAGCAAAGTCTTCTAGGATTGTTTATTGCAAGGGAAGTCTATATCTTCTTGTTTCCTTAGTGAAGCAATGGGAGAAAGAAAACTGACTCACTGTAGCATAAGAATTTTGAGCAATCTTTGTCATGTCAACTTTTGGTGCTTCATGTCTTTTGTCAACATCAATCATTAGGTCTCTGCCTTTAGGTATTTCTTCTTAGTGAAGAGGATAAAAAAATACCACAGAGATGGCTTCTCAAAGCAAATCATTTCTTGGATACAGGCAGGGACAGCCTGCAAAAACACTTCAAAAGTCGTGGAGGGATACCAATAGGTTTGGCAGAGGAGATGACTTTGCAAAGGATGTGCAAATAGATTCACATGACATCTTCTTGCTCCTAGGTTAGTGTTGACTCAAATCATCAGGACTTAGTCCCTCCTTGGTGTCTGGAGATGGGCTGACCTCTTGGCCAGGATTTTGGGGAACCTGTAGTTTCATCTTATTGGTTGATTTCCAGATGTAGTTGTAAAAGTAGAGCTTTCAAAATTTGGGGATTCTCTTGGCTCTTTCCACAACAGATGGGGTGCATTCCTGGAAGACAGCTTGGAGACAGGCAGATGCATAGCCTTGTGAGTCAGAGTGCTAAAAAGACTGTGATCAAAAAGGCTTATTGAGCCCTTCATGTAGTTTCTAACTTTCCAGGCACCTCGTGCTGCCAGGAAGTCCAGGAGAGGTCAAGGACTGCTCAGACTCTGTGCCAGTTATTAATATATTTTATATCTGCTTCCAAACCACTCTTTTATACTCATATTTGCAATGGTAGGACATTTTTTCTGCAACCCAATTTCTGCTTTTCCAGATAACCTGGTAGACACTGCTAATAGGGGGCACTGTGGGGAGACCAAAAAGCCTAAAGAGTCTGCTTCCTGTCCCTTCAAGATCATCTAGCAACATGACTACATCCCTGCAGCAGCAGTTCATTCCTGCAATACCAGATTCTGGTTTGCAATTCCTTTATCAATTGCAGAATCAACTTCAGAGATACCATCAGTCACCAAGAAGCACTCCTTTCTCCAAGATCTGGGTCCCAGATTCATAGAACCTCATCTTCAAGCTTCTAAATTTTAATACCTCTAACTTCTTTCCTTTGTTCCACCATCACTAGGGATTGAAGCTGCACCTTATAGTTTTGCTGAATTCTTATTGTTAAATAATTAAATGGCTTCTATCTCCTGATTGGCCACTGACTGATACAGACGCTATGGCATGGATTCGGGAAGCTCACATTCTTACCACTTCCAGGACAACATAGAGCAGAGTGTGATATGCCATCTCTTTTGGGCTAAACAGGCTCAGAAGGCTTGGTAAGCACCATAAAGAAGGATCATTTGGGATATAGGGGTCTTCATGAGCATGCTGAATGGGGTCAGGAGCCCAAGGAAGTCCCCAAGGCTGAGGAAGGTGCTGTGATGTAAATCAGTGAGGCTCAATGAGGCCCCCAGATCCTTGGCATAGTTGTGCCCCTTAGACCATTATCACTGTGTTCAAGAGCCCATTGCTTTCAGAATATGACTGGGCATACTTGTTCACATGAGCAGAGGCAGAGCCATAGGTGGGTTGGAATATGGGCAGGAAGTTCCTAGGATTTATGCCTGGTGTTCCTCCTCTATCTGGCTCTAGTTCTTGAACTGTTAATGCGAGGACCATCTGGGAAGCCAAAGATTAGAAAGTGAGGTTTATCCCAAGGCTGAGAAGTGTTATTCTTGCCTAGCAGACCTGGGGTCAAGAGTATTCTAACTTCCACTCAAGTCTAGCCCTGGTGGGGCCAGAGGAGCATGGTGGCCCTAGCTGCACCCATCTCCACTGAGGCAGTGGGGGAGTTGGTCAGGCTTCAGCTGGCATCTGAACTGCTCCTCTGTTTTCATCTGTGTTTTCCCACCTCAACCCTTCAAACATTTAAATTTATTATTAATTCATTATTAATTGATCTTGGCGATCAAAAGTTTTAATTAATTACTTAATTAATTTTTAAATATTTTAGAAGAGAGCACATAAGCTTGAGAGAAGGGCAGAGGGAGAAAGAAAGAATCCAGGCTCAGCTTGGATCCTGATGCAGGGCTTAATCCCATGACCCTGGGATCATGACCTGAGCCGAAATCAAGAGTTGGATACTCAACTGACTAAACCGCCCAGCTGCCCCAGAAGTTTTAATTTTAAATAGAATGTAGACTATATAAGATTTTAAATGGAATGAATTTACACTAGCATTTAGGCTTTTGAGATAGAGACTGTGTTTCATTCACTGTACTGTTTCCAATGCCTAAAATAGGAACTATTTATTCCATGAAATAGCTGTTGGATTAGTTATCCTTGACTGTGTTCAATTTTAAGTCTTTTTCCTATTGCTTTTTCAACTTCTTAAAAATATTTATCTTTAATATTGATACAGAAGAGAATGAAACTTTGATATCACAATCCAAAGATAATTTTAATGCTCTTTCATATACATTTATGCATATATAAATAATGTATACATAAATGTATCTAAAATGTATATTAATGTATACATATTTAATATAAATTGGCTAGTGTTTACCTATTATTTTATATATGATTTCCACTTAATGTATAATAATTTCCATTCAATGACATTAATATTTTATAGTATTGTTTTTAAAGATTATATAGGATTATATATACCTAGATATAATAACTTATTAACTATGTAGGCATGTAGGATGTTCATGTATATATTTGATATCATAACCAATTATTCAAGAATACCTTTGAATCTAAGTTTTTTAAACCTTCATGCATATTTCTTTTGGATAAACTCCCAGAAAGAAAATTGCTGGGTAAATAGGTGTGGAATTTTTTTTAAAGCTATTGATATGCCTTATAAATTGTTCCCTGTTATTTCTGCACCACCTCATTCTCCTGTGAATGACTCTTGAATATTGGTGCTTAGAATTTAAAAGCATCATTGCCATTTTGTGAGGTGAGAGACCCTCTGCTTGTTTTGCTTACATTTCTTTAAATCAGAAGTCTTTATACTTTCCATCCTGATGTCACTTCTTTATTTCTTCCTGTGGCTTTACCAAGATAAATCCCATTGATTACTTTCTTTATTCTTCGTTGCCTCTTGAGGCTTCATTTTTAATTTGCACCTACTCTTTTCTTGCTGGTTTATCTTCAACAAACAAAACCTATCTTCTTGATCTTTCACAATCACATGTTTTGGTAATGCTTTGGGGTTTGCACTGAAAGAAGATTTTGCATGGTACCTCTTTGTATAATACAAGTAAGTTTAGGATAATCAAAGGAAGTGAGCCAAAAATTACAGTAGGAAGAAGGATGAAACTATGAATGAGGTCAATGTCAAAATGCAGGCTAAAAATTCATGCATGTTGAATAAATAGGTGAATAATTTTATTTTAACTTTCTGGTGTTCATGATGAAGAAATTAGGATAAATGACTATATTTGTAGGCATGTAAACAAATCAGTTATTCAGGAGCTACACAAATATTCCTAAAATGAGAGTTCTCTGTCCCCTCTTCACTAGTACACACTGGGCCCTCATGAAGAAAACAACATACAGTGTCATCAGTTCTTTATTCAAATATATCCTACAGGAGATACAATACAGTTTCAGAGGCTATCACTTATTAACTTCAAAGATCAAGACTACAATGGACACCTGGGTAGCTCAGTCAGTTAAGCGTCCAACTTCAGCTCAGGTCATGATCTCATGGTTCGTGAGTTTGAGCCCTGTGTCAGGCTCATGTGCTGACAGATGAGAGCCTGGAGCCTGCTTCAGATTCTGTGTCTCCCTCTCTCTCTGGCCCTTCCCCACTCTCACTGTCTGTCTGTCTGTCTGTCTCTCTCTCTCTCAAAAATAAAGAAACATTAAAAAAGAAAAGATCAAGACTACAAGCAGTGCTTGACTCCAAACCCTGGGACATCAGTTGCTAGGTTTTTGAGCCAGTTCTCTCCAGGCTGCTAACATTGCTCCAAAAATGTTCTATGGTCAAACCATTTACATTCTGCAAGGGGCAACTGACCTAACTTAGCTACATTGTTTCAGGGGTTATCTAGCTTATGTCAGAATTATAGAATAGTACATAGAGAGAATCAGTTATGAAATCACTTTTTGAATATTGATCAACCTCAATTAGAAGTCCAATCCCTTTTTATTCATTGTTTATATGCTTTAGATGTAGATTTTCCAGAAAATCCTAAGTTTGTTCCCATTGATATGACTTATTCAATAAATATTTTTAGAGTTCTTATTTTGCTCTTTGCAACATGCCAATTGCTGGAATAATGACATGTTTGCTGAGGCAACCTGAAGGATAGGGTAGGGTATAGGCTGATGAACAGGTGAAGAATGTATTATAGGCATGGAGAACACTGAAAGAAGGGGTCATGGACAAAAATGACCAGAAAGAATCTGGCTCTATGTGGCTATAGTGAGTGGAGTGAGAGGAAATGGGTGTGCAGCAAGGCTGCAGAAGCAAGCAGGGGCCAGATCATACAGGATCTCATGTCTCAAGCTAGAAAAGTTAGACTCTTATGAATAAAGGAAGCCATGATATATTAAGCAGAAGCATTTTGTTGTGATACTTGATTTTCAAAGATAAAAGTGAGAGCCATGAGGAGAATGGATTAGATGAAGAAGAGACATCATTGGTAGGTAGGAGTTGAGGTGATGGACCAGAAGATGATGGCTTGGACATGGGTGGTGGAAGTAGATATGGAGGGACATTGATAGATTTTAGATCTATTTTGGAGGTAGAATCAAAGCACTTGGTGATGGATCATTGGATTTAGGAAATGAAGTAGCATATCAGTCGTCCCTCCATGTTAACAAGAGTATCTTCTCTGGCATGAGCATATAGAATAATGGCACAACACTGTTAATGTAGGAAATGATCATAGTGGGAAGAAAATTTGATGAGGGGAAGAATTTAGTTTGGGAGATGATTAGTTTGAATTTTAGAGACATTTGAGTGGAAGTAGAATGATATAAGGTATATTTGATTATAAAGGTCAGGCATCAGAGAATAGAGAGATATTTTTGGTTTGCAGTGAGCAGGAGGACTATGTTTAACTATGAAACAGTCTCAAGGCTGGCATGGCCATAAGGAAGAGTAAATCAGGAGAGTGTGTGATGACAGTTACAATGAGGAACGTCTCAGGCATGCTGTGTTCAAACAAGTAGACTTTTGAGGAGAAAGAGAACATAAGATGGAGACCAACAAGGGCCCATTCCTTTAGAAGCCTGGAAGTTATTGACAATTATAGTAAAGTAGATGGAGGAATATATATATGGTTGATGAGGACATGGAGTCAGCATACATAGATATTCTTTGAGAGATATTTTGCCTTGAAATAGAGTCGGGTTATTGAGTAGATAGCTTGAGGGAATTGTAGGCTTCAAGGAACATCTTTAACATGGGAGATACAGAGAATATTTGGTGTCCAACTGAAGGGATCCAAGAGAGTGTGGCAAAAGCCTGTAGGAATAACAGTGGACTGGGAGGGTGGTGGGGTGCTGCTTGAAGCATTGGCCTTTGGTGGGAGGAGGGAAACTCTTCCCTGAACATAAGGAGAGATAGAAGAGAGCCTGGGTACAGATTTGTAGATTTGGTGGAGGGAATTTGAAGGAGCTCCCATCTAGGGCTTCTGTCTTCACTGTGAAGAATGAGGCAAGATAATCTGCTGACACTGTAAGAGAAAGAAGGGAGTAGGACTGGAAATTGAGGAAAGTAAAGAGCTCTAGATACAACTGTTTCCAAACATTTTGGGTGTCATATCTCTCCATAGAGTCATTTTATTCATTTACTTTGCTTCCTTAACTTGTTTTTAAATTTGATTTAATTCATATTTTTGTAAGAACAAACTTCCTTTTAAACTTGAGGGGAAAAATAATGTATTACATTAAATAATGTAAAATAGTCAAGTAGTGACTACTTAGGAGACATTTTTAGTTTTATTCTCTGGTGGGGATCCAAAGTGATAGGATTCATTTTGACTTTTATAAATAAATATTTTTCCAAGGTTTTATTTAAGTTTTTCTGTTTATCCATCCACTATACCTATTTATATTTTAAAAAGCTAAAAACAATTTTGGAAATTAAAAAAAATGTAGCAGAAAGTAAAATGTGCTTATAATCAATCAGAGAACTTATCAAACATATTTCTCCCTTAATGTTGAAGATGGGTGAAACACTAGAAGATTTTCTCGTTTCTTTTAAAAATTGCCATCAAAGTCCTAAAGCCTCTCTTGATTGTTTTTCTAAATTTGTGGAGGCTCAGATTGCTTATAATGGTAATTTAAGCCTAAAATTTTACTCTATTGATCTCCTCAAGAAGTTAAAATGGTCCTTTCCCTGGGGACCAAGACACATCACTCACTACCTAGTGTGGGGCTTAAGTGTTTTCTTACTTGCTTACAAAGGAATCATTTCTCTGTGTTCCAGAAAAATGTACTTCTTTTACTGACAGTAATATCTTCATTATTCCTGACTGAAAACATGAACAGCAAAATAAAAAAGTATTTGCCACTAGGATTGGCTGAGCGTCCTTTTTAGTTTGCCAGATTTAAAAGATGGTGGTAGATTGCCTATAATTACAAAGCATAATAAAAATGTTGAAAATCCTGATATAGGGTTTATTCCCATCATTTGAAGACTTTCATTAGTCACATTCATTCTTACAACCAGAATTCACTAACGTGACCTCATTGCTAGTCCCCAAGAATTGCAGGCTGTTTGATTCTATTGAATCTTAGATGCTTACGATGACATCTAGTTCAATCTCCCAATTTTTTTCTTTCTTTTTATTTATTATTGAAGTATAATTGACATATATTATATTGGTTTCAGATGCACAACATAGTGATTCTCCACTTGTATATGTTGCAAAATAATCACCACAATAAGTCTAGTTACCATCCACCACCATATTAAGTTATGAGTTCTTTTCTTGTGATAAGAACTTTTTTAGATTACTGTTTTAGTAATTTTCAAATTTGCAGTAAGTTATTGACTATAGTCACCATGCTGTACATTACATTTGCATGACTTATTTATTTTATAACTGGAGGCTTGTACCGCTTGACCACCTTCACCCATTTTGCTAACCCCTACCCTCTGGCAACTACCAGTCTTTTCTGTGTATCTGAGTTTTGTTTGTTTTGATTTTTAGATTCCACGCATCAGTGAAGTCATATGGTATTTTCCTTTTTTCTCTGATTTATTTCACTTAGCATAATATTCTCAATGTCAGTCCGTCTCACAAATGGCAAAATTTCATTCTTCTATATGGCTGAGTAGTATTCTACTGTGTGTGTTATATATATAATATATATGAAACATCTTTTTTATTTGATCATCCATCTGGACACTGAGTTTGTTTTCTTATCATGGTATTATGGTAAATAATGCTATAATGAACATGGGGGAGCATGTATCTTTTCAAGTTAGTGTTTTGTTTTCTTTGGATAAATACCCAAAAGTAGAATTGCTAGAACATGATAGTTACAATTTTAGTTTTTTGAAGAACCTCCATGCTCTTTTATATGATGGCTGTACCAATTTACACACCCCCCCTCCCATAATACACAAGTTTTCCCTTTTCTCCACATCCTTACCAACACTTTTTATCTCTTGTTTTTTGATAATACACATCCCAACGGGTATGAGGTGATAGCTCATTGTGATTTGTATTTCAGTTTCCCTGATGATGAGTGTATTGAGCATCTTTTTGTATGCCTGCTGACTTCTATGTGTCTTTTTTGGAAATATGTCTGTTCAGATCCTCTGCTTATTTTTAACCAAATTAGATTTGGTTTTTGTTGTTATTGAGCTTTATGAGTTTGTTATATATTTTGGATAGTAACTCCTTGTCAAATATATGATCTGCACATATCTTCTCCTATTTAGTAAGTTGTCTCTTCATTTTGTTGATGGTGTTCTGTGCTGCGCAGAAACAATTTAATTTGATGTAATCCCACTTGTTTATTTTTGCTTTTGTTGGCATTGTCTTTGGAATCAGATCCAAAAAATATTGCCTAGAGAGATGTCAAAGTGCTTATGACCTGTGTTTTCTTTTAGAAGTTTTATGGTTTCAGGTCTTACATTCAAGTCTTTAATCCATTTTGAGTTAATTTTTGTGTATAGTATAAGATAGTGATCCAGGTTTGTTCTTTTGCATGTGGGTCTGCAGTTTTCCCACCATGATTTATTGAAGAGACTGTCCTTTCTCCATTATATATTCTTACCTCCTTTGTCATAAATTGACCATATATGCTTGGGTTTATTTCTAGGCTCTCTATTCTGTTCCATTAATCTATATGTTTTTATGTCAGTATCATTGACACAATACTACTAACCAGTAGTGTGTTGAGTAAAAGTAGAAAGACTCAGAATCCTTGTCTTGTTCCTGACCTTAGAGAAAAACTTCTCAGTTTTCCACCATTGAATATGATGTTAGCTACAGGCTTGTCATGTATCGTATTTATTATGTCAGAGTATGTTCTGTCTATAACCACTTGGCTGAAAGATATTATTATAAATGGATGTGGAATTTTGTCAAAGGATTGTTCTGTATCTATTGAGATGATCATATGATTTTTTTTCCTTCCTTTTTTTAAATGTGGTGTATTATGTTGATTGGTTTGCATCTTTTGAACCACCCTTGTATCCCTGGAATAAGTCATCACTTGATTTTGGTGTATTATCCTTTTAATGTGTTGCTGAATTTGGTTTCCTAATATTTTGTTGAGAATTTTTGTATCTGTGTTCACCAGGCCTATGATTTTTTTGTTTGTTTGTTTGTTTTTGTAGTATCTTTTTCTGGTTTTGGTATCAGGGTAATGCTGACATGCTGAAATAAGTTAAGGACCATTTCCTCTTAAATTTTTTGGAAGCGATCTGGTCTTAGACTTTTGTTTGTTGGGTGATTGTTGATTGCTGATTTACTCTCCTTACTAGCAATTGGTCTATTTAGATTTTTCTATTTCTTTGTGATTCAGTCTTGGAAGATTGTACATTTCCAAGAATTTATCTATTTCTTCTAACTTGTCTAATCCATTGGTATATAATTGTTCTTAGAGTCTCTTAAGATCCTATATTATTATTATTACTATTATTATTGATATCAGTTACAATTTCTTTTCTTATTTCTGATTTTAAGACCTCTTTCTTTTTTTCTCACTCTAATAAAAGTTTGTCGATATTGTTTCTCTTTTCAAAGAAGTAGTTTTAGTTTTATTTATTTTTTATGTCGTCTTTTTATTCTTATTTCATTCATTTCCACTCTGATCTTGTTTCCTTCCCTCTACTAACTTTGGGCTTTATTTTTTCTTCTTTTTCTAATTCCTTTATGTGTAAAGTTATGTTGTCTATTTGAAACTTCTCTTGTTTTTTGAGGTAGGCATCGATTGCTATAAACTTCCCTTTCAGAACTGTTTTTGGTGCATCCCATAGATTTTATATCTTGATTTCCATTTTTGTTTGTTTCAAGGTATTTTTTATTTCTTTGATTTCTTCATTTTGACCCATTGATTATTTAATAGCATTGTTTTTAATTTCTGTATATTTGTGATTTTCCTAGTTTTCTTCTTGAAACTAATTTCTAGTTTTATATCACTGAAGTCATAAAATATGCCGGATATGATTTCAGTCTTCTTAAATGTATTAAGACTTGTGTTGTGGCCTAACATATGATTTGTCATAGAGAATGTTCCATGTGAACTTTAGAAGAATGTGTATTCTGTTGCTTTTGGATGGAATGCTCTGTTGTATCTATACACACACACACACACACACACACACACACACACACACATATTAAGTCTATCAGTTCTAATGTGTCATTTAAAGCCAATGTTCTCTTATTGATTTTCTGTCTGGATGATTGATTCTTGATGTTAGTGGAGTGTTAAAGTGGTCTACTATATTGTATTGCTGTCAACTTCTTACTTTAGGTTTATTAATATTTGCATTATACATTTAGGTATTTCTATGATAAGTTCATAAATATTTATAAATGTTATATCCTTTTGTTAGATTATCATGTGTAAGGAAGCAGAATTTGACATTCCAAAAATATGTCTCTTTGGCATATGGATTGTTTTAAGCTGGCTATTTCTAAGAAACCACCGACAAAACCAGTAGAATTTACCTTTTTGTAGGAGACATTTAAACTTATAAAATAAATTTCCACTTGCAAGAATGTCTTCCTCTCTTTACCAGAAAGGAGGGGGATGACTCAAGATCTAGAGACTCTTACCGGTGGAGAAGACAATGGGTTATATCTGCATAACTGCCTTATGTTTACTGTGATTTCCCTGGTAACCTTTCATAACTGACCCCCAGCCTCTACATCTTTAGCCTTTAGCTGATGGTGATATTTAGGATGATGGCTTCCACCATTTGGGGGACTTTATTCAGTTTTCCTGAGTTCTTACCATGTAGTAAATGTATATGTGTTATTAAACTTTTTTTTAAATTTTCTCCTTTTCATCTGTCTCATGTCAATTTAAACATAGACCAACCAGAATCTTGAAGAGTGGAGTAATATTTTTCTTCCCACCATCCCTTTATCTTTATGTTATAGGTATCTTTGTCTTTTATTATAGTCTTGATTTTAGAGTCTGTTTTGTCTCCTATAAGCATAGGTATTTCAACTTGCTTTTGATTTCCATTTGTGTGAAACATCTTTTTCCATTATTTCTCTTTAAGTTTGTTTAAGTCTGTATATTTGAGATAAGTTTCTTGTAGGCAGCATATAGATGGGTCCTGTTTTTATCCATTTAGCCCCTCTATGTCTTTTGATTAGACAATTTAGTCCACTTACATTTAAAAGAATAATTGGTAGGTGTGTTCTTATTGCCATTATGTTAACTGTATCCTTGCTATTTTGTAGTTTCTTTCTGCTCCTTTCTTCTTTTCTTTCTTCTTTTGTGGGTTGGGGACTTTCTACAGTGTTATGCTAAGATTTCTTTCACATTGTTTTTTGTGTATTTATGATATAGTTTTGCTTTGTGGTTACCATAAGGCTCACATATAACAGCCTACACAAAAGTCTATTTTAAGTGAATAGCAAGTTAAGTTTGTACACATTCTAAAATTCTGCATATTTATTCCCCTCTCCACATTTTATGTTTTTGATGTCACATTTTATATCTTTTTATTTTGTGTATCTCCTAACTAGTTATTGTAGTTGTAATTATTTTACTGCTTTTGTCTTTTACCCTTCATACTAGCTTTATAAATGATTAACCTACTTTCTTTACTACATATTTACTTTGCTGGTGAGATTTTCATTATCATGTATTATCTTATTACTAATTAGTATCTTTCTTTTTGAATTAAAGAAGTCTCTTTAACATTTCTTGTAGGGCCAATTTAGTGGTGATGAGTTTCGTTAGCTTTTGCTTGTCTGTTAAACTCTTTATCTCTCCTTCAATTCTGAATGATAATCTTGCTGGGTAGAGCCTTGGTTATAAGTGTTTTCTTTTCAGCACTTTGAATACATCACATCGTCTCTTCTGGCAAAGCTTCTGCTGAAAAATCTGCTGATAATCTTAATGGAAGTCCTCTTATATGTAACGAGTTGTTTTTCTCTTGCTGCCTACGATTCACTATATTTTTGATACTTTAATTGTATTGTGTCTTGGTGTGGGTCACTTTGGGTTCATCTTGCTTGAACTCTCTGTACATCATGGACCTTGATGTCTTTTCTTTCCCACGTTAGGGAAGTTTCCAGCCATTATTATTTCAAATAGGTTCTCTGCCCTTTTCCCTCTGTCTTCTTTTTGGGACTCATAATGCTTATGTCATTTGGCTTGACGTTGTCTCATTGGTCCTTTAAGCTATCTTTACTTTTTAAAACTCTTGTTTCTTTCTGCTTTTTTGTTAGGTAAGTTTCACTACCCTGTCTTACAGCTCACTGATTCTTCTGCTTCATCAAATCTGCTCTTGATCCCATCTAGTGTATTTTTCAGTTTTGTTATTGTATTTTTTCAGCTCTGTGACTTCTTTTTAGTACTTACTTATACTTTATATCTCTTTGTGAAGTTCTTACTATTTTCATCCACTTTTCTCCCAAATTTACTGAGCATCTTTATGATCATAACTTTGAGCTCTTTATTAGGTAAATTACTCATTTCTGTTTTATTAATTTTTTTCTTGAGTTTTATCTTGCTTGGAACATATTTCTCTGGGTTTTTTTTTTCATTTTGTTTGACTCTGTCTTTGTTTTTATGTGTTAGGTGAAACAGTCATCTCTTCCAGTCTTGAAGGAGTGGCTTTGTGTAGGAGATTAACCTTATTTTTTACCTTTACCCCATAGCTTTTAATGATCTCTTTTGAATGGTGTCTATCATTATTTCTGACCTGTGGGGCCCAGAAATGCAATCCCCCCCAGTCACCTAAGCCAGGTGGTCAAGGGGCATTCCATATGCATAGGCCACTCTCACTCTCTGGGTCTGGTGGTGGCTGCAGGAGCAGTGCAGGGCATGTGGGAACTGGCCCAGTAGTGCTAGGAGGTTAGAATGAGAATGCAAATATGATGCCTGTCTATACTGGCACCAGCAAGGTAGAGGGAGAGTTCAAAGGTGGTGTCCATTCATGACAGTGCTAGTAAGGTAGAAGAATGCCAGAAATAAACTGTGTCTTCCAGCTCCTCCATTCCTGAGAGAATCCCAACAGCCTTCTGTCCCTCTGGCAGATGACTGAAGGTTAGCAAATAAGTCTTTTTCACATATGGTCTAGGTGCTTTTTTAATTTGCTTCTTTTGTGCTGAGTTCTGGAGAAAATGAGTCTGTATGTGGACTCCTTAGGAGCAGAATTTCAATTCCCTACATCCCTGTTTTGCCTGGAGGTAAGCCTCATTAGATCTTGAGGTCAGACCTTTCAGGTGCTTGACTGCCTCAATCAAGTGCCAAGGGTTGAGGTGCCTGATGTGGGGCACAGATCCTTGCCCCGCAAGAAGTTTAATTTTGTGAGCTCCCTCTTGACTCTATTTAATTGTGGGTTGCAGTGTCAGGGGTGGGGTTTTTGGTGAGACTGTGTCTCTCATCTCCTACCCATCTCAATGTGGTCTTTTTATCTTTTTGTGGAAGATCTGTTCAGCTAGTTTTCAGAATTTGTTCAGAGGGAATTATTGCATATATAGCTGAGGAGGTGAGTTTAGGATCCTATTAGTTGCCATCTTGAACCAGAACCTCTCAGGCTTTCTTAACAGGAACACGGAGAATTAGAAGGAGAATATGAATTACTAATGGTCACAGGTTGGATATTGACTTTACTGATATATCTGAAGGCTGGCTCACAGTAATTGCTATATAAATAATTTTGAAACTCCAAACCAATTTCCATAAAGACTGTGCTAATTTATAGTATGAGTTTCCTCAAAAATTGAAATAGAACTATCATATGATCCAGTGATTCTTTCTTGGTATATATTGAAAGGGATAGAAATCAGAATTGTAAAGAGATAGTTACATTCCCATGTTCATTGCAGCATTATTCATAATAGCCAAGATCTGGAAACAATACAAGGGTCCGTTGATGGATGAATGGATAAAGAAAGTGCAGTGTATATAAATATGTAATGGAATGCTATTCAACCTTAAGAAAGAATGAAATCCTGGGGCGCCTGAGTGGCTCAGTCGGTTAAGCCTCCGGCTTCGGCTCAGGTCAGATCTCACGTTCATGGGTTCGAGCCCTGCGTCAGGCTCTGTGCTGACAGCTAGCTCCTGCTAGCTTCCTGTCCTGTGTCTCCTCTCTCTGCCCCTTCCACTCTCATGCCCTGTCTCTCTCTGTATCAAAAATAAATAAAACATTAAAAAAAAGAAGAAAGAATGAAATCCTGACATTTGTGACAACATGGATGAGCCTGAAGGACATTATAATAAGTGAAATAAGCCAGACACAGTAAGAGAAATACTGCATGATCTCTCTTCTATGTGGAATCTAAACTAGTCAAACTCATAAAAGCTAAGTGTAGGATGGTGGTTACCAGAGACTGGGCAGCTGAGGAAACAGCATAATGTTGGTCAGAAGGTGCAGAGTTTTAATAATGCATGGTGAATAAGTTCTGGAGATCTAATGTATGGTATGGTGATAATAGCTAACAGTACGGTATTGTATACTTGAAAATTACTAAAAGGATAGATCTTAAATCAAATCTCAGTGTTTACACACCCACCCACGCACAATGATCACTGTGTAGAGGTGAGGCGTATGTTAGCCTGATTGTGATGATCATTCACAGTGTATACATATATCAGTACATCATGCTGGATACTTTAAATATATGCAGGTTTTTATGCTCCACGATACCTCACTAAAGCTGTTAAAAATAACTTTGAACTATCCACCACAAAAATGTTTACCTCCTTTCTTCTAGATACTGTGATGATAGTCAGGAATCCTTTGATATTCATATCCATGCCTTATGATGACTCCTTTGGTATGTATGATATGATGTACAGGAATGTCCACATGATAATCTGAGGTCAGGGAGAAGTTGTCCATAAACTGGTTTTATCATGAACATTAAAAAGCAATGTTGAACAAAGAATCTGGAGGCAGTGTATAAATCCTTAATATTTTAATTCTTGACCCCTTTTAAAGCTTGCAAACAATGTTAAGACTCATCTACAAATGAATATTCGAGGAGTGGATGGCTGTAGACACAGGCTAACACACTCTCCTGATCTCTTTTGACCCCTCAAAGTACAGACATTGAGGTTGAAATATCAGTACTTTTCAAAATAATATGTAATATCTAAAGTCTATTTTGAAAGGATTATGTAGCACTAAGGATTAACCAAACTTTAATCCATTCCTATTTAAAAACAGTGCATACAGGAGCAGAAAATTACCTAGAGACAAAAATATCATCATTTTGGTTGTTCCTATGTTGGAATTTAATAAAAACTAGTAAACTAGATTTGGAAACTAAGCAGGAGTTGAAGTGGGACTTTTAAAAGCTATCCAATGAGGGGGGTCACTTTTTGTTGCAAGAAATTAAATTCCGTGGTTTGAGTGAAAGCTTTCAGATTTGCTTCCATGATGCGGAAATGAAAACATTTTACACAGACTGCATCTAAATGTGGGTGAGTCACCAATCCATATCTGGCCTTCACCCATGTCTGTGTCAAGCTGACACATCGAAATAAATCCCAGCTGGTCCCTGTCTCCTTTTTGAGTGTTTGTTCTCCAGTTTTTACTTGAAAGCGTTCCTCGGTGCTGGGCACAGGGCAGAGGACTATTTTGGAGTTTCTGCCAATCTCTTACTTCATAGCAGAGGTGACTGAGAATGTCATGTATTGAATAAATAATAAACACAGGCCTCCATTTAACACCCAATTTTCAAATCGAATAGAAAATTTCTTTGGAAGTTCTTCCTAGCCTTTCTGACTCCTCTTGGGAAATCTGGCTTTGGCCAAATGAACTTTACTTGGCAACTCAATCTCATTTGACATTACCCATCCCCTCTTCTACTTCCATATTTCATTGTTCAGAACAGGACTTTCTTTCTTAAACAGACTGATGCTTGGGAGCTGCATTCACACTAAAGAATACAAAGCCATATTCCTCTCACTACCACTACCAAAGCTGGATTCCGGGGCCTCAACTCATCCTTACCTGCTGAATCACCTACAGGTAAGGCCCAGACATTTGAACTTTTGAAAAAAAGTTCTATAGCTCTATGTATGCTTTGATATTGGTATAAAATGCTAGTTTCTCCAGTGAATTTGGCCTGGGAATAAAGATTCAAGCTGAAGAAATATAATGTCTGCCAGGGGGCACAGGAGTAATTTGTCAGAGGACATCAAGGTGTCCTAAATCACACCATATTATAATAATTGAAATATCTCTGCTCTGAGTATGTGTTCAAGGTATTAAATGCTGTTAGAGAGCAGGAAAGAGTCTTCTGGTTTGTCCTCAGAGTTCCAGGAGCACTCTTACTGTCCCCATTCTTCTTGCCCTGTACTTTATCTTGCTCTGGGATTCTAGGGCATAAAGAGCACGTCTTGCTTAACTTTGCTTTTTCTCATTCATTACCTGAGCGGAATGGCCTGGCACTGCCTTTCCAGGTGGTCTTTGGCCTAACCCTGCCACCTCCCTTCATGGTGGCACTTAGTGGTTGGCAGCTCCCCCTCCTGTCCTCACTTTCTGACTGTTGCTGTGACCCATTGCCTCCTTCCAGTTACACTGTTTCACAGGAGGCCTGACCAAATAGTGGCTCTTCACAAAAATTGAAAGAGCTCAAGAAATCTGCGAAATGTGTGTTTCTGTGAGGCTGGCCTGTCAGAGTAGAACTCCGGGGTATTTACATTTCATATCATGTCGACTAGACGATAAAGAACACCAGTTTTTATTTTTCTTGTGTGGGTTCACCAACGTTTAAGAGCATTTTGGGGTGCATTTACTAAACATTGCAGACACTGTAACCTAGAACTTGATTTCTCATATTCCCGTGGTTATTGACAAATATGTGGATGGGAAGGGGGTGTAAACTGGCCATGACATAATATGGCAGTACTGTGGTTCCTGAAGTCAGAGAAGGTTACTTTTCTCTCTATATATAGCCGCTCTATCTGTGAATCCATCCAAAGATTTCTTAGTACCATCACAAAAACCTGTCAACATCTGTTTCTGTACTGTATATGTTTTTGTTTGTGTGTTTAGCTCTAAGTAAGAAGGACTTTAGCAAAAGTAAGAGTGGATTAACCTTACACAACAATAAATATAAAGGCAGAAAATTAGAGGGTTGATGCACTAATGCCTTTGCATCTCCCTTCTCAGCCTGTGGATGGTTGTCCCCTCCAGGCTCTGAGGTGCCGATCACAGCCCCAGGCATCTTATCCTCAGACTCCAAGGAACAAGAAAGGGGCTGGGAGAGAAATAGCTTTCCTTTCTTGCTGTTTTCATCATTTATTCTTTTTTTAGTTAGTAGGAAAAATATTCTTCCTGTGTCCTCCTAGATCCCTCTTGGATAGAACCAGGGTTAATGTTCATCCAATCATTGATGGTAGCATTCCTGACATTCTTACATTTTGGAATACCTGGGGGCCAGCAGTAAGTAGTCTCCTGATGCTTCTTCCCCCAGCCCTCCCAAAAGTTGCCTTAGACTCTTAATTCTCTATATTAAATGCTCTCTTAAAGGGGTTTCTGCTCTACTGACTGAACTTTTACTGATAGGGTAGCCTTCTATGTCTCTTTTGTTTAGCATGCATTTATTTCTCCTAATGGGAAAAGAATCTGAAAGATTACCTTACTCTCTTCTACTATGTTTTGGACTTTGTCTTATTCATGGAAAGTGTAAACTGGAATAGACACTATTGTGTCTAGAAGCAGGCATCTCATGTAATAATGCTCAGTACCCATGTGCATGTGTGTGTAGGTGCCTGGTCAACAGCCCCAGCTGAGCCAAATCTTTGAGTCAACCCAACCAGATACCTGAGATGTGAGTACGCCTCAAGATCAGTGCATTCTCCAACAATTTTAGTCCCCAGCATTCATTGCTAAGGCTCCAGGCAATAAGCAAGCCACCTACCCAGATCCCCAACCAAATTCCTAATGGAACGTGTAAGAATTATAAAATGCTTATTGATTCTCAGAAGGTTTGTTACACAGCAATAGATAATTGCAACCTTAGGACAGGATTTGAGTGTCCTTGCATTTTCTCATGCAATGCCATTTTAATATTTCCTCTTTCCATCAAGGTTAATCCTTCCACTAGTAGTCTGTAAGCCTTTAAAACCACATTTTAGATTTATACTGCCTCTCCCTTGGAATTAAACATACTACTGGGCACTTAGTAGGAGCTTTCCAAAATCTGTATTGGCTAACTGGCATGATGATGCCTGGACTCTGCCATAGAAGCTCTGAGAGTTTCCCAAATAATTCTTTTAGTTATGGGTCATGTGGGATGCTAAATGCACAAAGAAGCCAGATAGAACTTTTCTGAGCCAATATTGCACGCTTTCACCATGTTGTATGATGTGTGTGTGGTTTCTTGGGTTCACACTCCTCTTTTTGATTGGAAAACTATTTGTAATTTTATTTGGTCACATAGTAAATGGGAAAGAAAACCTTGTTTCAGAGTTTGGCATCACGCATTAGGTAACTTTGTGACTTTTGAAGTTAAGAAGAGGATGGGTTGAGACCAAGAACGACGACTACTCTATGATTAGGAGGATCTAAACCCACTTAAAAGGCTGGAGGAGTGGCCTTGTCACCTCTCTTGTCCTGACTGACTTCTTGATCCTTATGAATCAAGCTCATTGAACATCTTGCCTGTGCAGGAATGGTTATTAGATTGAGTCAATTAATAAATGCAAAATGATTCTGGAACCCAAAGTGTTATGCAGGCATTAAACATTATTGTTAGAATGAGTCTTTATAATTGTATCTGACTGCTGTTAAATAAATAAAATACTGTTCTACTCAAACTTTAGCACCTATTTTGGCATATTAAAAGAAAAAGAATTATGGAAAAAAGGCTTAAATCATGATAATAAAATCATTTTCCATGCATCTCTCCTCCTCGCCTCTTCTCATACTTCTCTTACTGGTCCTCTGACTGTGGCTGTTCACAGGGTGCAGTTGTATGTGCAGGAGACAAATGCCAAGCACGGGAAGGGCAATTATCTCGCAAACAACATCTGGCACCCTTGCCGGGCTTCAAAGGCAGACGCTGATGTGCTAACGCCAGCGTTTCTCAAGTGGTCTACCCAGTGTGCAACTGCTCCCTGGCCCAAATGACACCCCGGTCCCAGATGTCACTGTGCTTCTCATGTCACCTTCCCGTGCATGAGAACGGAAGGGATTTCTGAAGTGATCGCTATTCTATGCTTTCATTTTATCGGAAAGGCTAATCATCTCAAATATGTTAACAACTCAGACTTATCTCTGGGCCTGAACTCTAACCTCATCCTATGCCTGTACCACATGGGCATTCATTTACTCTCTCTTTGATCTAGATACATAAATGCTGACAGCCCCCCCCCTCCAGTCCCGATGCCACCGAGACTGGGACCACAGTGGCTGAATCTCAAGCTTTTGTGCCTCCTTCACAGTAGGAAATGAATAAATGCTTTTTAATTGTTTAGCCTAATTACAATTCACTTCACTTGGAGGGAATAAATGTATGCTGGAAAAAGAAACTGATACACTTGTTTTCTGAATATAAAAGAGTCAGTGGAGAATTGTGTTTTATATAATACTTGAAATCAAATCAAATTCCACCAAAGTGATTTCTTCTAATTACTAAGCCATCTTGAGTGTCTTTGAGAAGAGTGGATGGGAGGGTTCCAAGCAGGGATTAGCTTTATTCCTTGAAGCTCGTGGAAGCACTAAACTATTGGATTAATAAAGAGTAGAACTGGAAGACTCTTTTGACCTTAACTTTAGTGAGGGGGGGTGAGATGTGTTCAAAATATAATTTGTTTTCCATAAGTGCATTTCACACTATCACTTTTCCAAGAACTCCCATTGAGAATTGCCCAGTAAGAGTTTGTAACTTGCCACAATTAACATATAAAGCTATCCTCGTGGATATGTAGTGGGAAATGATAATGCTCTATTTATCTAAGTGCAATTCAGCGCTGTCTGACGACCCTTCTGTGCATCCATGGCTCCCCCTCCTGTGCTCTCTCTAGTGGCTGTTCCAGTCCTCCATTCTTCTTACACTTCCTTCATCATGCACCTTTCTCATTTCTCA
The DNA here is from genome assembly GCF_006229205.1 of Suricata suricatta. Lineage (NCBI taxonomy): Eukaryota > Metazoa > Chordata > Mammalia > Carnivora > Herpestidae > Suricata > Suricata suricatta. Next base: position 118,676,874 of record NC_043703.1, read on the forward strand.
GACTTGTTGCCACGCAACTGGGACTCCCTCGTCCTTTGCATCTACATGCAAACATTTCCTGAAGTTGTGCCTTTATGTCTTCTTCATCCCTGCAATAGTGGGTGAGGCAGCCAGCATCCTATATGGCAGCAACAGCAATTTAATAGTCACTGGACGAGGGCATCCTTTTGCTCAGACTTTGCCTTTGTGACAGCCAAAATGAAGCTTACAAAACATATTCCAGCCGTGGTGACAATATGCTGATCACCAGAGAGCTAATGAAGACCAAACTCAAGAGCAGGACAGACTTCTGGGGATGACAGTGATTGAGCGCGGACATGTTGCTGCTCACCCTATGATGGTAACCAAAACCACCAGAGCGGAATGGGTGGTGCTGCTGGTCTGGAAATAATGCTGGGAGCATTGTTACATTGAGTGCCTCTTTTTGCAACTACAAATCAGCAACATTAGGAATTGCGTGCACTAGGAGGCCAAAAGCCACATGAAACCATTTTGAATAAGGGGCAGTTCATCACTTAATAAAAGTGAACCTCTTTTTATAGAGGAGGCCAAATTAAATTAAAAAACTCAATTATAGGGGCGGCTGGGTGGCTCAGTCGATTAAGTGTCCAACTTCAGTTCAGGTCGTGATTGCATGGTTTGTGAGTTCGAGCCCCACATCTGACTCACTGCTGTCAGTGCAGAGCCCACTTTGGATCCTCTGTTCCCCCCCTTCCCCGTCTTTGCTCTCTCTTTCTCAGAAATGAATAAACATTAAAACAAGATTTAAGAAACTAAATTATAAAAAGAAGGAGGAGGGGAAGAGGGAAAAGGTGAAGAGGAAGGAAGAAGAGGAGGAGGAGGAGAAGGAAGAACACTGTTCTCTAAAACAGAAGCTTCACCAAATTCAGAGAAACATGCAACTTCTCATGGCGCCAATCACTTCCATCCCACGCAGGCTGCTGAGGAGATGGGCTGATAATTGAAACTTCTATCAACCATCCCAGGAGAGTTCTGAGACTATTCAAGTGAAAACACAATGTTTGCAAAAAATATTAAGATTAAAGACCTAAGAATAAATAACATAGAGTGGGAAATGAATGAGACAAGGATAATGGCAGATGCCACTTAGAAAATAAATCGGACTGGGAAGGCAGGCTTGTACTCCAGCATGGACATTTGCTTGCTGCTCGCCCAGTTCTCACACGTGCCCTCTTTCTTAAGGCTCCCGAGGACTTGCAAGTAAAGCTTGTTAGATTCTGGATATGCCGGCCAGAACAGTGACTTCCCTTGAAAATCTTCAAGACAAGCTCATCAACTTTGGGGCAGTGCTGCTCTGTGACATGATAAGGTGGTGAGCAAGAGAGTCTGGTGCACTTTCTATCATAAATATGATTGTTCCCCTGAAAGTCATGTTCATTTTCATAGCTCTGTACTCCTCTCAAGGCCACTATGATGTATGATTTTAAGTCTTGTGAAATTCTTCTCCCGGCCAGTGCTCAAGCACAGCATGTTTGTCAAGGCCCCCTGCCTACACTCACTTTTCACAGTCTCTTCCTTTTCAGGGATGATCCTTTCCCTCCCGTCTGTCACCTGGCACACCGTCCACATTTCCTTTAAGACCAGAACCTGACATACTCCAGCTTCCCTAGGGAGAGGGGTGACTTTCACTTTGGAGCCTCTTCTCGGCCTCCCCTTGGTCTTTTTTCACATCTTTGCCCCACACTGCATTCACAGTGATGTCTCTGTTGTTAGGCTGTGACTACCAAGAGGGCGAACTCCGCGTGATTCCCCTTCCAATAAGATATAGAGTAGTTTCAAGGCATTTAGGTGTTAAAATAATGACCTTCACAAAATATATCGTTTTCTTCGACCCTTCTTCTCTATGTTAAAGCTTTGGTATCTGTCAAAATGCTGATTCTCAATGAATAGCTAACAAGTGTGGTATTTCTTTTCGCATTCTTAATGTGGATGGATATCAGGTTATTTTTTGAGAATCACCTTTGATAAGGGGAAATTGATGAGAGGACAGGGGTACAGTGAAGTGGGGAGCAAAGAACTGCAGAGAACAATGAGGTAGTGTGAAAAGATATGTACAGTCGGTGGACAACCCACCTTTCCCCAGGCCTGGCCTCACTGAATCAGCTTTCCCTGTCCCACTGCATGGGGACATTACACACGAGCACCATTATATACCCAGCTTAAAGCATTTCTCGTTAAAAAAAAAAAAAAAAGCAAGGGACAGAAGGGAAGAAAAGATGCATCTACATAATAATTCTTTTATCAAATATTGCAGTCATTGTGGTGCTTTGCTGTGCAGTCCTTGGTGTTAGCAGCATCAGACGGTCAGCTGTGCTTCTGTCACGCGCATGTATGAAGTTAGACATTGTTCTTAAGCTTCATGCACCAAGATCCATGATTATGAAAAATCAAGGACATGGATGTTAGTACGACTGACCAGCAGCATGTTAAGTTGTAATGAGATAGAATATATTTTATGTTATATATTATATATAATTTATAATAACATAAATATTCATAATATATTTTATATGTACTACATATATATTTTTAAATAGCTTATTAAATGCTATTACCTATTTTTAAACTAAAAGAGAACTTTCTAAGTATTTCAAAGAACAGGGTATTAGGTATTTTGGAATTGATTAACATGCTTGCTGAGAAATGTCCAATAAGATTTGACATTAGGACCCCAAGTACAAAGAATATTTCGAGGGAAATAGAGTTCAAGAGAACCTTTGTGAAGTGATGTTAAGCCCCTCTGGCCCTCCGTGCCAGTGCTGTTGACAGGCATCTGCAGGCATGGGAGCTGCAGAATGCTGGCTGGCTTAGCTCCCCAGGGCTCACCTTTCATTCCCTCTCCGGCGGTGTGATTTAGTACAATGAAAAATATCTCTAGGGTGGGCATTTTTCCTCTGCCTGGCCTTCACGCGTTCACCTTCGGCTGCTTACCCATCCAGGCACAGACCTGCCCCATCCTTCTCCTTTGTAATTTCCTTTCCTTCTAGCACTATTCTGTGGCTGGCTAACAGCCTTAAATAGGACCCTCTGATGCACAGCCTTATTTGGCTCTGGTAGATCCCTGGAAAACTCATAAATCCATTTTCATTGTGCCCGAGGCATGAAGTCATTCAGAGAATCCCTTGATAGGCGGTAGCACTTGGGGGCCAAGCTAACATTTATTTAGCCTGCAGGTAGAAAACTCCTCAGAAACTTTGAAAGAATAAAAATAGCAAACAACAAAAAAAAAACTGACCTGCTATGGTCAGGCATCTTTACTTAATTTGTTAATCCACAAAGCCACAGCTCAATGAAAATTTGATATTGAAAACATTATTCCCTTCATGCTTCGACTTTAATATTTTTCAGGAAGAGCCATGGTCAGCATATATGTCATGTTGGGTTTGAATTTAGCAAACTCATTTTCACATCAGTCACTCCAGGGAGCATCGGGGTCTTGTGGGAACAGTCAGCAAGGTCATTTGTATCACATCGCTAGGTAGTAGGGGCATGGGTGATCTGTTTGTTTAGAGATGGGGAAAATCAAGCTCCAATAGTTATTCATACGGCACTGTTGGTGAGGGAGGGAGCAAGTCTGGGATGAATATAGACCTTACTGTCATTCCTGGGAGTATCTATAAAAGCCCACTGACATGCCTCCGTATGAAAGATTAATGGTAACAGCTAGATGGAATAACCAGATGCCAGGCACTGTTCTGAGTACTCACTGAATTCTCACATACTGTAGATATGTTTTTTTCCCCCACTTTACAATAAGAGAACCAGGGCATAGCAAAGTTGAACAACACAGCTAATAAACAGTGAGTTTTTGCTTATGTTGGGGAGATATGAGATATTTTGTTTATTGATCCCATTTTGTTTTAAATTGGGAAAGTCTCTTCCAGTGGGATCTGGAGACAAAACTATGTGTCTTCTGTGAGTGATTGTGCCTGGCTTCCACAATGCTAGGGTTCTTGAACTATTTTCTTCCCCACTATGGAAAATCAAAATCTTTGTCATCACAATTATTCTGTGAGGCCATAAGACTGGGTAATTGAGGGGCTGGCATTGATTGCTATTTGACTCTGACTTTTAAGCCAGAGCCCAAGCAGATGGAGATTGATGATGGGTTTAATTATTTGGGTGCAAGATCTGGAAAGAAGGCCAGGGGCTCGTAGAACACATGTTCATTTCAATCTTTCTGGGTCATCCTGTGTGTAATGGGATGCTGCTGGAGTCCTCAAATGCTCTTCCTTCTGCAAGGACTGGGAAAAAGGAAGTTGCTGAGTGCCAGGCCCCTTCTCTGCATGGTAGCTGGCCTTTTCCAACGTGGCAGCCCCGGTGACAGGGCCCATCAGGCATATGTTGGGAAGGCCTCACAGAAGGATCTGACTCCTGCTCCCCAAGGTTCTCTGACATTTTTTCTTAATCATTCAAGGCAACTGGAGAAAGCCCAGAAACACCACAAGCCTTTTCAAACCAAGAGTGATAAGAAACACTTTCTCCCGTGAATTCCCTGAATTTATTGCTCTGGTCATCATTCAATTGACAACATGCTCTGAGCTGCAGCTCAACAAAATGGGCCTCTTTGCTGCAGGATGCAGTTTTTATTCTGCCCTCCCCAACAATGGCTTTTGACCAACCCCAATCTATTTTCATAGATTACAAATAATATTCTTACTTTAATAAGGAGATTTCCTGGGAAATGTACAGCAGAGGCATGAAGGGACAGCCACATAATTATGCACTTCCTTTGCTTTCTGAATGGAACTTGAGTAGAAAAGAAAAATCACACTCCTTCAGTTGAAAGAGGAATGAGAGCAAAGCTAAGACAGGCAAAGAAAGATTTCCTCTGCACATACATCACTGCTGAGTCAGACAGGCACAGTGAACAAATGCCCTTCAACCTAAGGACGTTTAGCATTTCGAGGCCTTGTACAAAACCATTTCCCATCCAGGGGAAGGCTAATGAGTGCTCAGGGAAGCAGCAGCAACTAGGGAGAGATAGTGCCTCTAAAAGGTAGTAATTTCACTCAAAGAGATGTTGCCATTTCTTCACAGGAGTTAAATTAAGAGCTATATTTATAGAATCTCCAAGGTGTGGATCTTCTGAAAAGAAAATGAACTTACTTTACTTCTGAACGGCACAGAAGGCATTAATCAGAAATGCATTAATGGCAAAATCCATTTTTAACTGCTTGTTACTCAATCCTCTCCTGCGTTCAGCATGGCAAGTGGCCTGGAATAGTCTGATTGCTCACTAACGATGAGGGCTGGTGGCTTCCTGCCCCGCGGACCTCTCCACCCCCTTCTCTGCATTTCCATAGCTCCCTGGGCCTGCCCATGTTCAGGTGCCTGCTGTCCAAGGTCTGGCTGAAATTGTTAACAACTAGATTGTTGATAAAGCAATTTGCTCTAGGTTCCATTAGGAAATGAGTTTGCGTCAGTAGTAACTGCCCAGAAAAGCAGTCTGGGAGTGGGAACCTGCCAGGGCTGGCTGTGGGAGAGCCTTGCCTTTACCAACTGATAACCATTAACCTTGGCACCGATGTTTCACTTCTCTTGAGCTTCTATTTCCTCCCTTGTAAAATGAGGATAATAACACCAACACTGAATGTCATTGTGTAGGGTAGACGAGATGACACACATAAAGTTTGTAGCCCAGCACTGGCCATGGGGCATGTGCCCAGCCTAGATCAATTCCCTCCTCTTCTCCTTAAGTGTGATACCCTTTGCAAGAGAAATTGCTTTGAAAAAGAGGACTGGGGAGAAATACTATCCTTTCCTTGGAGGCATTAACCTGCGAGTGTGGCTTTTGGGGATCATGACCTTGTCAGGGCCCCTTGGGGCCCTCCACAGTGGGTACCATGATCTACGGAAATTACTGGCATGGCTTATTGCTAAGAGAATAGAAGGAAAAGGCTCTGCAAAGGGATTGTCCTGTGTTCACATCCCAGATTTTCCATTTATTAACTGGTTGTATGGTCCTGGTTACGAGAATTTTCAACATTTCAGATACCTATTTTCTTCAGTTATAAAATGAGAATAATAAGATTTAGTTCTTTTTTATATCAACTTGCTAAGATGTATTGAGAGCTTCCAATGCATCAGGTCTTCTTCTAAGTTTCTTAAATGGTCTTCTATTTACCTGTCCAAATATCCTACAAGATACTTTCTTTAAGGGTACAGAGGCTCAGAGGGGTTACCAGGACAGGCAGAGCTGGGATTTAAACCCAGGCAGACCCACTTCAGAGACCATGGTTTTCACAAACACATTGCCTCCCCTCAAGCATTTAGTGCATAATTGGCATTCGAGGATGTAATGTTACTTTCTTCCCGTAGTTGCCTCCGCCCCGTCATGGAGATGGAGAAGGCAAACATCTCTGGAGACTGAGAACTTCTACCTCTCCTAAGCCCCACCTGGCTTGTACTGTTCACAGCACTGGAAAAGGGAAGACCAGAACTACAGGCAGGGTCCCTTTCATTCTTAAATCTAAGAAAGAAAGGACTCAGAAGGGGCTGAGAATGGCCTCAGGGTCTTAAACCTAACATACAATTAACAAAAACTTGTCACACTTGGATACTGGGCACACCCACCCTGTTGCCATCTGCATAAATCCTGGGGAAATGTGGCTGGCTGAGGTGTTCAAGAGGAGAAACACTTTTACTGCTAAGCAAGTCAGGGCTCGTGTCACAGAACAGAACTTATCCAGAGCTTATCTAAATCCTTGCCGGGTCAGAAAACTCGTTGTAAGGTCTGGTCTCCGGAGAGTCCAGTAATTGGTGACTTTGGCTAGATCTGAAACACAGCCAGGGAGGGCTCTGCTCCTTGAAGCAGTTACTTGTTATTAAATCCTCCACATGATGGGCTCTCTCTATAAAAATATTCTCTCCATATAAAAAACATTTGGTTTAGGAATGAAGTTGGAAGTAATGTAATGATATGGGGTGGAAGAACTTGGCTTTGAAATGAGGCTCTGCGTGTTTAGATAACTGTCAAAGACTAACAAATCCTTTGTCTTTATAGCCTGTCATCAGCAACTATTTTATCCATCATCTGATTATTTACCATAATAATCAGGCCGTAATAATCAGGCAATAAAAATAATAAGGCAAGACTGTCTATATGCCTAAGTGATAGCATTATGGAGATTACTTTTATTCAATAAAGAAGTATTGAAGAATGTTTTAAATGTATCTCAAATAGCTTTCTTATTAAACTCAGATGCCCTTGGGAAAAGTCCACCCTCTATATTAACCAGCTAGCGGTAACTAATCCTATAACCCTTCTCTGAATTCAAGGTCCCATTGGAATGGATCAAAATATCAATGGCTGGTATAGGAGCTTGGTGCTCTAGCAGGGCATGAGGTGGTACTGAAATGAGTATTTCCTTTATTTCATTTCTTCTTTCTTTGGGAGTGATGGGTTGGAAGTCTCCTTTGATAGTAACCCACAAGAGCATATCATTTTCTCCTTAGGGGTTGAAGAGCTGGTTTTTATGACAGTTTTTCCAAGTGGCTTACTCAGGAGTTCCTAACAACGCTTCATCTTTCTAAGGAGATTATTATCACAAGAACCCAAAGTGCTCTGCAAACATTAATTAACCAAACCTGTATAGGTAAGGATTACTACTTTCCAATTTTCTTGTAGGAAAAAAAAAGTAACTCTTCCAGATTTTATTGGCACTTTTCTTCTAACAGTAGACATCAGTATTCATTTGAAATATGCACATATATGTAATTTCTTACCTTATTGGAATATTGTCTCTTTAACATAAAATTAAATTGTTCTTTTCAACTAGTTCAATTTTGAGGTGGCAAGTTAATTTAAAATTGGTTATATCTCCTCAAGTAGATTTTCAAGTGTAACTTTTCTGCATAAATTTGTTTAGTTAAATCACAGAGTCCTGCTCTTAGGCACAGTTAATGTGTCATTTTAATTAAACTGCTGTTAGATTATTTCAAGATAAAAGCTTCTTGGCCTTTTATCCAGTGTCCTTGTAGAATATCTGGGTTGGGGGGCGGGGCATCAGTACTGGTCTTTCTTCTTAGCCAGATCAGATACAGCAGAAACGCTCTGTCACTTTTATGATATTTGGGGTGAGAGAAAGACTGACATATAGAACAACACTGTGAAAAATCATGTGGAAATGTGCATATTTGTGTCATGGAAAACGTAACTTTAAGAATGGTTATAAATTGGACAGCAATAACTTGATGAAAATATGAGTATAACTCACCTTCAAAATAAAGTATGCTGTGCAAGACCCTGAGACGGCCTTGTAATACATGTGTGCTCTGCTGTCTTCAACAAGGAAATAAAATCCCCAAGTCTGGCTAAGGCAGTGAAATCCCTATTCTAATTTCATCTAAATCAGGTATAGGCATTTGGGTAAGTATGCTAGAAAGTTCATTTTCTTCACTGTATTTTAGTAACTTTTCTGAGGCTAAATGATTTACTCACATACCTGGAGCAAGTGATTCATTTTCAGATGGGCCTGCTTGCTACTTTGGGAGAGAATATTACATGGAATATATTTTTAAATGGTATTTCTAAGAAATAGTGCTTCTTCTCAGACTTGGTCTATTCAGATTTGGTCTAATGATGTCTCACGGCTCAAGATCATTTGTAGGTGCTCTAAATTTTTTTTTAATGTTTTATTTATTTTTTTGATACAGAGAGAGACAGAGCATGAGAGGGGGAGGGGCAGAGAGAGAAGGAGACACAGAACTGGAAGCAGGCTCCAGGCTCTGAGCTGGCTGTCAGCACAGAGCCCAACGCGGGGCTCGAACCCACGGACGTGGGATCTGACGTGAGCCGAAGCCGGAGGCTTAACCGACTGAGCCACCCAGGCACCCCTGTAGGTGCTCTAATAAAGGTGCCATATGTTCAAATATACTCCGCCTTTCCTGAGATATAGGGAATATTAGGGTGAAATGCACTGGGCCTGTTGAGATTTGATCAAATGGTGATTTTTCTGAGTCATTTTAGTAATATCTTACAAAATATTTTATTGCTTACCCTTGAGATCATTTGGGGTCAACCTTTTAGCTTTTAACATAGTCTCTAGTTGACACAAAATCTTTCATGAGGGGAAAAAAAGATTTGTGTATGCAACAAATTAAGAAGACTATCTTGAGGTGTGATGATAAAAGCATAATTTTGGTGCCTCTACACAAATGGGATTCACAGTCATTTCTATCATAACTTGCTCCCTAGGAAGAAGTCACTTTTTAGTAAGTTCTAGAAAGAGCCCTCCTATTCTTGCCTAGTGGAGTCATCCATAGCAGCAGAGAGTATTTATCAAAGAATTTGCTATAAAACTTTTATCAGAAAGGAGTGTCTCCAGAGGCTGCAGGAAGAACATAGTTTATGAAGCAAGACCTGAATTCCTGTTGTGATTGTGCCGTTTATTGGCTCAGTGGCCTTGGTAGGTATTTAGAGTCTCTAAGCCTTGGTTGTTACTTTTGTGAAATGGGATCATTTACTTTCTGGGGTAGATGCTGTTGGTGGCCTGCCCAGATTCTTCTTACCTGGCTCTGCACCTGCCATCTGCTGCTATAGGGATTGGCTGTGCGTGGTTCACAGCTGCACTTTCTCCAGACACATGCCCTTGGCAGATGGGCACCGGTTCCCCCAAATGGCCTGGAAGCTTACATCTCCTGTTTTCAACGACTGACACACAGCCAACAAATTATTAATATAGGGGCACAAAAGTCTGGCCCTTTCGCCTAAATGTAGAACGCTCTGCGTTGCTATTCACACTCCAGAGGCACCTGTGGAGGCATCTGGGACAAACTTTCATGGAAACCACATCTTTTTTCTTTTTCTTTTTTCTTTTTTTTTGCTAAAATGTCTCATGTTCTTCACTTTCTGTTTCTCCTCAGAACCTTCCTTCAGTAAATCATTTGCATGAGATTTTCGTCTTCTACTTTACCTTCAGGAAATCTTATCTCAAAACTTTGCCCTGCCGTATGTGATATTTGCTAGGCCCAAACAAATGATATATTTGAACCATGGTGAAAACTATAAAGTGACAGTCACATGTGAAAGAATGAAACTAGGCCAACTACCTGACTCCACACTCAAAAATAAATTCAAAAGAGATCAAGGACTTGAATGTAAGACCTAAAGCCATAAAACTCCTAGAAGAAAACATAGGGGGTAAGCTCCTAGTCATTGTTCTAGGCAATGATTTTTTGGATTTGACACCAAAAGCAAAGGCAACCAAAGCAAAAATAAATAAAGTTGGTCTGCATCAAACTCAAAACCTTCTGGGGCACTTGGGTGGCTCAGTCGGTTAAGCGTCCGACTTCAGCTCAGGTCATGATCTCACAGTTCGTGGGTTAGAGCCCCGCATCGGGCTCTGTGCTGACAGCTAGCTCAGCGCCTGGAGCCTGTCTTTGGATTCTGTGTCTCCCTCTCTGTCTGGCCGTCTCCTGCTCATGCTATCTTTCAAAAATAAATAAAACACTAAAAAAAATTAAAAAAAATAAATCTCAAAACCTTCTGTCTGGCAAGGGAAACCCTCATCAAAGTGAAAGACAACCTAGGGAAGGGAGAAAATATTTGCAAATGATATGCCTGATAAGATGTTAATACTGCAATATTTTAAAAACTCATACAATTTAATAGATTAAAAAATGATTAAAAATGGGCAGAGAAACTGAATAGAATTTTTTCCGAAGAAGACATATGGATGACAAACAGGCTCTTGAAAAGGTGCTCAATGTCACTAATCATCAGGGAAATGCAAATCAAAATCACATTGAGATATCCCCTCACAATCATTAGAGTGGTTATCATCAAAAACACAAGAGATGACAAGGGTTGACACAGAGGAAGAGAAAAGAGAGAGAACACTTGGGCACTGTTGGTGGGAATGCTGACTGGTATCGCCACTACAGAAAACAGTATGGAGTTTCTTCAAAAAGTTAAAAATAGAGCTACCATATGATACTCCACTTCAAAGTTTACATCTGAGGGAAACAAAATCACCATCTGGAAAAGATATATGCATTGCTGATTCATTGCAGCATTATTTACAATCGCCAAGATATGGAAACAACCTAAGCATCCATTGATGGATGGAGCATAAGGAAGGTGGATAAACACACACACACACACACACACACTTACATACATATACACAGAGCGATATTATTTAGTTATAAAAAAGAAGGAAATCCTGCCATTTGCAACAACATGGATAGACCTCGAGGACACTATCAGAGAGAGAAATAAGTCAGAGAGAGAAACACAAATACTGTATGATCTCACATGTGTGTGGAATATATAACAAAAACTGAATGATACAGAGAATAGATTGGTGCTTGCCAGAAGAGGTGGTGGGGGACAGTGAGGGATGCTGATATGCATAAAAGTTGTAAGATAAATAAGATAAATAAGTTCTGTGGATATAATGTACAATGTGGTGATTATACTTAAAAGTAATTATAAGAAGAAGAAAAAAGGAAAAATATGTTTCACAGAAAAACATTGTTATTAGAAGGAAGTGAAGTTTTTTATAATTTTTTTGTTTATAATACTTGCATTATTTCCTCATGTTTCTAGAATGAAAGCAATCAAGGACTTTCTAATCTTGTAGAAATCTTTAACACTTTTTTCTATTTTTTATTTATTTTTGAGAGACAGAGAGAGACAGCACGAGCAAGGGAGGGTCAGAGAGAGAGGGAAACACAGAATCCGAAGCAGGCTCCAGGCTCTGAGCTAGCTGTCAGCACAGAGCCTGCTGTGGGGCTTGAACCCATCAACTGTGAGATCTTGACCTGAGCCAAAGTCAGATGCTTAACCCACTGAGCCACCCAGGTGCCCTGAAACTTGTAGAAATCACTGTTACCATAAAAATAAAAGTAGCAATGAGTCGTAGTAGGAAGAACATAGCCCATAGCCACATTTTAAAGCCACCTTCTCTTAGGCTTGGCCTTGGAATATGGCTGTATTTCAGACCAAGAAATCCTCTGACTTAGAGCTCTTAACAAAACAAACAAACAAACAAACAAAAAAACCCAGAAAGAACATGTAGTGAGCCCACAACATAATTTTAGTTGAGGAAGCCATGTCTCAGTAATTCTTATTTTTTGAGGAATATTTATTGGTTATCGAAGTTTTGGGCTAGAGATGTTCTCATTCTCCTTGCCAAGAAATTAACCTTCCTATAAAGGATGACGGATTTTCAAATCCTTAACTTTAACACAGTAAGAAAAGTTGAATTGTAAAAAAGAATTTATTTTGAGAGCACAGTGACAAAAGCTTGCTAAATATCACACATTTAGTGACCATAGTGTGTGGAAGAGTAGCCTCCAAAAATTCATGTCCACTTGGAACTTCAGAACGTGACCTTACCTAGAAATAGTCTTCACAGATATAATTAGGTTAAAATGAGGCCATCCTGGATGCAAATGATCCCTAAATCAATGACTGGCGCCATTATAAGAAGAGGAAAGAATACACAGAGACAAATAGAGATACATAGGGAAGTGGATATGTGATAACAGAAACAGAGATTGGAGAGATGGAGTTACAGGTCAGGAATGCCAGCAACTATTGGAAGCTAGGGCAACAGCATGTAGCAAATTTCCTTCAGAGCCTCCAGAGGAACCCAACTTTGCCAACAGCCTGATTTCAGACTTCTGGCCCCCTGAACTATGAGAGAAGAAATTTCTCTTGTTTTAAGCCATTTAGTTTATGATGATTTGTTCTGGTGGCCCCAAGAAATGAGTACAGCGATTCTGTGTTCTTCCTCCTAGAATTGCCTCTTCATTCTGGTAACCTTTCTCAAACTTTGAGTCTTGGCTCACGTGTACTTCCTCCAGGAAGTTTCCTCTGATTCTCTCAAATCTTGGCTCAGCATCTCTTCTATGTATACCTATAGAATCCTGTGCTTACTCCATCTTAATTTTGGACAAACTCTCATATAATGCCTGAGTTACTTGTCTTTTATCTCCCAGTTGGGAGAAGGACAAGCTTTTCTTTCTATCTGGTTCTGAGAATAGCAGGATCGCCTTGTATACATCTTCAGTTTGTTCAACTTTATCTATTGGTCCTGATTATTCTCAATGAAATCCTTGGTGTCTAAAAAGATTGTGGCATGTAGGAGGCACTCACCAGCTATTTTAAAATAAAGAAATGGAGGGGCACCTGGGTGGCTCAGTCAGCTAAATGTCTGGGCTTTGGCTCAGGTCATGATCTCATGGCTCATGGGTTCCAGCCCTGCGGTGTCATGCTCTGTGTTAAACAGCTCCGAGCCTGGAGCCTGCTTCAGAGTCTGTCTTCCTCTCTCTCCCTGTCTCTCCCCCACTTGCACTGTCTCTCTCTCTCTCTCTCTCTCTAATATAAATAAACATTAAAAAAAGTAAAAATAAAATAAAAATGAAATAAATGAATGGCAAAGTCAGACCTGGGCCATGGAATTGTCGCCACACTTCTGCTCTTCATATGTTCTCTACATTTTTTTTATATTTGGTAAGAGATTATGGATGGTACTTACCAATTGCCTCGACGTTCATTAGCAGGACCCAGCTGGAATCAGGAGACTGTAAGCAAGGCCCCTGGGATAACACCTGAGAGAGGTGCTTTACCAGGAGACGGCAGATCTTGCCCTTCCCCCACAGCTCCCTTTGCCAAACCCTCGTCACCTTTCCCTGTCAATATTGAGAGGGAGTAAGTCAAGAGAGAAAGGAAAAGTCAGAGTAACTACATTGTTGGATTTATGGGGAAAAGTAGAGTTCATGGTGAAATGAAATTTCTCTCCTTTCTCTAAGAGGTAGAGAACACTGTATCCCAGAGCTAAGAGCTCAAAGAATTTCAGGGAAAGAAACTCAGAGTGCTTTCAAAAAGGAGAAGTGGGCATTTAGTTCCATTCCTAAGCATTATCCATGGTTAATTGTCTATTCTTAGACATTCTTGCTTTTAAAATGAGGTCTTGGGGATGCCTGGGTGGCTCAGTCGGTTAATTGACCAATTTTGGGGTCATGATCTCAGGGTTTGTGAGTTTGAGCCCTGCACGGGTTCTGTGCTGACAGCTAAGAGCCTGGAACCTGCTTCAGATTCTGTGTCTCCTTCTCTCTCTGCCCTTCCCCTGCTCATGATCTGTCTTGCAAAAATAAATAAACATTAAAAAAATAAAAAATAAATTTTTAATGTTTCTTATTTTTGAGAGACAGAGAGAGACAGTGTGAGCAGGGGAGGGTAAGAGAGAGAGGGAGATACAGAATCTGAAGCAGGCTTCAGGCTCTGTGCTAGCCATCAGCACAGAGCCCAACGCGGGGCTCCAACACATGAACTGTGAGATCATGACCTGAGCTGAAGCCGGGTGCTTAACCGACTGAGCCACCCAGGCGCCCCCCAAAAAATTTTAAATTGAAGTCTAATTTACATAGAATGGAATGCTTAGATTTTAAGTGTGAGATTCAATATGCTTTGACAAATGCATGCTCCAGGTACCACACACCTCTATTAAGATACAGTTCCTAGGCATTCTTAAACAGCCAACTTGCTGACTTGGACTGAATAGGAGACGATTGGAAAGAGATGACTGAATGGAGATGTGAACTCCATTATTTCATATGGAAAGATACCTCTGCCTAAGTAATGACTAGCAGTTTCGATTTAACAGTTTTGCAGAGGCTCACTCAAGTGGCTGCCTTCTGGTCAAGCAAACCTCAGCTTCCAGAGGCTATGGGGAGATCACCAATGATGGAAGTTGAGAGGAGAGAATGAATGGGGAGCTTGCAGTTGGATGTCCCAGGTCAGAGAAGTGATAAGAGGGAGGTCCGCTGGGGGCTTCTGAAAGACCCCACCCCCATGAACAAGAAAGCCTTGGGATTACTGCACACAGTTAGTGTGGACATGTAGCCACTGCCAACTGGACATAAGGACAGACAGTCAAGGCCAGCCAAGCATCAAGAAATGTGTCCCTTTGTGTCTCCCTCAACCTTCTCTCAAAGCGCCAGAGGAACTAGCTATTACAGAGGATGATGGGGAAGAGGAGGCTTTGCAGGGATAGCCTTTTCAACCTTGCTGGGGAAACGAGGAAAGATGATATTGAAATTAGCTTGTGGGGCCCCTGGGTGGCTCAGTTGAGTATCTGACTTCAGCTCAGGTCATGATCTCATGCTTAGTAAGTTCGAGCCTTGCATCGTGCTGGCTGCTGTCAGGGCGGAGACTGCTTTGGACCCTCTGTCCCCCCACCTCTGTGCCCCTCCCCTACTTGCACTCTCTCTCTCAAAAATAAATAAACATTTAAAACAGAAAAAAAAGAAGGCAGTTTATGATTAAAGTTAGCAATTAATCTGAGCTTGTTATAACTGAAGGAGACTATGAACTTATGATTTTCCTAAACTGTTAAAGGATAGAAAAGAATGATTCAATAAAACCTGGTTGGAAGTAAGGACTGCAAAAAAAAAAGAAAACCAGTTTATGTTTATACCCTCAAAGAACTGAGACTTTCCAATAAATCAGTTACATGAGAAAACAAGAGTTCCAAGCCTGTGGATTACAGACCCTTGGGGATGAGCGGGGGAGACCCCAGGTTACTGCAAGTTATTGCAAGGGGTGTGCAAAGCAATACATCAAATCAACATGGTCTCTTGATGCAGTAAACAATGCCTCACATAGGTAGGTAAAATCCTTTGTCAGTATATATTTATTCAGTTTTGGTTATTAAGTACAAATGTATTCATAAAAGTGTTACTGAGTTTTTAGTACATTTTTATTATAAATCGAAATCATAGATGGTTCATGTTTGGGAACTCTTTTAATTATTTTTAATATGAGAACGGAATCATTGTCAGGAGAAATGATTCCATACCCTTTTTGTGATTTAAGCAATAAAAATGTATTGTTTAACCTCAAAGTCTGAGGTCAAGGTGTAAGTAAGACATATATATATATAGTAAACGTGTATACATATATATGCCACATTTTCTTCATCCTGAGTATGTATGTGTGTATGTGTGTACACACATGTATGTATACACACACACAAGATAAAATATTCACCCTTAAAAAAGGACATTCTGTCATTTGTGATAGCATTAGTGAATTTGGAGGGTATTATACTAAGTGAAATAAGCCAGACAGAGAAATACAAATACTGCATGATTTTCTTTACATGAACCTAAAAATTAATCAAATACACAGAAAGAGTAGAAAAGTGGTTGCCAAGGGCTAAGGGGTGGCAGGAATAGGGAGAGTTTGGTAAAAGGCTACAAATGTTCAGTCCTAAGATGAAGAAGGTCAGAGGATATAGTGTATCACATGATAACTACTGTTGGTAACACTGTATTATATAATTGAAATTTGCAAAGGGAATAGACTTTAACTGTTCTCATTTAAAAAAAAGGAGCTATAGCTGGGCTAGGCTGAGGTCCATTCAGGAGAGGGCCTGGGAATACGAGTGGGCCTCCAGAGCAATGCCACGTAAAGAAGGAACTTCCCACTGCTCCATTTCCTTTTTTATACCACTGTTTTCAATATATGAAGCATATATGCAAGTCAGGCATTATGCCAGGCCCAGGCAATTCATTAATGAAGATATAGCCCTCACAAAGAAGTAGAGCTCAGCAAATGTTTTCTGCACAGAGCCAAAGAGCAAACGTTTTAGGCTTTGTGGGCCATGCAGTTTCTGTCATGACCACTCAACTCTGCTGTGGTAGGGCCACAGCAGTCACAGAAAATGTATAAAGAAACAGGTGTGTGACTGTGTTCCAATAAGTATTTATGAGCTCTGAAATTTGAATTTCATCTAATTTTCATGTGTCATGAAATATTCTTTTTTTGATTTTTTTCCAATTATTGAAAACACTAAAAACCACTTATAGTTCCTAGGCCATTTAAAGAGTAGACAGCAAGCCTGTTCAGAAGGACCATAGAGTCTAGTAATGGAGACAGTTATGTAAACAATTGGGATCCTATGTAAATAGGGACAGAATGCTAGATGCTCTGTGCATAGTACCAAGACCATCACAGGATTCTCCTTGCCGTGTAGCACACCTTAAAGTAATGGCTTTCAGCCTATTTTTCCACCCCAACATGCCAAAGAATTACAGTGCATTTTAATTTGTATGAATTCCTCATTATTGACATTTTCTTAGCCAGGAAATGCATCCTCTGAGTTTGGGGAGGGAGAAAAGGGACAGATGGGGAGAAAAAGATGCCATAGTTTTTGATGTTTGCTTCTAGGAGTGATGAGTAGACTCAGATTATGAAAAATTATTAAATATTTTTAGGTTAATGTTATTTAGTGGTCCTGGTCATTGTGATAATTAAATTCTGCTATTCTGCTCTCCTTCGTTCCATGTGCTACCTTTGTTCTATCAGCACTGAATAATTGGACATGTGCTAGTGAATGGTTACATTTTTTTTAAAACAAAATGGAATATGTGTTTGCTAAAAGTTTAGATTTCCCTCCCAAAGTTCCAACACAGCCAGACAATCAAAAAAAAAAAAAAAACCCCAAAAAACAAACAAACAAAAAACAAAAAACAACCTTTTGTGACTGAAGTTAGTGATCTTCATGGCTTTGTGCCTATGCCTGAAGGGTTCCACTCTGGTGTCACCATCTTGGAATTTTTAATAATTTTTGAACAGGGAGTACTCATTTTCTACTTAGCCCAGCAAATTATGTAGCTGGTTCTGTAGATAAATGATGTGAACTCAGAATTATATTTTCTATTCTACACTTTCCATAGCAACATGGCATCTAGATAGGTAGCTCTCAAAAATGTTTGTTGAATGCCCAACATTTATGAAATTCCGGTATCTGCCACGTGCTATTCTAGTCACTTTGCATGGAAGATGGTGACATTTACTTGATTCTTATCAAATTGGTTTCTGTATATTGCTTAAATACATAAGTGATGTGTGAATAAATAAATAATAGTAGAAGAGAGATATAAATGAAGTGAAATAGAATGGAGAGAAAATAACTGAAGGGAGAAAAGGGGAAGCTTGTGGCATAGACAGATACACGGTTGCATGAAATGTTACACAGTGTCTTGGCTGCTCTGAAACATGAGGGATAGATAGACACATTTGGCATGCCACAATTCCTGGCAGCATTTTTTTTTTTTTTTTGTAAAAAAAGAATTAGGCAGATAATGAAAAGTCACAGAAAGTGACAGACTCTGTAAATAACCTCAGCAGCTACAAACAAGCAACAGTGTTTAAATAAGTAAGTGGAGGACAGCTGGTCATGATTTGGTTGTAATATGGGCCCACATCAGGGAGCATGCCAGACCTTTTCATCTCAAGTCATGCATACAGAGGGCCATCCTTCTCAGGATTCACAAGAAGTCATCATTTCTTTTTATTTTTGAGAGTAAAGAAACCTTATGTATCATCTCTTTATTTTCACATAAAAAAGGGAAGAAAAATGTCACGTATAGAAACTTCTGAACTCCTAATTTCCAATTTTAATCTTTATATGCCATATTTTAAATGTCCTAGTCTTCAACAGCCTGTGAATACAAATGTAATTGCATTACTATTTAAGCCTGTCACATCTCAATAATGCTAAGCTCCCATCATTACGAAGATGGAATCCTGTTCCTTGAAGAAAAACCTATCTTCAAATAGT
Source organism: Suricata suricatta (assembly GCF_006229205.1). Taxonomy (NCBI): domain Eukaryota; kingdom Metazoa; phylum Chordata; class Mammalia; order Carnivora; family Herpestidae; genus Suricata; species Suricata suricatta. The sequence goes on from NC_043703.1 coordinate 118,695,476, forward strand.
TTTTAGAATCCCCAAAGCCATCTTAAAGATGTGCATGAACCATTCCACTGTCCCTCCCTGTATAAATTAGGCAGGCTGGCCCTGGCTGCTAGCCACCTACGTGGTCTCCCCTTCTACCCCAGTAGCTGGAGACATTTGCTAGAGGCCAGGGACTAATCATTCACAAGACACAATATACCTTTTATCTGAGAGTCCCTGTTTCCTGAAATGAACCATAGCTTCTGAAGCTTTGGAGTGAGTTTTAAACTTTCATTTGCATATGTATCACCTAGGGATTCTGTTAAATGCAGATTCTAATTCAGCTGGTCTGGAGTGGGATTTGAGATTCTGCCTTTCTAATAAACTCCAGGTGGTTGCTGATGCTGCTGGTCCCTCGACCTTGCTGAATGGCTAGGTGTCAGAGCACTATTTCTCAAAATGTGCCTGGTACCACTTGATATTCAATCACCACACAGGCTTTTTATTATAGACTCCTGGGCTTCCATTCCTATCAAATCAATATTTCTGGAGCCAAGAAACCAGAAATTTTTGTTTTTAACAAGCTTCTTCAGGTGACTTTTGTGTAACCAGCAGCTGAGTATACAACTGTGGCTTTGACACCCGAGTGGTTTCTTACTAGAAAGAAAATCCCCCCCACCTCCGTCCTTTTTTATATCTATACTAAATTGGAAGCATGGGAGAGATCCCAGGCCAGATACTTGGGCTCTAAATACCTTCAGAATTTAGAGCTCTATCACAAATTCAGTTATTTTTCTTCCTGAAGACAAACACACCACTTGTGGGATTGGGTTAAGATGTGTTCCCAAGATCATGCCAAAGACCGCATTCAGAAGTGCCATGGCCTTGTTTGTAATCCTTGGTCCTACTTCCCAAGTCAGGTTTCTTTTTTTCTTTTCTTTTCTTTCTTTTCTTATTTTTTTTAAATCTAGATTTCTTCTACCTTTATCACAGATTCTCTCAAAGGGCCTATTGTCCCTCCACGCATTGTGACCCCCATAGTGCCCTCTTGCTCCCATCTATTAGACATGAACCTCCTCCAGCTGTGGATCGGATCCATGTCTTTGTCTCCAAGATGTCCCCAGAGTCCTATTTAACCTGGTTAATAAGATAAATGTCTAAATGGCTATGATGCCACCTGACTCCCTATTCTGGACAAATGCGGTACTTTCAGATCAAAGTCAGCTGTATCCAAGCATTATTTGTCCAGCAGAGTCTTTTGGTAACTTCTCTCCTTAGCAGATGATGCCATGGACCAGGCCGAACCCGCCTACTTCTAATCGGTACTGGCCAGAATCCCCTCATGAGTGTCCACGTTGTGTCAACCAGCACTGATGACCCAGGGCATCTCTTGCACCTGAGGGCCACTGCCCGTGTTCTTAAAAATAGAGCCTCCACTATTACAAGGTTATAGAACAACTAAACATCAGAGCATACAGAGATCTTAATCACATCCTAATCTTATTTTACAAATAAGAAATATCTCCAGCTGGAAAGCAGGCTGAGTAACTTGAAAAATATCACAGATTTGATTTTAAATGATGTCCTGGAACCGACATACAGGACTCTTAGGAAGAAGAGCTTTTTAAAGGCTTTGTGGAATTATCAGTGGGGAAAGAAGGATTTTCTTTACCCTAAATACTAACACATGTTTTAATTAGCCCACGTAATAAGTTCCTTTGTTTCATGGGCCCTGTTTTTAATATCTGCAATGCCCTCCAGATACCTTTATACCTACGTGAAGCCTAATGAGATCCGAATCCATGTGGGTTTACAGAATCTGCCTTGATAGCACGTGCCAACCGCAATTCTTCTTACCTTCACCTCGTGTTCATCATTTCACCTTGCCTTTTAGACTTGGCAGTATTCATATTAGTATTATTTTAAATATAGCCACAAATTTATTTTAAATTGAGATTTGACTATTATTCATTCAACAAATATTTTTGAGGTGTCTTCTTTTTGTCACTTTATTAGGCACTTGAGGATATGGCAGTGAAGAGGACAGGTAAGACTTTGGCTTTCTTGGGCTAAACATTCTAGTGGATTTTATTTTCAACTATCTAAAAATATTTTTTTATAGCCAGGCTAAGGAAAGTAGCTTCTGCCACCGGGACATGTGTCTGCCTAAGGAAATAGTCAAATAATTTTACAGCTAAAGAGTTCTAGAAAGAAAGTGAATCTAGAAAACAAACAATTGTTAAAGGTATAGGCCATCAGCAACGGATTGGGGCTCTAATAGAAGGTATAGGGCAATCCCAGCAGGCCTGTGGAGCACCAAGAAAGAAAATACAGGCCAATGGATATTTACAAATCGAGGCTCATGAGCAAGCAGTTGGCATCAGTTAAGAAAACAGCATGAGGCAGGGACAAAGCTACTTGGCTGGGTTGAGGAACCCACCCACCATCTCTGCCATAGTAAGTGGAAGGTCTAGCTGCAGCAAAATGTTGAACCTGAAAGGATGAGGGATTGATCCCTTAATAAGCCAGAAATCAAAATTTTCTGACTGCAGTTCAAAATTATATCCAAGTCTCAAACCAAAAAAAAAAAAAAAAAAAACAAAAAACAAAAAAGACACCAGAACTGACACTCGGTTTAGAGTAAAAATATTAGTACGTACACTGTTTGTCATGGTATCATGGAGTATTTGGAGTAGAACCCCATTTTCTGTTGATTTTGCCAACTGAAAAATTGATCTAGTAGCCTGAATTGGGAACCAGTTGATAAAAACTATTTGCATTAGGTAGCACTGAGGGAACATTGTTGACTAACAGCAGGGAAAACAAGCATCCATGTTATTTCTTGCTTCAATTAGTAATAATCCGAAAGTATTTTACGTTTTTAAAGTATGATGTCTGATAAGGAAAATAAAGGCAAGAGAAATGTAGCTTAAATTAAATCTCTTTTCAGCCTGCAGCCCACGGATAGACACCTGTAACATGCAGAGTGTGACCTTCCTCATGACTCCCTTACTTCCTTAATGTTTTTGTTTTATTAAGGACTAAAAATGACATTATCTTAACAGTAGCTAGCCCCTTAAGGTCCTGATAGCCTTGCTTCCAAATTCCTTAGAAACTTACCTTATCTCTGTCTCCCTCCCCCACAAACCTAAAAATATATAATCAGTCACTCCTTACAATCCCAGCATGGCTCTTTCTGCCCAGGGGTCCTGTCACTGAGCTGTAATAAAATCACCTATTTTGCATCAAAGACGTCTCAAGAATTCTTTCTTAGCCATTTGCTCAAGAACCCCATCAATGCTAACTGTTCTTTTGAGATTAATAAGCTTTAACATGTTAAGAAAGAGTCCTTTGTATGTTACTTTACTAAATATAAACTTTTTAAAGCCAGGAATGAATCACAAATGGAAATTTAAATCCCCTTTTAGGGGCATCTATAAAAATGATCATACTTCCTATCTTGTTTATATCTTCATTTCTTAAATAAACCCTATTTGGGCATGATGTAATCACAGAACAGAGCTGGGGTATGTTTGTTTATGTTTTATCTACAGTTTAGTCAACTGTGCTCATAATGAGATTGGGTTTATGATTTGATTGTTTATTCTTTGCAGTCTCAATAGAATTTACCACTAAAATCTTGTCAGTTCAGTGAAAGGTTTGGGGGATGTTTGCTAACACCCGCCCCTCCTAGCTTAACAGGATTATAATGTCCTTTAGGTATGCTGTGATTTTATTAAGTGAGTTTTGAAACCCCCCCCATATTTTTAGAAAAATCAGTCCTGAAGTGGTAAGATTCAGTAGCAGAGTTGTAAAGAGCAGCTGTGATGCTGAGATGCAGCTCCAGTCCCCATCACGATGGAAGGACTTGATGCTCCCAGCTGCTGGGGATGCAGGGGGCTACAGCCCTCAGCTCTTACCCCACTTAGCAGGGGCTGAGGTGAGCTGTTTCACCCAAGGCCATGTCCTCTTCCTAAGGTGGCTCATGTTCAATGCCTTACCAATGTAGAGGTGTGAAGGACCAGCCCTCGCACCCCAAGTAGCAACAAATTTGGGTGGTCATCCCTGTTTCAGAACACCTTACGGGTCAGCTGGGGTCTTCCCTGAGACTCCATGGGGACTCTACTTCTCCCGCGGCCTAGTCTCATTTTCACTTTTCCTTTCCTTGGGTATTGTCCCCAAGAGAATTCTTCATGATCTTCCCGTACACCCATCCCCATCTCAGAATCAGAAGCCCACTCTTCAACAGGGGTCAAAATTTTCATTTAAAAAACAATCCTTCCCTTCTTCCTTATGTATTTAGTTTTTTGGTTTTTCTTTTCATTTACTTCCATAGCCTTTAAAACAAATACTTAAGTTTAACTCTAAAGTTTACTAGATTTATTAATTACTGTTATTATTTTTAAAGCATGTAATGTAAATACTTTACCTTGATTTCATTCTAATGATTTTTGTTTCTCTCTTCTACTGTTTTCATGAATATCACTAAACATTGCTGGATGGCAGTGTCTTGAGGCACCACTGTGTACTCTGTCCATTGTGGGCCACACCTACTTTGAGATTTAATTTTCATTCATTGCCTAGGGCTCAGGGCTTCTGGATACTAATAAACTGGTGTAGAATAATGATTCTTTGAGCAAGGCCAGAACATTCTTCTATGTATGAGACATATGAGAGCTGGTTTGATTTTGTCAGGATTGGCTCAAGATTGATTTCCTTTTTGTTCTAGAGCATTGAAAGATGTCATGAAACCACAGTGGTGTGGTGAAGGATATATGGTTTTATGCTACATGTAGCAGAGGTGGTTCAGATGAACTCGGTGACTCTCCCAGACATAGGCGGATTTCTTGGGAATGCTGTTTTTTCTTCACAGCTCAGTACTCTCTTCCTAGGAAGCTTGGTAGAGAGAACAAGAACATTGTGCTTAAAACACACACACACACACACACACACACACACACACACACACACACACAAAGACAGAGACAGAGAACACTGAAAGGAACTTAACAGTGTCCACTCCACAATTGCAGTAGCAGAAGAGACAGCCACTGCATTTTATGTTCCCTTATGGTCTCTCTTATTTATTAGAGTCTTGGAGAGTAGGCTGCTTCCTCACTAAAGTAACTTTTGCTATAGAGCTTAGGTGAAGTGGAAGAGAAGACAAAGTTCAGGAACCTTGTTAGCTGATGATTTTTGGATCTCATACGGGCAGTGTTGACTGGGGAGGAGGAGGCACAAACCAAGTCTTTTTTGAGGAGATAGGCCCACAGGAGGAGCAGAGGCAGACTTCGTTGGAGGGCCTCACTTGTTGGAGAGATGGCAGATGCATCTTTGATGTAAACAGTGCAGTGTGACTTAAGTCCCGTGTAAGCTGCACAGACACTAAGCATCAAAGGGATTCAGACAGTTTGAAGGACTATTCATCGGTTTGAATTGCATGGAGGCAATTGTCCATAGTTCTTACATCTAGCAATGCCTTTTCTATTAACCTTACCTGTGGGTGGTCAAGCACCTAATACTGTTTCCATGTTACCTCATCACCTCTGGCTAATCTCAGTACTTCTTTCAACATATGGTAATTGGTGAGTTTTGGACCAGCTTTTTCAAATGGCTTTCTTCTTAATAATTAGGACAACAGTTTTAACCACTTTTTTTTTTGCTATAATCTTGCTCTTGTAATTATGGCAAAGAAATTTCAATAACCAACACAGTCTTTCTTAAGAGAAAAATCTAAACTGAAATCAGGCAAGTTTCTCTGAATTTCAGTTTTTCCTCTTCTTCCTAATGGGGATAATAATAACATTATAGAATTTTTCTGAGAGCTTTCAACAAGATAAAGTATATTGTGGTGACTTGTAAAAGTGTTTACAGTTAGTTGAACCTGATTTTAGTGAGGGCAATCAGTAAAAACCTCAAGCATGCAGATTGCATGAAATATCGTTCTTCTCCCTTTATTATTTCCATATCCCTTTCTTCATACATGAAGTGCTTGGTGCATAGTGAAGGATGTCTATTCCTTTTCTTCCTTCATGTTTCATCTGGGCTGGATCCCATTTATGCCAGCCTTCTAATGGCATCTGATATATAGCTACAAGAATGCTAAATAGCAACCTTATACTTGTATTTTGCTCTATACTTTTAAGTGTGTTTTATGCTTTAATTAGCAGAGTATGCAATTAAAATTTTGAGAATGTAATGTCATGCCCATTATGGAGATGAGGAGAAGACTCAGCAAGGTTAAGTGACTTTTCTAAGGTCACACAGACAATAAGAAAGTAGAAGACCTGAGATCAAACACAGCCTGCTTGTTTGGTTATAGCCCCATTCAATTTTCAGGATGGCCACTGCCCCACACTCGTGCCGTAGGGTGCATCTGGGAAAGCACTATTACAGAAGATGCCAAGTGAACCCAGAGTTTGAGATCACCCTCCCTTGAGGGCTAGGCCTCCATGTTATGGAATCTCTGCCTACCTAAGACTTCAAGCTCTTAATATTAGAGGGGAGACAGCTCCTTCACTCCTGAGGTCATCAGACATGAATGATGATGTGATGTCATCATCTCTCTGCACAGGCATAAGAGCGAGCATTTCTGGGAATGGTCACTCTTAAATTTGGACTGATTCTTTTAGGCCCAAGAAGGAAATCGCAGCTTCAGGGTAAAGGACAATGCAGATCCAAGGTAAGGCAAGTGAGCAAAGATGCTTTAGCACTCGACATGAGAAACGGGGACAACAGAGGTGGATTTGTGGCTTTGTACAAGTGATACAGTATAAGATATGCATCTGATGGAAACCGATTAGGAGTTCTTGATAAAAAATGGAACCTGAATCTGATCCAGATTCTAGATCTAATGACTAGTTTGTAGAAAACAAAGGATACAGCAGAACATGTTAAAAAAAAACAACATAGAGATGTAAACAACAAAATCCAGCATCTGGGAATCTTGATAAGGCATATGGATCTGATTTACTCAGCAAATAAATTGCAAGGAGACAGAAGGGCAGGGAAACCGATAGATTAAAAGACACTTGAGGGACATAGCAAGCAATGGGATGCATGAGCTTTAGGCAGGTTTTTACATCCAACTTCAAATACAAGCAACACATTTATGAAGAAACGGGAAAATTTGAAAACTGACTATATATTTGATAAGCTGAATAACTTATTTTTAATTTATAAGTAGAAAAAAGAGATGCAACACGCCTCCTCATTGTGAGCATGCCATAAGGGAAGTTGAATTGATTGATCAAACTGCTTCCAAAGCTGCCTCCAGGTCCTGCATTGAGTGGCCATCTGTGATACTCACTCAGAGCTGTAATTCAGTAGAACATATGAGGGGAAACTGCTCTGGTGAATTCCACAAGCATATTTAAGAGTTGGGCAGGGGCCCTACAGAATGGTTAAGTTTCTTCTACATGACAACCTCTTCAATCATCACCTGTGATTTTCCCAATATCCTGGACTCAAAATACATATGTATAAGATTTTTCCATGTGTTGTCCTCATTCTTTGTTTCTTACTTTGTCTTCTACTCTCTTTTTTTTTCCTTCTCTGGTTTCAATTAATGATTTTATACAATTACATTTCCTTTCCTTTTATCATCTCAGTTATACTCTTTAAAAATATTTTTAGGGGTGCCTGGTGGCTCAGCTGGTTAAGCATCTGACTCTTGATTTCTGCTCAGGTCATGGTCTCACAGTTTGTGGGATCGAGACTCTTCATCAGGCTCTGTACTGACAATGGGGTGCCTGCTTGGGATTCTGCCTCTGCCCCTCCCCTACTCTCTCTCCCTCTCACGTAAGTAAAATAATTAAACTTAAAGATAGTTTTAATGGTTGACCTAGAATTTGAAATATACACATAACTAATGTAAGTCCACTTTTAAAAACGCTATTCTGCCTCGTGTTGCAAAGTACTTATAACAGTGTATTCCCACTTCCTGTCTCCTTAGGATATTGCTGTCATTGATTTCACGTTCTATCAGCTCTAATCACCAAATACATTGTTGCTATTACTGTTTTGAACAAACTGTTGTTAGAGTAAGAAAAGTAAAGGATATTTTTTTTACCAAATTTGTTTTTTTCCTAATGCTCTCTTTTTTCTTTATCTGGATTCAAATTTCTGAACTGTATTATTTATCTTCTCTCTAGAGAAGTTCTTTCACCATTTCAATATTTATAAGTAGGAAAACATAGGCATCAAGATTTTTAATATTTGAAAATTAGATGTAGCCCCTAATAGAATAAATCCATGCATATTTGCCATTATGTATGAGGTATTTTACTTCTTGTTTTTTGTGTGTGTGAACTTTTTTAAGCACAAGGGAATTTAGAGCACAAAATAAAGACAAAGTGAGAGAAAAGAGAGAGAACAAGAAAACCTAAAACCAAAAAAGTAGAAGATAACAGAAGAGGACCAAAATGTTTATTGTCTCCATGTTTTCCAGGCCACATTCTGAGTGTCCCTTCTCATTGGATGAGGTTACAGAAGCACCCTGTGGGGCTGCTGGCCATTCTGTATCTCTGTTTTGCTTGGTTAGGCATCTCTCTTATACTGTCACATTCATTCCAATTCCTCCTGGAGTAATTTCTGTACCACCTAGAGGAGTGAAGAGGCCTACCCAGAGGAGAGGCTTCCCATGAGTGTTTACTGCCTGCAAATAGACTTGGAGTGAAGAGGTTCATAGAACTCTAAAGATGAGTAGAAAGGCAAACATTAAATACAATTTTTTATTCTTACCTTTGCTCTCTCTACAAATGTTTTAAAAGTTTCTAAACCTGTCAGGGCGATACCAGTCTCCTCAATAAATTCGTAACATGATTTCTTTGGAAGTCATTGAAATTATTTTAAAATTTTCAAACAGAACTATTTAGCATGGCTCCATTATTATGGTAGAATTTATTTATAATGAACTTTGATGTGTTGACATTATTTTATTTTATTTTATTTTTATTTTTTTTTGAGTTTCATTCTGATCACCAGACAGGCACCCTTGCCCACCTGGCAGGCATCTCTGCCCTGTCTGGTTCTCAAGCTTTATTTATGGCAAAAGATACAAGAACCAGAAAGAGCAGTAAATGATTTCGCATAGATAAGTTTTACAATTTTCCAGGACATGGGTTCTGCAGAAGTTACAATTCTAGTAGTCATGATTGTCATAAAAAACTTAGCTATAGGCACTCATGGTGTCATAGGTATCTTTACAAAACCTCAGGTCTAGCCTTAAGGAAGTGACCTTTAACCAAGAGGCAAACAGCATTGTTTAGTAAAGATCCGTTTTTTATGAGTAAGGGTCATAGGCTGTTTATAACTCTAAGAGAAAGTTCCCAGAAAAACAGGTTCTCAGGAGACATAATGCCTGCTCTCACAGTCCCAAAGACGATTGATACATTGCAGGGGACCAACCCACGCACCACAGTCTAAAGGTTCCGAGTAGGGGGTTGGTGTCGGCAAACATATCTCTAGAAAAGAAGACAAACAAGACGAACAAGACAGACAAGACATACAAGACAGACGAGACAGACAGCGTGGATGGTGGTTGGTAAAAACCACCGACATTTTATTTTTAAGTAAAGTTCAAACACTCAAATTGTAATCCTTCAAAGAATAAAATAGCTAGAACTTGCAATCCAGAATTTTTCTTTCTTCCTTTCTCCCTCTCTTCCTTCCTTTCTTTCTAAATACTTTCTATGGAAGAAAGTTCCTTATTTCTCACAATCAAAGAGTTAGATGAAATAGTAACTCATTTTTATTACCATACAGTCAGATGAAATTTCTCTCATCTCCTTCGGCCGATACCATTAACCTTTCAACTTCAGTGGCAAATCCAGCTGTAGAAATTCTCTCCCTGTAACACTGAACACCGCAGACAGCACCACAGAGATGTGCAGCTTTTGGCGGCATGGAAATTAGAACCGTGGTCCCCGGACAGACTGGTCTGAAACGAGAATGCCTTTGATAATGAGAACTTCAATTTATATGCTGCTTTACCTCCTGAGGATTTGGAAAAGAAACTCCCGATACATTATTATTTGAAAAAGGTTGAAAACATGAAGGTCTATGCTAAAATTCCCACAAGATATTAATGAGCAATATCTGTGAGCAAAACAGAGAACACCCACATTTTACTAAATTTTTGCATTTATAATATGCCGACAACACATTTTTGGAGCATATTCCCGATAGTAAATGTCACAAAGGGGATCATTTGTTTATTTCTCCATTAAACTCCTTGAAGTGACAAGTCCCCTTCCTACAGAGGGGTCACCACAGCTGACCCTGCCTTTTGCTTTCTGTTAGCAGATTAGCAGTTTATTTGGGGCAGGCATCTAGAAGAAATGTTTGATAATGTGTTTACTAAGGAACCACATTTAGATAAACTCTTTAGGGATATTTGTGGTTTTTTAATGCTTATTTATTTTGAGAGAGAGAGAGGGAGAGAGAGACAGAGAGAGAGAAAATCCTAAGTAGGCTCCGCAGCAGCGTCAGATGCAGGGCTTGATCCCACAAACTCTGAGATCATGACCTGAGCTGAAATCAAGAGTCAGATGCTCAGCTGACCGAGCCACCCAGGCTACCCAGGACATTTGTGTTTTAACAGCTCTGTGTCAAATGATAGTTAGTGAATAGTGAATGAGAGAGGCAGTATGTCGACTGGGTGTAAATGTTAGAAGAAAGAGAAGCTTAGAAAAGGAGAAATGGAAAGTATGTACATTTAAAAAAATCTAATATTTTAATGTGATTATCTTAACATAACATATCAAAAATCTTTAATTACTTTCTAGAGCATGAAAAAATAATTTGACCACAGTGAAAAGCTAAGCGGTCTCACATGGGCCCAGCGACAGAGGGGTCTGTAGACCTCAGGAGACTGTGGAATATTCATTCATATCCCTTTGCTATAATGCTGCCATGAATATTTTTCAGATCCTTGGCATGGCATTTTTTCAACTCCTGTATTTCCTGTAATGAACATGAACTCATCAGAAGATATTTTTAACTCAATAATATTATTTTAAAAATAAACACCTCTAACTCTGACCGCATACTTGATGCATTTAATCTTGAAAGGCAAACAGTTCTGAAGAGCCTTTCTTTTTTTCCTTTATTTAACCTCTGGGGAGCAATTCACCCCTACAGAAGTGACAAATTTTAGAAACATTACAAGGGGAAGACTGATAGCTGAGAATAGAAGATACTATTTGAGTGATTGTAGATTTAGAGTGAATGTTGCTCTTGATTTATTTGTGTCTAGACAGAGCTAAGAAAAGTGTATATTTGCCATCAAAATCAAAAGTGCACAATGAAATCTTCCAGTAAATAAGAAAGCCGCTGAGCACCAGAGTCTTCCCTACCTCTGCCCCTCTTTTTACCCCAAATTCTGTTGTGAGAAACATTGCAAATAGGGAAGAGTTGTATCATTTCTAGAATCTAAGGGAAAAAAAGCACTCAGGAATTTTTGAAGTGCTGCAAAGGGGCCTGTTAGCCAGTAGGGACAAGAGCATAGTGGACATGTGATCCCGATGGTCCAAGTCCCAAACCTCCACCTGTCACTAACTGATGGAATCTAGGGCAAATATTATCTTTATTAGCACTGTTGTTACTGTTTTATTATTATTATAGTAGTTTATTATTATTATTACTTGTATTATTATTACTAGTTTTATTATTGTTATTATTAGTAGTAGGATATTAATTCAACTCCCTTTAAAAGAGTTTGGCTTCTGGGAATCATGTAAAGGAAATTCCACATTATACGAGCAAACAGTAGTTTGATATGGAGAATGAGGTGTCTGGTGGTAGAAGATCCTTCTGGAAAGGTGTCTGCACTGCAACAAGTATCTGTCGCAGCATAACAGAGAGCTGCACCTGGAAGGGATTAAGGATGAACTGAGTGGAGCCTGGGCTGGAAGGCTCAGGGCAAGGATAGCTACATAAATCGGGAGTAGGAGTGGGGGTAATGGCAACTGAGTTGAAAAGAGGTTTCCCCATAGCAGCAAATGTCCCCTGTAGCACTCTACACAGGTACAAGTAGAAAGCTCTGTGTGTGTGTCAAGAAGAGGGGAGTTGGCGCTCGTGGACATATGAAGCACAGCAAGGAGAGGATCCTTATAAAACTGGCCACAGGATGGAGATCTGACCCACCTGACACTTCGTTCAGAAGGTTTATCTAACAGGGGTGCCTCAATGGCTCAGTTGGTTAAGCATGTGACTCTCGATTTCAGCTCAGGGCGTGATCTCACGGTTTGTGAGTTCAAGCCTCGCATCAGGATCTGCACTGACGGCCCCAAGCTTGCTTGGGATTCTTTCTCCCTCCCTCTATGTCTCTCCTCCACTCGTGTGCATGCTTCTTCTCTCTCTCTCAAAAATAAACATTAAAAAAAGTTTCATCTGACAAAGATACTGACCTTTTCTGTACAGACTCTTCCAAGCTATAACATACGTTGCAGCCATTTCTTAGTTTCTTTCTTCCTTTTGTTTGAATCCTTTTGTTAATTTCAGCCTGTCTCAGGAATGGGATTATGCAAATTCATATGTCCTTTCCCATTTTCCCAGAAGTTTTAATATCTCTCTTTTGAGGTCCAACCAGCAGTAAAATATTTCCTGCATTTCCAAGATGTTCTTTCATTCTGTCGTTTTTTTTGTTCATAGTTGAACACACTTAAATTCAAAGGTTCAATTTGCCTCCAATTGAGGATTCAGATTTAACAATTTGTTATGTTTAATGATTTCCATATTTTTCTCAATTGTATTAACTTCATATGTTTCTTTTCACTACTATCAGCATATTCATTTTTCTATTCTGCTTATGAAAATAGTAAATAAGAGCAAAATGTTATAAAAGAGAATTCTCCAATAATTAGGCACAGAACGCTTTTCAAATGAGTATTATCCTAATGAAGCATTAACTCAGATGATCTGAGAGGCAATAGAGACATAATGGTGGTTAAGATTACAGATTCTGAAGTCAGTTTGCATCATTTGCTTTTTAACTGTGTAAGCTTGGGTATTTTAGTTAGCCTCCCAGTTTCTTAGTTTCTTTATACATGAAGCAGGAATGGTGATAGATAGTAATAATTAGGTGGGTGGGGTTGTTGTTGGGATTAATGAGTTAAGAAAAATACTCTGTTAGTTGTAAGACATATGCTATTTTTTATTGTTGGCATTTCCTAATTCCAAAAATTAACAGAAATAAAAGTAAAGGTATTTTGGTTGATGTCAGCATTTCAAGAATTTATTTTGCATTGATGAGAGTACATTTTTAGCATTTTAAGAATTTCCTTCTCTTCTTGCTTCCAAATAGTTAACTATTATCCTGGTACTATTTATAAATATTTACTTTTTTTAACTTTTTATATTCATCTTAATTCTGTTATTTTATATCCAATGGTGTTATAAAAGCAATGGTTTTTAAACCTTGTATTATTTTGTTACATGAATAATGTATGTTCATTTTAGAGTTTATTTATTTATTTTGAGAGAGGGAGAAGCAATGTAAGCAGGCAGGAGCAGAGAGAGAGAGGGAGACAGAGAATGCCAAGGAGGCTCTGTCTTGTCAGTGCATAGCCTGATGTGGGGCTCAAATTCACGAACTTTGAAAACATAACTTGAGCTGAAATCAAGAGTTGGATGCTCAACCAACTGAGCCACCCAGGCACCGTTGATGTATGTTCATTTTAAATGTATTTTTTTTAAATGTTTTATTTATTTTTGATACAGAGAGAGACAGAGCATGAGAGGGGGAGGGGCAGAGAGAGAAGGAGACACAGAACTGGATGCAGGCTCCAGGCTCTGAGCTAGCTGTCAGCACAGAGCCTGACGCGCGGGGCTGGAACCCATGGACGTGAGATCTGACCTGAGCCGAAGTTGGAGGCTTAACCGACTGAGCTACCCAGGCGCCCCGATGTATGTTCATTTGAAAAGAAGCACAAACGCATATGAAAGAAAAGCATATCTTTCATATTCCGATGTTCAGAAACATTTATGTTTATATCTATCAGGATGAGTTAGGTTAGTCTGTGGTTAAAGAAACCCCAACAACTTGGGGTTTTAAACAATGGTTTATTTCATCCTGTTACTATATATCTATCTCAGTTAGCTGGGGCCTCTGGTCTGCTGTATCCTCCTCAAGAGGCTGAACTCAAAAGTTCTTTCCCTTTGCATTATTTAGCTCAAAGTTTAGGATGTCCGGTTAATGTGGACTAGGCTATCTGTGTCTTAATCAGTTCAGGCTGCTATACCAAGAAAACCATAGACTGGAGGGCTTAAACAGCAAACATTTATTTCTCATAGTTCTGGAGTCTGGGAAGTCCAAGATCAAGGTCCTGGCAGATTTAGTGACCCATGGGTCTCTTCCTGGCATGTAGGCAGCCACCTTCTTGCTTTAGAATCACACAGGAGAGAGACAGAATATGCTCTCTTATCTCTTTTTAAAAGGACACTCGTCCCATCATGGGAGTTCCATACTCAAATTACCTCTCCTAGGCTCTATCTCTAAATACCATTACATTGAAGATTAAGGCTTCAACATATGAATTTGGGGAGGACACAAACACTTAGACCAGAGCAGTTCTTGTCTAGCAGTCGTTCCTTTTGATGCAAAGACCCACAGATACTCATGGTTATTTTTGGATGTATAATCTTATGAATTTGTGATGCATCTTTACACTATCATTCTGGATCTCTGCATCTTCTGTAACTTCATTGTGGGTAGCCTGAGTTTATTGAGCTTCAGAGAGAAGGCTACACTTAGTCATATGTCTCTTAACCACTTTGTCAAATTAAAGGACTTAGTACAGCCACATCCTTTGTTTGCTCTATCTATCTATCTACCTATATTTCTATATATTTAAAGATTTTGTTTATTTAAGTAATATCTATACCCAATATGGGGCTTAAACTTACAACCCTGAGATTAAGAGTCACATGCTCTACTGACTAAGCCAGCCAGGTCCTGATTTTTATCCTAATAGAAATTAATGAACTGAGAAATTTGAAGAAGGGGATAGTAGCTATACCCTTGACTTGATCTTAGGTTTTTATTTTTTTAATTTTTAAAAAATGTTTGTTTATTTATTTGGAGAGAGAAAGAGAGAGAAAGAGAAAAAAGAGAAAGAGAAAGAGAAAGAAAATGTGCAAGTGAAGATCAGAGAAAGAAGGAGAAAATCCCAAACAGATTCCATGCTGCTAGCACAGAGCCTGACTTGGAACTCAAACTCAGGAACAATGAGATCATGACCTGAGCCAAAACCAACAGTCAGGTGTTCAATGGATTGTGTCACTCAGGTGCCTTGATCATGGGTTTTAATAGGATTTCTTCCTCATAACATTCTCAGTGTACACCTCAAGCCACCACTAGTTTTGGGTTGAGAAGCATGTGCTTCTTTGAACTCTGTAAATCTCTGAATTTGTGAACTCTGTGTTCCTATTAATTCTCTGCTTACAAACTAATTATTTTCTGAAATTATCTTTTGCTTATGTTACTTTTCCAAACAGAGCCTGCAGCAACCAGCACATATGCTACCAACATTTTGTTTTCTATCCTTTCCTCCTAGAGCCATAAGTTTGTTAGGAACATGTTCTGCCTTCCAGGAACTACAGGTGACAATGCAATCTCTGCATAAGGTGGACCACCATGTTTTCAGTCCTCAATAGTAGTTTCCTCAAATCCCACTCTTGAACCCTAATGCAATGACACAGATGTAAGGACCAGTGGTTATGGGTGTATCTCACTACTGTTACTCCTTGTATCAGAAAGGTAGACTAGGTCATACTATGGTAATAAACAGCCTCTGTGGTTTAACTAGAAAAGGTTTATGTCTTACTCTCTCCCCATGTGCCCCACAGGTCAGTGGCAGGTTCTTTGCATTTTCCTAACTTGTACTCCACACTGCTGGGCAACCATCATCAGGAGTGTTTCTAGTCACTGTGAAAGAGGGAAAGAGAGCATGGCATATTCACACCAGCTATCACAAACACAAAGGAAAATAACCACTCATGATTCCACTAGTCAAGGTAAATTACATGGCTACTCTAACTTCAAGCAGATTAAGAAATGAAATAAATCCATGTATCTGAGAATAGAACTAGAATTCTCAAATTTGTCTTCTTTCTCTCACCCCATCTCTCCCTTCTCTTCCCTCCTTTTCCTTTCTCTTTCTCTCCACCCCTGCCTTTGATCAGTATGCCATTTACTTATGTATTATAACTTTGTTGAATATGTTGTTACAGTGGTTTCACATCTGTCTTCTTCCTAATCATAGTGAGACCTCAGAAATTGGGGGTAGGGTGTAGGACAGGGGGCTACTAGCCATGCAGGGCTATGGCCATCAAATTCAGCTCAAGCAGACTACCTGTGAGGTCTTTCTTTTTAAGCACAATCCTCCAAGAATGAATTCCAAACATTTCATTTGTGTTTATTCATTCTGGTCTTCTCTTCCTAATTAACTTAGTTTGCTGGTAGAAGTCCAATGAACTGCAGATGACCAACCCACAAAAATATGACCAAAGATTACTTCTGGTTACTGGAATAAAGGGTTAATATTTTCTCGCATTCATCTGTATTTTCTGGGGGCTCTGGATTGAGTAGCCTTGAATCTTCATGATAGTAAACCCTTGACAATTTTATGATGAGAACATATTAATGAATAAAGTATAAAATACATGGAAATTGAGTCACTCTAGACTCCTTTCTATCCATGAAAATTAGAAAATAATAGCTGTGTGAAATGGCTTTAAAGAGGTGAAGGGAGAAGCATTTAGACTAGATATTACTTCCAAATTAAATTTGAAATACAAATATTGGAGCAGCATTGCACACGTTTTATCTGGAGGAGAAAGTTCCAATATCTTACACTTATATCAGTAGACTGGCTATGGCCATGTTTTGTGTAAATATAAATTGAATTCTTGCAGCAGGCAGGTCACTGTATTTGCTGATGCATAATGAGAGTGCTCAAACTTAGACTGTTTATCCCCTAGAGTCTCATTAAACTAAATATACTTGCCTTAAGCCACCTGCCTTTGGGCAGTTGCAATGGAAATAAAATCAGATTCATTTCCCATCTTGATAAATTGGCATTAACTACTACTTTATCTGTAATAGGCTTGATAATTAGTGTCTCTGATTACATGGAGAAAACTGTTGAATCTTTTAGAATGCTTTAAAAAAATGCAGGCTTTCTAAATTTGCTGCAGTTGAGGGAGGAGATTTGAAAGCCCTGAGCCAGTCATGACTGTGATGAGCGTCATTAAAATAGCAATCTTTTTTTGGTAACTCATCTTGTCCCAAGTGTGATTTAAGAATATGGGAACACCTGTTCCAGGGTGGCAATTTTTACCTCACTGCTCTAATATCCATGGAGGCTGTGAGCTGAGGAGAAAGATATGGAGATGTTAAGAGTAAAGTGTCTAATTCAAGAATGAAGAGAAAGTATCCTTAGGAAATGGACTGCCACAGGACCATGGTCCAGCTCTGTGTCTAGTTTATCCATCACCAGCTGTAAATAGCTCACTTCAGTTATATTTCTGTCAATAACTATTGATCACGAACTGTGAGCTAAATGCCATGTGAGCCCAGGAGAACCTGTCTCCCTCAATGCAGTAGGCAGCTGCTTCCCATGTGGGTCTTGCCAGCTTTCCAGGAGGCAGGCAGAAAGCAGACCCAGGTCCTTGCTGCTCCAGGGTCCCACAAAACTTTCTCTTCTGGTCGCTAATCTACTCCCCCAGACAGAATTTCTATTTAGACTATAGGGACTGTATGAAATACTTCTTGTAGGTTTATCAAAGCTTTGTTCAACAACTCATGAATTTTCCTGAGGCTTAGACTTATGTTGAGTAACTGGCCAGAAAATTCTATTTTCCTGACCGCCACACACCTACCTGCCTTGGGGAAATAGGCACAGAGCTATGACCATGAGGGAGGCAATGACACAGGCTGGGAGGAAGAGATAATTTGCAAGTTCCTTGAATATAGAGAGAAAGTAAAGAAGAAAGTAATAGTAGACCCAACACAGACACACACACACACACAGACACACACACACACACAGACACACACACACACACACACACACACACACAGATTGTTTTATCAAAGTAGTGTTAATGATAATAAGCTAATATTTCTTGAAAGCTTACTTTGTTCCTGGCAACTTTAAGGAAATGCTATAAGTAAGTGTTTGAGTAAACTTCCCATCAGTGCTGTGGGTAGAGACTGCTTATACCACCTGCGCCAACTGCGCGGCAGAGCAGGGATTAGAATGGAAGTCCCTCTGACTCCAGAGTCCTGCCTTAGCCTCAGGGGTGACCTTGGTCTCTGAATTTGTGGTTACACTATGATGGGCCACATGGACCTTGTTCTAAAAGAATTACGGAAACGCTGGCAGGTTTCAAGAGTGTCTGTGGTGTGGTGATTGTTTGGACAGTGGTTTATGAGATGTTGGGGGTTAGACATAAGATCCATGACCTCAACAGCTAGTGTATTGATCTGAGCCTGAGCAGGGACAACGATGAAGGCACCCGAGAGGAGTGAATTGATTTAAAAGATGTTTATAATGCAAAAGCTAAAGGATCTGGTGATTTGTTTGATTTGTGGGTTGAGGGACAGAGAGACATTGATTATATCCAAGTGATAGCTTTTCAAAAAAAAAAACATAGAGAGGTAATACTATTTAATTCACTATGGCAGAGTTTTGGAAGTATTCTCATTCAATCTTATAGATAGAGCACTGTGCCTAAATATCTTTAGTCTCTCTCAGGTGGTAGACCGTGCTGTCCCCAAAACAGGTCACATGAACCTGAAAGGCTGGGACACTCTAGGGAATCCTGCAGAAGCAGACCTATCATACTTTTCCTCTGATTTACTCTGTTTTGATGCTTGCTCTACTTAGTGATTGTACAGATTTGTTTAACTGAAAGAGCAGTACTTAGACCACTCTGTTCCCAAGAGATTAATTCTTGAGCTACAACAAAAGAAGGGATCAAGAAAAAGATGGTCTCAGTTTTGTATTTGGTGAAATTTTTTATTTGCTTGTTGTTTGCCACATTATAATATTTCTGTTAGAAAACAGTGAAAGCCCATTCCTCAGAGTCCCAGAAAGGAAACGGCAAGCGATTGGATATCATTCCTATCAATCATTGGGGTATAAAAGAAGGAGAACAGTAGTGAACCAGATCTGGGTTACAGGGCATGACTGGAGATAAGCTTTTTTTTTCTTGTCAGTCCAAACTAAGGTGGAGCAGAGGGTGTAGTTTTCTCAGGTGACTGCCCGGACTTTACCAACTGGGCGTGATAACATTCAGTTGTTACATGATATTTAAGGACTATTGAATAGACCTTACTGGAACACCTTTATTTATTTATTTGTTTGTTTGTTTATTTATTCATTTAGGTTTGGCCTTTTACTCTTGCAAACTTTTCACTTATTGACTAATAAAAATAATCTACTAGTTCATTTCAAAAAGGCAGGTTCGTGATCAATGCAGCAACATGAGCAGTGCTAAGAATAACGGGCTAAAGTTGAAAGGAAGGACTAATTAAATGGCCATTCTAAATGCGGTGAAGACTCCACTCCAACCTAAGGATATCCTTTTTATGTTCTGTTATCTAAAGTCTGAATAAATCCCACTTCTGCCATTTTATTAAGAGGTAAGCAGAACTGTGGCGGGTGAAACTCTGCCAGCACTGTACATTATGTATTTATGCTTCCTTGGGTGCTTTGTTCTATAAACTAAAGTAAGATTGAAATAGGTTTGTATATTCTGCTTTTTCCATAATATGAGCTAAAACAAGAATTATGAAGTGGGTGTGATAATGAAAATGGAGTCTGAAGTGTTCTCATGAGAAAAATGTAGCATCATTATGTGCAAACCAGGGCAATGGATAACAGATCTCCCTACTTAGGCGTTTGCGTGATGGTGAGCTGAAAATGCTTATAAAAACCTCTTCAGTTTGAAAAGCCAACATAGGAAAACCCCGCAGGACCAGAACAGACATTTTTTTACTGTATTGTTTTTTACCAGTTTTCTAATCATAAAAATAATATTTATTCTTAAGTCTAAAAATGTAGAATTTAGTGATGAAGAAATGCATTCACTTAATAATTTCCCATTTTATTAAAATAGTGGGTTTTGGGGGCACCGGGGTGTCTCAGTCAGTTGAGTGTCCAACTCTTGGTTTTGGTTCAGGTCACGATCCCACAGTTGTGAGATTGAGTCCCATGTGGGGTGACATGCTGAGCATGGAGCCGGCTTCAGATTCTTTGTCTCTCTGCTCCTCTCCTGCCTGCCTGTGCATGCTTGTGCACGGTCGCACATACACACACCCTGTCTCAAAATGAAAAAAAAAATTTAGAAATTGGGTTTTATAATTTTAATAATTTGATCCTTTTGTGCTTATATTTTCAAGCTAGATTTTATTCATCCTCAAATCTCCAAGAACAGTGAAGACAGTATTTTGGGGCTGTTTTTGGGTGGAATAGATGAAATATAGGAAAAGAGAAAATGTCTTGCTCAAAGTCAGGGAGGCTGATAAACTATTACATATTTATTGCTTAATTGTTGTGTATTATTTCATGGGATACATGTATCAAGACTCATATAAACAGTCACTCTCTTTGGACACCTGGATGGTTTTCAATTTCATAGTAGGTATGAAATTAGAAATCTTTATGGATGTATATTTTTGGTCTTTAAAGAAATTGTGTCCTTTTGAATGTTTTTCTGCAAAAAATTTTGAAACTAAGACACAAATTCAAAGTCATTCCAATAGACTTATTCCAATATTCCAATAGACTTATTGATATATTTACATTATATAGAGAATATAGAGTGTCTCCACGCCAGGCTGTGTCCTGGGTTGTGACTTTATTGTCATCACTTCTGTAGTTCCAACATTGTAGTTTTTGGAACATGGTGGGTCCTTAATAACTGTAGAATAGTTACTAAGGTTTATTCCCATTTGAAGTTTTTGGTTATAAAAGAGTAATATTATGTTATCTCCTGGGAAATCCACTCCCTTTATATCTTCCTGGGTATAAAGTACTAAAGTTTTTAAAAATTGTAGATTGATGCTAAATATGAAAGAAGATTTTTGTCTAATTGAAATGGTAATCAAATGAGTTACGTTTATAGAAAACATTCCACATGGCAGTTTAATCTCATCACTATAGTTAAGACCGCATCATTACTTCTATTCAAATTCTCCATTTTCTTTGCTCTCACGGCCTTTCACTTTTTTTGAATGAACATTTCCTCGAGCTAGATATTTGAGAAATGGTGTATTTGTTGCCAAGATTTATATTTGAAGGGTTTTAAAACTAATTTAACAGTTAAAAATATAATGGGTTTTTCATTTTAGAGCAACAACAAAATGAAAAGATTTAATAATATGAGACATATATAAAAAAAGGGAATGAAATGTATTGCATTACCTCGCTACAAAGTGCAACATTCACTAACATTTTCAGTGTTATCTTTGGTTCACCAGGAGAGATTAAATGTATTTGCATTTTTTACTGTCACATTTTCCAGTTGTCAATGCCTTC
Source organism: Suricata suricatta (assembly GCF_006229205.1). NCBI lineage: Eukaryota > Metazoa > Chordata > Mammalia > Carnivora > Herpestidae > Suricata > Suricata suricatta. The sequence goes on from NC_043703.1 coordinate 118,716,982, forward strand.
TTCCTTTAGTGCTAAGAATTAGCTTTGTAATTTTATCCTACAAATTTTCCTCTTATTTTTGGTGAGTTAAAACTTATATACAGTGAAATGTATAGGTATTATTTATACTATCTGATAAATTTTGATAAACACACACACCTATATAGCCAATATTCCAGTTTAGATACAAAACGTTTCAATCACTCTAAAACGTTCCCTCTTGCCTTTTTCTAGTCAATCTCTATCACCCAAAGCCAACAAATATTGGATTTCTAAAACAATAGGTAGATTTTGTCTGTAGAATTCATATAAATGAAAGTTTGTAATATACACTGTTTTGTTTGTCTTATTTGTTCAACATGTTTTGGAGACTTATCTGTATTGTAGGAATCATTCCATTTTTAATTAAAAATTTTTTAAACATAAGAATTAAAGAAATTTATTCACAGGGAAAAGAAATATAGAATTTTGATGTATAATTTAAAAAAGTTATTAATACACATAAATCCATGCTACAATCATTAGTTCATTTTTAAATGAATCTGTAATTCCCGTTTGGTTTATTGTTTCATTTTTGAGTATATACAAATTTGTTTTTCCATTCTCTCATTACTATTCAATTTATTTAAACCAAGAACAAAATACTAACATTTCACTCTTTTCTCCCACTTACCACCTCTTATCTCTGGCAACCACTAAACTGTTTTCTATGCATGAACTATATATATATACATATATATATGAATGATATGTATTCCTCATATAAGAAAAATTATATGGTATTTGTCTTTTTCTGTTCATTTTATTTAGCATTAATGCTCTCAAAGTCCACCGATGTTGATGCTGTGGGGAAATGGCAAGATTTTATTCCTTTTTGATGGCTGAATATTCTGTTTATTTACCACAATGTTTTGGTCCATTCACCATCATTGGACATAGGTTGTTTCCATATTTTCACTATCATAAGTCATGATGTAATAAGAAGGGGTGGTGCATATATATTTTTGAATTATTTACTGTTCTGTTTTCTTTGGATAAATATTCAGAAGTGCAAGATCATATAAGTAATTATATTTTTAAATTTTTGAGCAACTTCTGTTTTCTATGGTGGCTACACCAGTTTACATTCTCACCAAGAGTGCACAGTTCCCTTGGCTCCATACCCTCACCAATACTTGTTTCTTTTTTTTTCACTTGCTATTTCTAGTCTCAGATAATAGCCATTCTAACAGGTGTGAGTTGATATCTCATTGTGATTTTTATTTGCATTTCTCTGATGATGAATGATGTAGAGCATCTTTTCATGTACATGTTGTTCATCTTTTGTCTTCTTTGGAAAAATTATTCACATCTTCTCCCATTTTTTATTTTTATTTTTTTAATTTAATTTTTTATTTTTAAGTATTTTATTATTTATTTTGAGAAAGTGAGTGAGAGAACATGCATACAAGCAGGGGAAGCATAGAGAGAGAGGGAAAGAGAGAGAACTTGGAGCAGACTTTGCGCAGTCAGCGCACCACAGGACTCAGACCCATTAATGGGGAGATCATGACGTGAACTCAAATCAAGATTCAGAGCTTAACCAAATGAGCCGCTCTAGCACCTTTCTGCCCTTTTTAAAAATCAGACATAACTTCTCTTTTGCTGCTGAACTGCAGTCATTCTTCATGTATTTTGGATAATAGCCCCTTACCAGATACATAATTTGTAAATATTTTCTCCCATTCTGAAGGTTGTCTTTTCATTTTGCTGATGGTTTTCTTTGTAATGCATAAGCTTTTAGTTTGATGCAGTCCCACTTGTTTATTTTTTTCTTCTCTTACCTTTGCTTTTGGTGTTAAATCCATAAAAACCATTGCCAAGACTAATATCAGAGCATGTTTCTATGTTTCTAGGAACTTTCTGGTTTCAGATCTTATGTTGAAGTCTTTAATCCATGCTGAGTTTATTTTTGTGTAAGATAGGATCCAGTTACATTCTTTTGCATGGAGCTGCCCATTTTCCCGCCCATCATTTATTGAAGAAAGTATTCTTTCCTCACTGTATATTCTCTGTATATTTTCACTGCTGTGGGGCTCAAACCCATGAACTGTGAAATCATGACCTGAGCTGAAACCAAGAGTCAGATGTTTAACCAACTGAGCCTTGCTCACATACCGCGCCTCTCTGTATATTCTTGCTTCTTTTGTTATAAATTAATTGGCCATATATGTGTAGGTTATTTCTGGGATCTCTATTCTGTTCCATTCATCTGTGTGTCTGTTTTTATGCCAATACTATACCATTTTGACTACTATAGCTTTATAACATTGTTTGGATCAGTAAGTGTGCTGCTTCCAGCTTTGCTTTTTCTCAAGATTGCTTTGGCTATTTAGGTTCTTTATGGTTACATATAAATTTTACAATTGGTCTATTTCTGTGAAAAATGCCATTGGAGTTTGGAGAGAGATTGCATTAAATCTGTATATTGTTTGGGATAGTACAGACATTTTAACAATAGTAATTCTTCCAATACATTAGCATGGAATATTCATCCATTTATTTGTATCATCTTCAATTTATTTCATTAATGTCTTATGGTTTTCAATATATAAGTCTTTATTCTGTTGGTTAAATTTAATCCTAGGTGTTTTATTCTGTTGGTGCAATTTTAAATGATATTGTTTTTCTTTATTTCTCTTTTTGATAATTAATAGTTTACAGAAATGCAACAGATTCTATCAGTTCTCTCTTACTAGTCATTTGGGCTGCATCCACAGTGGTGACTAGTATGAATAACTTTACCTTAAATATTCTCATAAGAATCTTTTTGTGAGTGTGTGTTTATTGTATTTCTTGCATATACACCTAAGATTTGAACTGCCAGGCCCTCAGATAGACTTATGTTTAACTTTTTAAGAACTTGCCAAAGAAGTTTCTCATGTGGTTATACCATTATACAGTCTTTGCAGCATTATTTAGAGGTTCTAGTTGCTCTATAGTGTAGTTTGGTGATAACAGTCTTTAAAAAAAGTCTTAACCACTTTAGTGATTGTGAAGTGGTTTCTCATTACTGGTTAAATTTGCATTTCCCCAATGACTAATGATTTTAAGTACATAGTCCTGTGCTTATTGGCCATTTACATATCTCTTTTGAAATATTTTGAATTCTTTTGCTTACTCTTTTAGGTGGTTTATTTTTTTCTAAAGAATTTCATATGTATTCTGGATAAATAAAATATCAATTACATAGTAATGGAAATATTTTCCTCTGTCTATAGTTTGTGTATTACATTCTTAACAATACTATTTGATGAATATAGTGTTTTAATTTGTATGAAATCTGATTGGTTATTCTTGTGTATGTCATTAGTATGTTTCATGTCCACTTTATGAAGACTACCTCTCCAAGGTCAGGAAGATATTTTCTTCTAAAAGCATATGGGTTTTCTGTTTATATGTATAATACATCCAAAATTGATTTCTGTGTATGGTGTCAGGTAGGGTGTTGACTTGTTTTTATTTCCTATAGACTTATCCAGTTAAACCATCGTTTGTTAAAAAGACTTTCCTTTCCCAATTGAATTTATTTAGTACCTTTCTTAAAAATCAGTTGAACATTGTTTCTGTTTCTAGAATATATATTCTGTTTGTATGACATAGTTTTCTATCCTAATGTTTATACCACCTTTTTTAAATTACTATATGTTTACAGTAAATCTTTAATTTACTATAATCAACTGTTTTTATTTTAAAGATCATTTGACTATTCTGTATTCTTAAATTTCTACATAAATTTTATAATCAGTATGTCTTTTCTTCTAGATTGCTTAGTGGAATATTGAGGGTGGTTGCACTGAATTTATATACCATTTTGGGGAGGATGGACACTTTAACAATAATGAATCCTCCAATCCATGAACATAATTTTAGTTCTTCAATTTCTTGACCTATGTTTACAGTTTTCAGTATGGATATTTTGCACATATTTTCTTACATATTTTTTTACATTGTAAAGTTTTGATATTATAAAGAGATTTTTTCCCCAAAATTTATTTTCCAAATGTTTGTTGCTAGTATATGGAAATATGATTGCTTTCATATATTGACTTTGTGTTCTATGATCTTACTAAATCCACATAATAGTTTTTATAGAATCCTTTAAGTTTTCTATGTAAATAATCATGTTATATGTAAAAAAAGATAGCTTTCCTTCTTCTTTCTCAAACTTTAGGCCTTTTATTATTTTTGGTCATCTACACAGGATAGGACTCAATACACTGTTCAACAGAACTGATGAGAGTGAACATAACTTGGATTTAGTTACTGTTAAATATAATATTAGCAGTAGGTTTTTCATTGACTCCTCCTACAGTATGGAGAAAATGCTCATTTATTCCTAATTCACTGAGAGCTTTTGTTATTTATAGATGTGATGATATGGTTTTTCTGTTTATTTATTAATTCTTATTCCAACATTCCCCCATACTCCAGTACCTTTGACATAACCTTTCAGCTCTTGATTCCCTAGCAGCCATCTCTGTTACAGTCTGTTCAGCCCAACCCTCCAAATATCCAACTCAGCCCCAGCTTAGGATCTGCAGTGAATATCCACATATACTTCTGCCCCTGATCTCATCCTGCACAGCTCCCCCCTGCCTTGCAGATACAGCACCTCCAGTGTCTTGCAATTCCTTTATCTACTGTTTGGATCTGTGGCAGCAAAATGCCCCAAGAGAGAAAGATGGTGCAATCTCTGGGTTCACTGTGTGTGTTTCCTTCTCTCCAGGATCACAGTCCTATCCTGCATGTTGATCAATGCCTTTCAAAAATAGAACCATTAGTAGAAAAGAGTGTGAAGGGGAAAGGAGTGTAGAAGGTAAAATGGGTCCCACACATATGTTAGCATATGGAAAAATGTGATGTTAATTGACTTTTTATAGTATGAAACACATAGTTACAGGCATGTTGAAATTTATAAAAGTTGAACTTGATCAACCCAGTGTTATCTAGTGATTTTAAAACAGCAGAATTTTATCATATGTGGTTTATGATAGTTACATTTTATTATAAATACATTTTTAGTGTAGGAAAAATTAATACTAGTCTTAGAAGCAAATAAACATGCTTCTAAGGAGTTGGAAACACATTTAAAATGTTGAATTTCAATTTTCTTATCTTTCGAGTGAAGACACTATTTGTCTATCAAGATTAGTGTGAGTATTCCAGATAATGTTTGTTACCCTTGGCATCATGCTTTGTCTGGAATTTAGCATGAGACCATTAGGTGATGCTAATGGTAATAACGGTGATGAAACCATCAGTCCTTTATCTTATGAGCTAAAAACACAGTGAACTTTCTGGGAGTATCTGCTCCAAGGAAGGGTCAGTAACTTATTTACAGTTTTCCTGGCGCTGCATAAGACAGGCTGGTGAAAATGCTATCTGGATGAGATCCATGGAAATCTGTTTAACTCTGCTCCTGGCCTATTTAATCAATTCATCATGGAAAGTGCTTTATGGAAAGCAGTGAGTGCTGCCATTACCGCACATGCACAGTCCTTCTTTCATATTTTGATACCATAAATGTCACGTCTTTGATTACTTTAAAAGTAATCTTTATGGGAAGTGCATTGCTTAATATACAGTACCAAAGAAATTCACCCTCCTCCCCCAAACAAACAAACATTTATGGTGAAGGAAAAAAAAAATGCTCCTTCTGTTTCTAAAACAATAAAGCAACAAAAAGCAAAGCTAAGGAATGAATATTTCTAGAGTTTTGAGGTAATTAGAACAATTAGAAACAAATGTAGAGTAATTGCATAGCATTTGTCTTTTAGCTATTTATACAGTGGAAGTTCTAGGGCAAGAACTATGCTTTTAGATGTGCTGGCTTCAGCACTGGGTACAGTGTTGGTACCAGAAAAAGGGAGGGAAGGCAAGTAGATTTTTTTTTAACATTTTCAAAGAAAATTCACTAGGAACGGGGCATTGTACTTATATAGCCTGATAAGTATCGTAATTTCAGAACATTGAAAAGATAGTGTTTAAATTTGTAGGTGATTCCACTGAAAAGCATGATTTACTGCTCTGAAAGCAAATTGCTTGCTTTCTCTGAAATTCAGATGTTTGTCAGACCTTTGATGTGTGATGCATTCAACAATAAGAAAATAAGTAAAGATAAAACATCAAATGTATCTGTGTGTGTATCTCTATCTATCATCCATCCATTCATAATTTATATAGTAAAGTTTATATAATGCACTCTTCAGGAAGGATTTCAACTAGACTACCAAAATAATCATCAGTAGAACTAAATAAAAAATAAGTGACTAAAAATAAGTGACTAAATTAAGGCAAAGAGAAACTGAATGTAATATTGCTAGGATTAAAGACCTAAGGTAGATGACTTTTTTTTTAAATTTAGAAATACTTGTGAGTTAACATTTTGGTTATGGAATTATATTTAAGAAACTCACCTAAATCCAAGAAAAGTGAAGAAAAAAGAGAAAGAGAACACTTATCATGGCCTATACGAGAAACAGAGTTATCAGCAGAAGAGGCAGTGTGAGGTGTGAGGGGACCTGAAAAGGGAGGAGGGAAGGGTGGGTGCATGGCCAGGAGAAAAATAGTTCAGGCTTAATCAAAACTTTTTTTTAATGTGTATTATTTGTTTTTGAGAGAGAGAGTCGGAACATGAGCAGGGAAGTGAGAGAGAGAGAGGGAGACACAGAATCTGAAGGAGGTTCCTGGCTCTGAGCTGTCAGCACAGAGCCCGATGAGGGGCTCAAACTCACTGTGAGATAATGACACAAGTCATTGGACTGAATTGACTGAGCCCCTCAGGCACCCCTGGGCCGGGCTCAATCAAAAGGAGAAGGATGAGCAGTGAGAAATTCCCTGTGAAGGGATGTCTAAAGTATCTTAAAACAGTGGGAGTCTAATATTCTCTTTTAGGAATTATTTCTTGCTTTGAACAGCAAAGTAGGCCTCTGGTTTATTTCCAGACCTTAATCAGATATCTACTAAATGCCACAACATTGTATTATCAATGCTTTCCTTGAAAGACTAAAGGGGAGTGACAGTCCTTCTGCAGAGGGTGAGATAAAATAGGCTCAGGAGGCAAGGTGACAAGAGAAAACCATATCTAGTGGCTCAAGTGACCAGGAGACTGTAAGCTCTCATATCTCCAACCCTAGGTATCATGCCGGACATCCTAGGAAGGATGTTGAGCTTTCAACCATAAATGGAATGGTCTTGAGCTATTTAGTTGGGTTTCTAAGGTCTAGGAGAGCTAGAATCCTGGGGTACTTAGGCATTTTTGTTTAAATAATTTCTTATAACAACAACAAAAACTAGCAATACCCAAAAAAGGAAGCAATAAAATTTTTAAACTAAACTTTTGGTTTCACTGAGGTTTAGAGAGACAGTATAAGGGATTCATTTTAAAGAAAACAGTAGATATTAATTTCTTTACATACATTAGCTTAAGATAATAATGTCATTCAAGGTAAATGAATAAGACAGACATAAGATTTATCAAATCAGGGTAATTGTTGGATGCATCTAACTGGATGCATGGAGAGTGCTTGAGGTAAGTTACTTCTGTCATGTTGGTTATCAGTTCTTCCTACAATGTCATTTATACTATCCAATTTTTTGGAAAATAAAGCAGAAAATTAATTCTTTTCAGCTAGTTGTTTACATAGTTTTACATTTTTTATTTAGGGGAAATATCCCATTGGATATTTTCATAGAAAAATAACACTGACTGATTAGGTTTGGGAAATTTAAGTCAGTGACAAATTTTGCCAGCTTAAATAGGCTACTTCATAAGCATTCTTTGCATTCTGAGTCAAATTAACCTGAAATGTTTTTTAAACAATAGTTACTCTGGAGATGCTAAAGACATTTATTGTCTTCAAAAAAAAAAAAAAGATAAAAATAAAACCCAAAACACAACAACAACAAAAAAACACCTCAATATATCAGATTGTTTTAAAATTACAAATGGCAATGAGGCCATATTATAAACTAATTCTTTGCCAAAATTAATATTTTAACTTACATATGTCCTATGAGAGAAGTAATTCAAGCCAGTAAATATTGGTTTTAATATTTATGATAATGAATCTGGCTAAAGCAATCATTTTGATTTTCAGAAAATTCCCTTTTCACATTGATACTTTACCATATCAGCCAAATCCCATCTCAGCTTGTGTATTAGTCAAATATTATGCTATGATCCAAATACCAACAGTCTCAAATTGATTTTTTAGGTCATGGAGTGAAATACATCAAATATTAGCTTCCTCTAAAAATAAACACTTCAAAACTGTTATTTTTATGATGATTACTATGTGGTACAGAATTTGTGAAAAATATTTGGCTGGTGGCATGACAGGAAAAGTGTCAAATCTTAGCTCAACATTGGGTGACAAAATGAGCAGCGTGCCTTAGTCAGGAGTATAGGTGTGTACATCAGGCAGATTTAAGTTCCAGTCATGTCCGAATAGCTGAGCCCTAGGTTACCTCCATAGGCTTCTGTTTCTTCATCTAAAGAATGGAGTCTACACAGCCTTTGGCCACCATCAGTGTGGAAAAGAGGGGAAACAATATATATGTGTGTTTGTGTGTGTGTGTGTGTGTGTGTACACACAAATATCTATATATTGGGAACAAGAGGAAATAACATATGTATGTGTGTGTATGCATGTAAATATATATGTATATGTACACACACACACACTCACAAATATATATAAAGTATCTGACACTAATTAGACACTTAGTAACAGGAGTGTTTATTAATTCATAGCCATAAAGTACTGTCACTTATTTAATTTTTCTTTTCATTTTTAATGACCATGACTAGAATCTGCAAATGATATATATAAGAAAAAAAATGACTGCTATAAATTTTTAATAGTAGGTTCAGGTAAACTTTAGCTTTATCTGTGATGTCCACCTTTAATAAATAAATAAATAAATAAGCCAATACATTTATATATTATATCATATATATGACATACACCTAAATACATATGTGTGTGTATATATATCTTTATGCATTTTACTGCTTTATATATCTAAGGACACACAGAATCAGAAGCAGGCTCCAGGCTCTGAGTGCAAACAGCACAGAGCCTGACTCGGGGCTTGAACCCATGAACCGTGACACTATGACCTGAGCTGAAGTTGGCCACTTAACTGACTGAGCCACCCAGTTGCCCCCAAATGCAAATTTAAATTGGAATTCTCATCTGCACATAGATATGGAAAGGTGATAAGCACATGTGGAAAATAAAACAAATTAAACACACAAATGTGGTTTCATCACTATTTAGTCTAGCACCAAAAATTATAAGTGACACTGTAAAAGTAATTCATTTCTAAATAACCACAAAAGCCCACACAGAGGGGGCTGACAATTGAAAGAGGTGAGAGATAACGCTAGACATCTAAGTAGTTCACTCTGAACATCTGAGGCGGTCTTTCATATAAAGTTTGTGGCTTTAGGTAAACTTTAAAAATACAGTACAAACCCTAAGAAGTGTTACGTGGCATCTAGCAAATTGTAGTACTCACTGGGGAACTTAGGTATGGATGTGTAGGGTTTGGTTTATGTTTTTGAAATCACACCTTATCTTTCTTATTATCCAAAGACTGTCAGGAGACTCTGAAAATTTTCTGCTGTTAACAAAGTGAAAATGTGTAAAGAAATATAGCTAAGTGTCAGAAAAATAATCAAATTAAAACAGTAGTTTTAATTGATTTCATATTGAATTTATTTCAGTGGCCCGTGGCTTGCCATTGAGACTGGTCTGAAGTACTTGTAACAGGAACAAGTTCTACACTGAGGGATTGGGCAAATGCCAAGTTAAGTATTGGGCAAATACTCTTCATTTAATGGGGATTAAGTTGCCTCCTTATTGTTTATAGGCGATTATTAGCTCACACGCACTTTTCCCCTTAGCTCTTTCCCTGTAGATAGAATTCTTTGTTAATACAAAAGTTCATTAAAAGTTTAGTTTAGAGTTTAAGTTTTTTTAAACATTTAAAAAATGTGACTTCTACTGTCCTTTCACAATACACAGCAAAACTATTTTTCTGTCTTCTTTTTGGGAAACATGGAAGAGTCACTTAATTGGTAGTGTTGTCAATCTACAGGAAAAACCCAAAGTGGTTATGTCTTCATTTCTTCATTTGATGACCCGAAATAAAATGCGAAGATTTCATACACATAAATTGGCAACCAGCTAAATATACCCGATTTACACATATTGTATTTACACTGTTGGTCATCAAAGAAACCACACTATACTGTACATGTAATCAGCCAAAACTTCTCCTAAGTAGCATCATTTTCTTAATGAAGATGCTCCTATGCATTCAATATATGCCAGGGATGGATGAGTGGAGGTGGGCTGATCCCTTCCCTTCCGGGCGGCTCAGACTGCATGCAGGCTTAGTCACCGAACACGACAGCTCTGTAAACAAACATGATTTAAGTAGAAAAAACCTCCTATAATCTGAGCACTTAGTTTACTCCCAGTCTGGCAGTGGGAAAAGTCAGAGAAATGATCTTGAGCCCAACACTGACTGTGCTAAGGTTGACAGTGACAGTGAGGAAACAAACAATAGAATTATAAAAATAATAAATAACTAATGCTTGGTCCCTGAACCTTTAGTGAGGCTGGTTTCCCTGGACATAAGTCCAGTATTAATTGTTCGACTCCCCAATCCCTAAGTCATCAGTTATGAGGTGTAGTGTGTTTGTATATATTCAGTTTAATAAGCTTGTGCTCTTTAGAAAATTCCTATCTCAAATGACTTAAATAAATGCTTTGACATTTAAAGAGCTAAATTTGAATCAATCTGAACACCACGTGGCCTGAGGAATTACTATGCACTGTAACAGTTTTAGAAGTACTATCTACAGTTTGTAAAAATTCTTCTTGGCCATAAAGATAGAAATGAATATTCTCACCTCTTTAGACAAACTTTATTCAAGCTTAATTTTTTCTTAGTCCTTTTACTTTTTTTCTTTTATTGTGGAGGTAAACAATGGCTAACCAACAGCAAAAATAAATAAATAAATAAATAAATAAATAAATAAAAGTAGCTAAAATGCAAAATTAGGACTCCATTTTATCAGTTCCGGCAAATGCAATAAAAAAACCCTTGAAATTGTTATTATATAATTTGTTATTTGGATGAAATTATTTATTGAGTCACCTCCTGGCTTTATTTTTGGCTAGATATTAACTAATTCTCATTAAGCTCCTGAAATGGGAATTAAGCTTTGTTCCTTTCTAAGTATATTGTATGCTAGCAAGGTATTATTAAAATTAAAATACCTGTTAAAATCCATACTGTTAAATTGTTAAAGTAGCATTTCTAAAGAAGATGGGGAGTAAAAGTCAGGCATGAGGATGAGGGGTGGCTCTGGAACCGTAGCCAGGAGCACCCAGAGAGGTTGTCCAAGTACACTCATCTAGCAGCATCCTTCCACACCCCACCCAGATCCTTTACCCGGCGCCCTAAGATGAGCCAGCATCAACAGTAATGGAAGGGAAATGGCTGGAAGATGCACAGTTGAAAAAAAATTATATTAAAAAAAAACAGCATGAAGAAGCCCCATCTGTGATTTGTTCAGATTTGTTCCTCATTGGTTAAGGGGCGCCCCAATCCTGTCCTTCCTGACACAAACTGCTCAGATAGAATGCAGACAAGAAGGTAAAGGATTGAAAAACATGAAAACTTCAATCCTTCCCACTCATAATTTTCATAAAATAGCAAATTCTAACCAGTTATTATTTTAAAAATTGGCATTTATAGTGCAGCAGTGAGGTTGATGTTTTACAAGTATTGCCTCACTGAATGTTCACTCATAATATGACAGTGGAGATATTTACCCTCTTTTATAGAAAATGAGTATGAGATTCAGAAAGATATAGTTCTTAACCACAAAAACAACTAAATCTAAAATATTCCTCCCTGGGATTTTAAATAGGCTCAAAAAATCCCCATCAGCTTTCAGAAAGCAGCTTTGTGTATATTAATAGGTATCAGTTCATGTATGAGGATGAGTTGTGGCAGGTGCCTGGTTATACCTAACGGCTCACAACCTGAATCACCACCAGAATACATTCCACTAGGATTGTTGGATTTATGGGGCAGTATTATTATCCGATTGTTTGTGCAGTGGTATCATAGATATGGGGCATTAATAAATATGCCATTATTTCTCTTGCATTATCAGAAGCTTTATGATCTGAGCATCAATTTTGTAAGATGGAATTTCCTAATGCATTTATGCAGCATATCACATTCACTATTGCTTATCCTTCACCTCAAATCTATTTCCTTTTTGTTGAAATCATTCTAAATGTATTCCACAAATATTTACAGTGTGACTGCCATGTGTGAGGCACTAAACTAGGTGCTAGGAATCTCTATTTAAGAAAACACAGCCTCTGCTCTCAAGTAATTTCCTCACGGGAGTAAATTGAAAGGTAAAATGGCAACTGCATATGTGTTAGGCTTGCATTTTGCCAAGAAAGTATTGTCGGTTTTGAGAGAATGAGTTTAACTGGCACCTTGAATTCATGGTGGAATAGGTTACATGGACAGGAGATTTTAATTAAACTTGAAAATACTGCCAATTTTTGGAGTAGAGAGGAATCAATGGACTATTTCAGTATGGTTCTCTGTCTATAGATCAATCAGTTGATCAATATCTATCTGTCTATCTCTCATCTACTTGTTATTTATAGACTTATTTATTTTTGTGCAGGAGGTCTTCTATACTAATTTCAGCAGGATATGGTTAAGGTAATTTGTTTTGGTGCATCACAGTCTATGTAATTGGAAGTATAGGCTTTCATTTACTAAGATGTAAGAGACAATATAAAAAGCATATTGGAAGAGTTTTTATTAGAAATTTGTTTTTTGGAAATGCCACATTTTGGTGTAATGTTAGGTTCAGGTGGGTTGTCTAGTGAACAATTGTATAAATGAGTTTGGAGTTCCTGGGAAGACCCTGGGTTAGTGATACAAATTTGGTAGCTTATAATACTCAAAATCATGGGTCTAAGTGTATATAGAGCAGAGAAGATATGGAAATAAAGGGTAAGAAGTCTAAAGATTTCATACAAATCAGAGCTGAGAGGAAGAGAAAGAGGAGCCAGGAAAAAACATTCAGAAGGAGCAGTCAGTTAGCAAGAGGACCACTGAGAGAGTGACAAACCAGAAGCCAAGCAGAGAAATTACTTGAATGGAGGGTGTGACCTTCCAGACCAAATGCTGATGGCTGCCTTAATAACATGGGGGCTTGACCGATGGGTTCATGAGTAACTGGATAAGAGCAGTTACAGTGTAGTGAGGTGGAAGTCTGGCTGGAGTGAGTTCAGGAGCGAATAGGAGGCAAGAATGTATAGCAGAGAATACAGACAACACTTTCTTGTACCAGATGTTTTTCCATTAAAACTTTAATGACTACGGTCAAAATGATTTTAGTGGACTTATGCTTATGTGCAGTAAAAGCCCAGACACTTTAATGGAAACAGACCAGACGAGTACTGTCTATTCATTTGGAGACTCATTTTGGTTCCATTGGGCTCATTTATAACTCCATGGTAATGTTGTTCAGAATATACATTTCAAGACATTCTTATCAAAGTGAAAAATGTGTTATATGTATGTGTTTTTAGGAGTCAAATGTCCTATAACCTTGCTTCGATATCCAGTAATAGGATTTTTTTACAATTACCTCTTTACTCTTTAATATAATAGTGGCTTACCTTGAGAGTTAGTATAGTTTCACAGTGATTAAGAGCACAGGCTATGGGTTCAAATCTCAGCTCAGTTTCTGTGGGTTCTGTGACCCTAAGCACGTTTATGCCTCAGTTTTTTGGTAAATGAGTATAATTACAGTGCCCACCTCCTAGTGTGGTCTCAGGGGTCAAATGAGTTAATAGGATAATACATTACAAAAAACCCAGAGAAGTGCCTGGCATGTAAGAAATACTCAATATATGTTAATTATTGTTCATATTAACATTAATCAGTATTTTTAAAGTGATGATACCTATACCTAATAAATTGGCAAACAAAAGTAGACTAGACTCTAAAGATTTGAAATAGAATTAAACTAATTTTAACTATGGTACTTTAGAAGTTGAATTCATCTTTTTGTGTATTTGGAGATTGTCAGACTAATTTCAAAATCAAATAACTCATAAAATTGCAATAATAAATGAGTGTTGATCCCTAATAGTGTGTATATTGGGAAAGTTAAGGAATAGACTACATGTAAGGTATTTAGCACAGATCTTTTAATTAATAAACACTAAATTTGGCTATTATTACTATTGTTGTTGTTATGTCCTTCTATAGATGGCTTTTTAAAAATTTTTTGTTTATTTATTTTAGAGGGAAAGAGAGAGCACAAGTAGGGAAAAGAGGGCGAAAGAATCCTAAGCAGGCTTTAGGCTCTGAGCTGTCAGCACAGAGCACAATGTGGCACTCGAATTCATGAACCATGAGATTTTGACCTGGGATGAAGTTAAACACTTAACCATCAAGCCACGCAGGTGCCGCTAGATGATTTTCTTTGATGTTAACAATTTTATAACACCCTTCCTATGGTGTTGTGGCAAAGTATACTAGGCTACCCCCACTACTGATATTTCTCCTTTGTTTCTCTTTGATAATATAACCTCCTGAGTTGTAGTTAAGCATACATCTTTGTAGCTAGAGGCTACAGTTACCATTTTCTTCACAACTAAGTGTGGCTATGTGGCCAAGTTCTTGAGTAAGAGATGTGAGCAAAAACATATAAATATAAACAAACACATAAATAAGTAAATAATAAGTGCACGCACGCACACACACACGCAAGAGGCCTTTCCATTTAAAAAATTAATCTTTATTTATTTTTGAGAGAGCTGTCAATTTATTTTTGAGAGCCATCAGCAGAGCCCAAGTGAGACTCAAACTCATGAGCTGCAAGATCATGACCTGAGCCAAAGTCATGACCTGAGCCAAAGTCAGATGCTTAACTGACTGAGCTACCCAGGTGCCCCAATACCAGGCTTTTTCACTACAAAAATTGAGCAGATGCATTTTGCTTTCTTTTTGTCCCTTTCCATAAGTTGTACATGAAGAACCACAGTGGAGCTGGACGAAGCATAATAGGCCAACACTCTAGGAGAATGGTTTATAAAATGTGGTCCTCAGAATGAGAACTATCCCCTCTAACATATGGGACCTTATTTGGAATGCAAAATCCCAGGTCCTACCCCAGACTAATGAATCCAAAACTCTGGGGGTGGGTTCAGCAGTCTGTTTTGACAAGTCTTCCAGGAGATTCTCATGCACATAAAGATTGGAAACCACTTCTGTAAGAGATAAGAGGGTAGCAAGGTCAAGGTCTCTGGGGCTATGGATAATCTCATGGAACAGAACCATCTGTCCTCCATAGATTGCCTACTCGTACATGAGAGAAGTGACTTTCTGTTTTGCTTACACCGCTATATTTTTGTGACCCTTTTATTTAAATGTATTTTTTGGGGAGAGCACAAGTTGAGGAGGTGCAGAAAGAGTGGGACAGAGAATCTGAAGCAGGTTCTGTACTGATAGCGGCAAGCCCAATGTGGAGCTCAAAGTCACAACTGCGAGATCGTGACCTGAGCAGAAGTCAGCTGCTCAACTGACTGAGCCACCCAGGTACTTCTTTTAGCTTCACTCCGTTTAAAGTTGTAGAGTACTTTTTGGCTTCTCAGTTAATTACTAGCCTACTTTAACAGGAAATAATAAGTGAAATTTTACTTTAATGAATTAAAAATCAAATACTATTTATAGAAGAATAAGGAAAATTGGCTTTCAGTTTGTTGGAACTACTAATCAAAAACACACATACACACAATCTTAAAGTCAATCCTAGACACACATTATAATATGTTTTTCAGCAATAGAAATATATACGTCTCAGAAGTAAAGTAATCCAGAAGTAAATCACATTTAATCAGAATGATTCTCACCTACATTTAAATGATTTTACAGTTAATCATATCTCAGAATTGGAATTCACAATCTTATTTAATTCATTTGCTTCAGTGCAATTTAATAAATTGCAATAAATATTTCATAAGACCCTTCTATATTTCAGGAACTATAACAGGTAGTGGGAAAAACAGATGATTAAGACAAGAAAACTGCCCTAAAGGAGCTTGCAATCTCATGAGATAATGGCAGTTGCGTTTCCAGAAGCACATTATGAGTTCTGTGCTTCCTAATATCCTTCCTAGCCCATTCTCTTTAAAATCTTTGTCAAAGTAATATATAAAAAAAATTTCTTCGTTTTCTCATTAGCTTTTCCTTAACACTTTAATGATGGTAACTATGTTTGCGTGGTTGTTTCTACATCTTATAGTTAATATTAATTTTTTTTATTGAGGTGTCACTTACCTATGATAAGATGCCTCCATCTTCTGTAGATACTTCTAAGCTGCTGTGATATAGGCAGATGTGGTGTAAGGGGTTTAAGTGAATTGAACAATGATTTTGAGGCTCAGCTTTGATATTTACTATGTCATCCCTGACAAGTTATTTAACCTCTATAAAGCTAAGCTTTCATATCCCTAAAATAGTGACAATAATACTAACTTGCTATTTTTTTAAGTTTCTTTATTTTGAGAGAAAGAGGGAGCGAGTATATGGATGTGAGCTGAGGAGGGGCAGAGAGACAGAGATAGAGAGATAGAGAATCCTAAGCAGGCTTTAAGCCATCAGTGCAGAGCCTGATTGGGGCTTGATCTCATGAACTGTGAGATCATGAACTGAGCTGAAATCCAGAGTTGGACACTTAACTGACTGAGACCACAAGGTGCCCCACCTACCTTAACCTTGTGTGTATGTGTGTATGTGAGAGCTAAACCCCTTTGGTTGTCCCTTGATTTTCACATTTCTTCATTTCCTGCACCACAATGGGTCTCATCCCCACCACCATCCTGAAACTCTCCCCACCAGCGTCACCCTGCCGTCCAGGCTGAACGTCAATGGACATGCTTTGGTTTAAAACACCCCTCACCAAAGTCCCCCTGGCCTCCAGATTGTTGGGATAAATGGACATATTTCAACATTGTGTTTAAACATGCTGTACCATTAGGCATCTTCTTTAAGACACTCTTTTCTCTTGAGTTTTTATAAGCATATTCTCTTGTTTTTCCTATACATCTAAATGTGCCTTCTTAGTCTTCTTTTACAATCCTCTTCCTCTTCTCTCTGCCCTTAAGTATTTATGACTAGAGTTTTATCCCCTTAGATGCTGTTGTTGTTTTAGCTTGTCTTTTCCTCCTCTCCTTCTCTGTTTCTTTTTCTCCCTCCCCACTTATTTCTCTCAGTCCTTCTCCTTAACTCAGTCTAACCCAGGAAGACCTTATCTAATTCCCTGGTTTTAGATAGTTTATGAAGGATACTGTATTACTATCTCTAACTGTGTGCTCTTTTTGAATGCCAGATCTGTCTTTTTTATTGGAAATTGTCTGTTAGTTTTCTCATAGGGTATTCAAATTCAACATAACTTCAAGTTAAATATATCATCTTCTTCCTAACCCTTTCCATTCCCCTATTGTTCTCTAATTCAGTAATCTATTTGTTTGAACCCCAAATGATGGACATTTTCATTTCTCTATCTCCTTTACTTTGCACACTCTTGGTGGGACTGTGGCAACACATTTGTTACATGTTCTCCTTACATCTACTCTTACCTCCAGTCTAATCCAATTTATTCCCTGTAGTAAGAATGATTTGTTTTGAATGAGAATTGGATCACATAACATTTGTGTTTAAAGTCCTTAAATGACTTTGCCATGCTTGTTAGTTCAAAATTATTTTATTTTAATTTTAAGTATAATTAACATACAGTGTTATATTAGTTTCAGGTCTACAATACAGTGATTCAACAATTCTATACATCATTCGGTGCTTGTCATGATTAATACATTCTCAGTCCCTTTCATCTATTCCACTCATCCCCCTCAACTCATGTCCTCTCTTTGGTAACCATCAGTTTGTTCACTATATTTCTCATTTTTTTGTTTGGTTCATTTTTGTTCATTAGTTTTGTTTCTTAAATTCCACATGAGTAAACTCATGTGATGTATGTCTTTCTCTGACTGACTTATTTCACTAAGCATTATGCCATCAACCCATGTTGTTGCAAATGGCAAGATTTTATTTTGGGGGGTTGAGTAATAGTCCAGTGTGTGTGTGTGTGTGTGTGTGTGTGTGTGTGTGTGTGTACCATATCTTCTTCATCTATTCATCAATTGATAGATCCTTGAGTTGCTTCCATACTTGCCTGTTTTAAATAATGCTGCAATGAACATAGGGGTGCATATATCTTTTTGAATGAGTGTTTTTGCATTCTCTGTGTAAATACTCAGTAGTGGGATTACCAGATCATATAATAATTCCCTTTTTAATTTTAGGGGAAAACTCCATACTGCTTTCCATAGTGGCTGCACCAGTTGGCATCCTCACCAACAGTGCAAGAGCGTTTCTCTTTCTTCACATTCTCACCTACGCTCATTGTTTCTTGTGTTTTTGACTTTAGCCATTCTGATGGGTGTGAGGTGAAATCTCATTGTAGTTTTGCTTTGCATTTCCCTAATTATTAGTAAAGTTGAGCATATTTTCATATGTCTGTTGGCGATCTCTATGTCTTTTTTGGAGAAATGTCTGTTCATGTCTTATGTCCATTTTTTAAATTAGTTTACTTATTTTTGGTGTTGAGTTTTAGAAGTTCCTTACATATTTTGGGTAATAATCCCTCATAGAAATGTCCATTGCAAATATCTCTCAGTCAGTAGGTTGGTTTTTAGTTTCATTGTTTGTTTCCTTTGTTGTGCAGAAGCTTTTTATTTTGATGTGGTCCCAATAGTTTATTTCTACTTTTGTTTCACTTTCCTCAGGAGACACATCTAGAAAACTGTTACTGTAGCCAATATCAGAGAAATTATTGCCTGTGCTCTTCTCTAGTTTCTTTTTCCTAGGATTTTTATGCTTTTCAGTCTCATATTTAGGGCTTAAACCCATTTTGAATTTATTTTTGTGTATGGTATAAGAAAGTGATTCAGTTTCATTCTTTTACATGTAGTTAATCAGCTTTCCTAGCACATTTGTTGAAGAGACTGTCTTTTTCACATTGCATATTCTTGCCTCCTTTGTCAAAGATTAATTGACCATATAATCATGACTATATTTCTGGACTCTCTATTCTGTCCCACTTATCTATTTTTGTGCCAGTACCACACTGTTTTGATTACTACAGCTTTGGAGTTTATCCTGAAATCTGGGATTGTGATATCATTGTTTGTTCTTTTCTATTGAAATTCTTCTGGTTCCATACACATTTTAGGATTATTTTTTTGAGTTCTATGAAAATACTGGTCAGCTTCTGTGCAGAAGCAGGCAAAAAGTGTGAAGTGTTAACCGTCTTGGGGAAAACTTGGAACACAGACAATAAGAGGTAGATTCTTCAAAATTTCTCAGAGAATCCTGACAGTATAGATCATGGCCATCCATTTAACTCCAAGTCAATAATGTTCTCTCCTTTTTTGGCTTTCCTTCCTTAATTTCAGCTTCTCTACTCCTTCACTCTGCTTCCTGAGGTCACTTCCCAAATAAACTTCCATGTCTAAGACCACATTAAGAGCTCTGCTTTTGGAAATGTAACAAGACAGTTGCTGTATCCTCTCTTACTTCTCTATGCCTTTATTCTCATCTCTTTCTTCCAGAGACAAAATAGAAATAAAAATAGCCCAACCATTATTTCCTTTCAGATGGAGCAGTACTGGGGATAGTTCTGCCTTCAGTGGCTCCATGTCCACACCAACTAGCTAAGCAAGAGTCTTCCCAAGACAAAGATAGTTTCTTTCCCAGAAGACATTCTGGACCAGTTAAATAGGGTATTATTCACTTCTTCATACATGGTTGAAAAGTCAATTTGTAATATATTCTTGCCTTTCTCCCGAGGTTCATATAAAATGCCTCATTGCTGTTTTTGTCCTGCTCTAGACAGACATGCTGATTTAGTTTAGTTCCTTAAATGTATTGGTCTTTGTCAGATTCTGTTGCATATGCCTGCAACTCCTCCCTTCTTGGCTAATTTTTATATTTCATTCTGATTTTAGCTTAAATGTTAATTCTTCACGAGTTTATTCCATCACTGCTTACCATATGCTTCCATATTGTATGATCTTCCATTACCCTTGCCCCATTTTTAATAATTTCCTGAATAATAAAACTCCATAGAACATACCTCCATAAGGAAAAACAATGCATGTGTACTCTAGATCCCATTGCCTGGTATATAGCAACCATTCACCAAACACTGTTAAATGGAAATGGATTAATCAGTATGAAGTGAATTGCAAGAGAAAGAACTGTGGATTAAGGTCGGGTTTGATGGTTGCAAAGGTAGTCTCTACTTAGTAGTTTTTGGTGACATTTTATAAAAAGCATTATTCCAAAGAAGATAACTTTTGAGAAATCAAAGGCACGAGGGGGGTGATGTTTGCAAAAGTAGGCAATCAAATAGACCACTGTTAGCAGTAGTAGGGTAGATAACAATATAATTCTCTTCTCCAAGTGAAATTCTTTTATGTTGGCTTGCATGGAAACCTGTTTCCCCCTTTATCTGCTGGTCTTGTTCCATCTGCCTTTATTTCCACCAATGGTTTCTTGTGATTTAAACACTCTGAAATCCCGGAAAGAGTTACCCCAAGTTGTGGGACTCTTGTGAAACTAGTTACTTAGGAGGTAAGACAGAAAAGAAGAGAATAGTTGTCACACTATTTTAAATTCTGTGAATTCAATTTACCATCTTAAGTGTATTTTCTCTACTAGAAGTAGTCTTTCTAGTTGGAGCAATGCTTAATGCAAACTATGCCTTGGGCAAATTATTCTGGGGATTTGGACACTGTAGCAAATAACTGAGATGAAAGGACACTGAATAGAACTTATGTTTCCTTCTGACTTATAATGAGTGGGCAGTCATGGTAACTAATATCCATTTCCCCTAACCAAATATCTCTTTCATCTAATGCATTAGATTAATTGCCACTGATGCTCTGGATTTTGCCAGCAAATTCTAAGCATTAAAATCACACAGTGCAAAAACATTTCCATTTCAATTCTTCAAGGTTATTAGCTTGTTTAAGCTTCAATTTATACACGTTGCTTTTTTCAAAATAACATTTAACTTCTTGTTAATGATAGATTGAGCATTGAAAATGACCCAAAGGAATATAAAAATAACACGAAACTTTCATCCTGAGGAGCAGGTAAAGAAATATGCTGTCAGTGTGCCAAAAATTATTAGGGAAATGAATGCAAACTATATCTCAGGGAAGGCGAGAGTGAACTAAGGGGCTTCAAGCTAGTGATGTGCTACATAAGGACTGTCTTGGAATGGATAAAAACATGTCCATAACTATTTTTAAGAAATCTGCTGGAGATGGGATTAGAAGAATGAGGTCGCAGGAGGGAAATGTGGGGTCAAAAGAGGGCTTAAGGAGATGACCTGGGGGAGGGGAAGAAAATGATTATGCAACAGAAAAAGGGAAATAATGGAATAAATGTTCCTGACAGGGCAAAAGTAGATACAACGCAGTGTGTGTGTGTGGAGAAGCTGGTCTTCAGTAGGCTTGTGGGTTGTTCATTCATTACACAAGAGAAAGACTGAGCATAGAGCCACAGATGCTGATACATAGGTCATTGTGGTAGAAGCTTAAGGAGGGTCTGTACTCATTGTTTCAATTTTCAATAAATGAGAATGAGAGAAAAAGTGTAGGTGTTTGAGAAAGAAGTGGTATGAGGCAATTGAGTTTTCCACTTTCACTCTGAGCAGGTGAAAAAACTTGGAAAATGTCACACAAAGTTAAAATGATGAATAAGACCTCTGTATATTAAAACAAGTAGAACTCAGAAATATAAAACTCGGTGAATTCAAAGTGCAGAATGATACATAGAGCATATTATATATGTGAATCTAAAGCATTCATCAGTGTTCATAGGGTGCTGTGTGTGTATGCAAAAATATTTTTAAAAACCTCTTGCAGAATATATACTAAAATGATGGCAGTGGTTGAAGGGGTGGAAGAGGCAGCTGGGGAAGGAACTGAGCAGGTGGTAAGAGGAAGCGAAGGTGGGTGGCTAAAGAGAGATTTAGATTTTTCTGAATTGTTTTATTTCTTTAAAAAAGATTATCAGCAAGGATGACAAAGATGAACAACTAATAATTCAGAATGATATCAGAGAGAAATATTGGGCTTTAATCTACTTTCTATAGTTTTGCTACTTTTCAAAACAAAATGCATATAATATGGAAAGAAAAATTGATAGAAATTCAGAGAAAAATACAAATTCTATATTGAACCTTCAGTCTTAAAAATATCCAAAGAACAAAAATTAAGTAAGTAGTTATTAAAAATAACATAGTGCTGTACATGTCCTCTGTTTACTTTTAGTAAATGCCATACACTTTGTAAATTCTAAAAGTCAAAGTAGTACAGCCCATACCTTTCTGGAAAAATGCAAGTAAAATATAAGATGCACAGCTATAAACAAGACTTCACTCAGAAATTTGTAAATACTTCCCCTACAAAAAAAAAAGACAAAACAAGGTAAAATTCTTGGGTTAGGGAGGAAAACACATTGTGAATTATAAACTAGCTAAAAAAATCATGTTGATGAGACAACTCTGTGTCAAAATGTTTGTAATGCAGCCACATTTGCACTTAATAACCTTATTTTGTTTTGTTTTAAAGAAGAGAGATGAAAGCAAGCATGCTATTTTATTAAGAATGCAGAGACCAGAGAGTTTGAAGTCATTAGGTTTTTTGGATTTTTCTTTTTTTAGTTTTAGAGAGGTGAGGGGAGAGGGGCAGAGGGAGAGAGAATCTTAAGCAGAGTCCATGCTCAGCATGGAGCTCAGCCCAGGGCTTGATCCCATGACCCTGGGATCATGATCTGAGCCAAAATCAAGAGTTGGAATCTCAACTGACTGAGCCACCCAGGCACCTCTCGTTTTCTTTTTAAATAAAAACAACACGGGGTAAAAAGAGGAAGAAGTGAGAGAGGAAGGAAAGAAAGAAAGGTGGGTAAGAGAAAAGAAGGCATCACAATTCCCAACTTCATGCTGTATTACAAAACTGTAATCATCAAGACAGTATGGTACTGTATTGCCTTTTAATCTTAGTTCAGAAAACAAAGAACAATGAAGCAACCCTAAGGATATAGGCAAATGTGTTAACATCAATAACAGCTTCACCTTAATGAATTAGGATGATTGAAAGACTCTATAAATAATATGCATGTGAAGGTTCATAACATAAATATATTAATAAGATGGAAAATATTCATTAAAACTAGAAGCAAAATAGTCAAATTGTGAATATTAGAAGTAGGCATTGGAATCATGCTCCATGAGTGTGAGGATTTTTGTCTGGTTTTTTTTGCTCTTGTATACCCAGACCTCAGATCATTCATGGCACATAACAGCCCTCACTCCATCTTGGTTGGCTAACCATGAATCAGATTTTAAACATAAAAAAGAAAACTAACACCACTTTACGAATAACTACTGACTTCTAAGTATGAAGGCAATATTCTAGAAAAATATAAATTACCAAAAGTGAAGCTCTCTGCACTCTTATCCCACATCCGTGTCTTTAGGTTACTTAATGGACCCAGCTTGAGATCACGACAGGGCAATGTTGAAGCATACAGGATAGAGAATAGCATGAGGCTCAAGTTCAAGAAGATTTTATTTTGGATCTCAGCACTACCACTTACTAGACACATGCAATTGTAAAAACATGACTGTCCCTTTCTCTATCATGGATTTGTTTGTTATTTTTCCTCTAAAATTTTGTTGTAGAAAATCAAATATATGGATAAGTTGAAAGAATTATAGATTTAACACTGATATACCTATCACCTGTATTTACAATAAACTTTTTGTTGTATTTGCCTATCATTTGCTGATTCATCTTTTAATTTATCAAGCCATCATATTTTTGGCAAATGTCTCTGTTTTTTTCATTTTTGAAATTTATTTTATTTTTTAAATCACTGATTTTTAATCTAAAATGGGAGCTAACATAGGGAATAAATAAGAGTATCATAGAGTAACATAATTTTTAGAATTAAGTGAGTTAAGCACTTAACTAGCTTTTTTTGTTATGCTTTTTTCATTAAAATGGTAATATACAAAGTGTATAATAATACACACAGTGGTTTTACTTTCCTTCTTAATTCCTGAATTACATTTCTTTCTGAATGACTATGATAAAGAGATGAAAGAAGTAATTCATATCTAGTTTTTTTCTTTTTCTGCTATGCTTCTCTCTTACCTTGAGCCTGCATCTCTCAGTGGTATTATTGGATATGGAGACTTCTCCAATTCCTAAGAAAACACTTCCCTTCCCCCCTCCCCCGCCCATGCTGTGAGTTTTTGGTTAGTGTTTGGTTTCTTCCTTCACTTTGGTTGCATCTGTAGGAATTCTTCAAAGATTTTTGGAAAGTCATGTCATTTATTTAATGTGTTGATGGATTAACTCCTTTATGATTGGTAGTATAAAGCAAGAACAGCAACAGTACCCTCATGAAGTGTACATTACAGTATTAGAAACAAACAATAAAATATGGAAAAAATAAAATCAGTAAGTAAGTAACATACTTTGCTGTGAGAGAGATAGCCATTGATACGAGGGTAGGGGGTTTCAGTTTCTAATAGGGGTAAGATGGTTAGGGAAAACCTCTTTGAGGAGGTGAAATTACCTCTAAGAACTCTAGGGCAGGTGAGTAGTCCAGATGCAAGAGGAGATTGTCAGCACTTGCATTTTTCTAGGGCTGGGAAAGAGTTTGGTGTGCTTGTTATAGGGTCAAAGGCCAGTCAGTATAAAGGGAGCATGGTGGCAAACAGGAGAATGGCTCCACTTGAGGTTAACCAAGTTGATGAGGCAAGTCACACAGGGCCTGTACTCAACTGCAAGGAGGTAGATGTTTTCATAACTGTGATGGGAAGTTACTGAAGGATTTTAAATATTGGTGTGATACTCAATATATATTTCAAAGAGAAAATGCTGGCTGTCATATGGTAAATGGATTATGGGAGAACATGTTTGGGAATCTATAGTCTTTGTTCACGGTAGTGTTTTAGGCTAGTGTGATAACAGTGGGAGGGAAATGGATTTTTGATATGTCTGTAGAATACATAAGATTTGATGATTAGTTGGATAATGGGCAGAGGGAAATAAAGGAATCACTACTTCCTTTTAAACCTCTTGGTGGGCCAAGTAGATAGATGGGGATAGCATTTGGTGAGGTGGGAAGAATCAAAGAGAATCATATCTTCTGAAGAAAGAGCAATAAATACTTAAATTTTGGACATGTTAACTCTGAAATTTTTGTCAGACATTTCTGGAAAATTATATTAATTGTTCTCAACTATATGCTGACTCTCTATGTGGGAAGGTTATGTTCTCCTGCCCCATGGATATCAAGCTTGGACATATGATCTGCTTTGGGTGATGAAATGTGGGTAGATGGACATATGCCACTTCGAACAAAAGACTTTAAGAATTATGGTATGGTTTTTCCATCATTCTTTCCCATCTGTCATAAAAACAGCATATCCCAGATAGAGGTTGTCCCTTCAGACTTGATTCAGGATGGAAAACATATGGATCAGAGATCTCTTCAGCTGACAAAGAGGCAACATTTAAAGAGGGTGTAAGTAAACTTTTGGTGTAATGTGCTGAAATTTGGGGACTGTTGGTTACTATATAGTTACTTAGCATAAGCTTACTAATTCAGAATCCTAGCAGATATGTTGTAGAGATGGTTGGATATAAAAGTTTGGGTCTTAATGAAGAGGTCAGGGTTAAAAATATGAGGAGCCCCTGGGTGGCTCAGTGGCTAAGCAACCGACTTTGGCTCAGGTCCTGATCTCATGGTTCGTGAGTTCGAGCCCTGCATTGAGCTCTGTGCTGACAGCTCAGAGCCTGGAGCCTGTTTTTGATTCTGTGTCTCCCTCTCTCTCTGCCCCTCCCCTGATTGTGTTCCGTGTCTCTTTTCTTCAAAAATAAATAAACATTGAAAAAATTTTAAAAAACTATGAATTTGAAATTCATCAGCAAATAAATGTATAAAGCCAAGGCATTGGATGAAATCATCTCGTAAATGTGTGAACCAGGCAAAAATGAATAGGTAAGGAACTCTAGGAACTCTTTTAATCAGTTTGAGTTGCGTGACAGAATACTGCAGACTGGGTTCCTTATAAACAGGAAATAATTTCTCACAATTCCAAAGGCTGGGAAATCCAAGGTCAAGTCACTGGTAGATTTGGTATCTGGTTATACTTCACTTCCTGGTTCAGAGATGGCTTTTCTTTCAGTGTCCTAACATGGTAGAAGGGATAAGAAACCCCTTGAGGTCCCTTTTATTAGGTCATAATCCTAGTCATGAGAGCTCCATTCTCATGACCTAATCATCTCCCATATGTTCCACCTCCAAACACCATTGCATCAGGGATTAGCTTTCAACATATGAGTTTTGGGGGGGGGGGGCACAGACATTCAGTTTCTACAGGAACTGAGCCCAGAGATGTCCCAACAGTGGAGTTTTAAAGAGAAGAGGCTGCAAAGAAGACTGAAAAGGAGAACATAATGAAAGTGTGAGAGAAGTGGAGGAGGAGCCAGCTGTGTCTAGAGTTGCAGAATTGTTAGAAAGAAAGTGGTTCTTCAGCCTGGATTCCTGAAAGTCTTGCCCTTTGTGACCTTGACAAGGTCAATTTCATTTGAGAGGCAGAAACAGATTTAGACTGGCATTTACTGAATGTGTGATGAAGACTTCCCTTGTTTTTATATATTTTTTCATCATATCAGTTAGGATTCAGGATATGAATAAATATCTGTGTTCAAGCTTCTACTTACATTTACCATAAAACAAGGAATTTTAAATGCTTTAACAGGGTAGCATAGGAACCTTTGGAAACTTTATCTGTCAATATTCTATATATGTAATTTTTTCTAAATAAAAATGGTTATTAGTGTGGGATTGAGTATTTTGTTTTTCTCTCAAAAATGCTATTACTTGCCAGAATGCTAAAGGTGACATGAGTCTACATTAATTTCCCTGGGTCCACTCCTTTTGTCTGGAAATATTATTGTGGACATTTCCAGACTTAAAATAAAACTACAATTTCAGAAAGATCTCATTATGGGGGATATGTCCATCAAACAATTTTCTTGTCACTAAGTACTCCATAAATACACTTAATGGGCAACATTGCAATAGCAGTAGGAAACCTAGCACAAAACTAGTTATTTATGCACTTATCTTGCAAAAATGTTTTCTATTAGATTTCTCTCTTCTTGAAAAAAGAGCTAATAAAAAATCCCTATTACTATTTGCAGTGTAGTCTTTGCTGATAATATTGCCCCAACCTTGACTATCTCTCTCAATTGGTAAATAAGCCCAAATGGAATTTTCACATCTCCTATAGTAACATATTCTTTTATGACATTTCTGACAAAAGCTTTGCAGGATTTTGTGTTATGGATTCCTAGTTGAGAAGACAATAGAAGCACAGAAAGCAATAATAAACACAGCTCCAGTAGTAGATAATGGCTTTCAAAGTGTGCTATATTCTTTTGAATAGAGATTATATGTGTAAATACTGCGGTTCAGAAGGCAGAGTCAGAAATAACTGCAATTGAGGACAACAGAAGATGATTTTTGTAAACAAACAAAAAACTTAAGGTTTTTTTTTTTTTTTTTTTTTTTTTTTTTTTTTACAGAAGATGAGTATCACAACAGATAAAAACCTATCATGTAAACACTGAAGGTTCTGGATGAAATAATTCCCCCATATCATTTCTTCTAAATGTTTCCCAGGGAATTGTGAATTTTATGGGTCATGAAAATTGTCAAAACCAACACCTCAATTATAAAGCAAACTCAGTAGTAAAGGACAGAGTCAAGAGCCCAGAAACATATCAGAAAAACTCCATACAGCAGAGCATATGTCATAAGCATTACCTACTCATCCTCCAGGTATGCATCGAAGACCTACTGTGTGATTATCAGCCTGCCAAGTGCTGCAACAGAGAACTAATCAGAAATGGTTTTTCTCAGGGATCCTATTGCCTTGTGGGAGAAAGGGGGACAAATATGTTGATATAATTACAAATATCAACATGGGAATCAGTAGTAAATTAGAAAATATCTATGCACAAATTTTAGATATCCCTTTAAAGCTACTTTTCCATGACACTAATTATATTATTATGTGATTATTTCTATGGCATAGGTGAATGTAGGCATGCAGTCACAGAGGAGAGAGTGACAAAAAGCATTTGGGATATTTAAAGATGCGACTTCATAAAGATGATAGCATTTACAATACAAATGAGGCAAGGGAGAGCATTCTCTGACTTTTTTTTTCCATAAAGAGGTATACAGAAATAAAACAAGTTGCACATATTTCAAGTCTTCAATCAGTTTTTGATATATTTACATCACCACAGCAAGATAATGAACATTTTCATTATCCCCCAAAGTTTCCTCGTGACCCTTGGTAATCTATCTTTCCTTCTAACTTCCATCTCCAGGCAATTTGTTTACTGTCACTATGGGTTAGTTTGCATTTTTTTTTTATGATTTTATATAAGTGGCATCATCCAGTATCCACTCAATTTTGCCTTATTTCTTTTACTCAGCATAATTTTGAGAGTTACCCATGTTATTGTGTGCATTAATACTGTATTCCTTTTCACAGATAAGTAGTAAATAAGTGGCCAGTTCACTATAAATATGCCATGATTTTTTCTATTCATCTATTAAAAGACATTTAGGTATTTGGGCACTTCCAAATTTGGTGCATAGATATTTATAATTGTTAGCTCTTCCTGATGGAGAGATCCAGTAATTATTATATAATGTCCTTCTTCATCTCTTGTTACTGCCTTTACTTTAAAGTCCAGTTTGTCTAAGTATGGCTACTCCAGCTTTC
>NC_043703.1:118746128-118786141 GCF_006229205.1 Suricata suricatta
TTGATCTGGTATGTTGTCTAGATCTGTCTTGAGCAGTTCTGTGGCTGTGACTTCCTCTTAGAGGTTCCTCAGGGGAGAATTCCTTCGTTTTGTCATTTTTGCTAGTTTTCTGTCTCTTGTCACCTTTAGAAAGCTCATTGTGCACTGTGCACCTGTTAATATTTCTCTGTTAAAGGAGGCTTATTGACTGTCCAGGGCCTGTTGTTTCAGGGAATATTCTTTTAGTGGTGTCTCTCAGTTTCTCTTGTTGTGCCTTTGAATATTTTATTTCCCTACTCAGCAATATTTGGGACTCGCTGTCATGTACACTTTGGCTTGTTTCTTGGTGTAGCCCTAATAAGGAAAACAGACAGACACACACAGAGGGAACAGTAACACACAAACGCACAGACAAATCAAACAAACAAACACATTAACAGGGGGAAAGAAAATAAGGAGAATGGGGAGGAAGGAGACGAAAAGAGGAGTAGAAGAAAAGAAAAAGAAAAAGAAAAAAAAATCAAGGGGGTCAGAGACAACAAAGGACAGTGGACAGTCTAAAAGTGTATGACCAGTTGAGGGGAGAGGTAAGGATGAGATATAGGAGAATATATCTGGATTGCAAGAAGGTAAAGAAGAAAAAAAAAGGGGGGGGGGAGAAAGGAGAAAGGAAAATAAGGAGTAAAATTTTTTAAAAATTTAAGTAAAAAAAGTAATAATAAGAATAAATACGTACAGAAAAAGGCAAAAAGAAAAAAATGAAGAAAAAAAGAAAAAAATTATAAAAAAGAAAAAGCAAAAACAAAAACAAAAAAATTCAAAACCAGCAGCTCCCCTTTGTAGATAGGCATGGTTTGATGTGGTAGGTCTCGGAGGCTGCTCTCAGAGGCTCCGCCTTGGTGTCTACAGAGATTAAATAGTCGGCCTGCCAAGCTCTGCTGAACAACGAACTGTAGGCCACTCTAATGAGTCTGATCTCCTTTTGCCTTGGTTGAGCCAAGAGTTGTATTTTCCAGGCCTGCCTCGGTTCAAAGTTCCAGTCCATGCACTTTTTATGCTACCACAGATGAGATATTTTTGTTTTGGTTGCTGGCTTCTTAGGGGGAGGAATCAGTTTGTCTTTGGTCAGGCTGGGGTTTTGGCTGCCCCTGCCTGAGGGGAGATGCACAGCAGGAGGTGAAGTGCCTGTGCACCTTCACAGACCCAACCCCCAGCGGGGATGGCATTAGCATTGGGGGAGGAATGAGGGCATAGCTGTTGCCAGAGGCGGTGCAGGGAGCTGCTGGAAATGAGCTGGGAGCTCCTGCAGCCTGCGTGTGCACCCAGGTCTCCACCGCAGCCAACTCTCTGCTGGGATCACGCAGAGGAAGAAACAATCTTATTGACAAAAATGTGCTAATTACAGGGGACTTTTATGAAAAGCCACAGCTAATATCATCCTCAATGGGGAAAAACTGAGAGCTTTCCCCCTGAGATCAGGAACACGACAGGGGTGTCCACTCTCACCACTGCTGTTTAACATAGTGCTGGAAGTCCTAGCATCAGCAGTCAGACCACAAAAGGAAATAAAAGGCATCAGAATTGGCAAAGAAGAAGTCAAACTTTCCCTTTTTGCAGATGACATGATACTCTACATGGAAAACCCAATCGACTCCACCAGAAGCCTTCTAGAACTGATCAATGAATTCAGTAAAGTCGCAGGGTACAAAATCAATGTACAGAAATCAGTTGCATTCCTATACACCAAAAATGAAGCAGCCGAAAGAGAAATCAAGAAACTGATCCCATTCATGATTGCATGAAAAACCATCAAATACCTAGGAGTAAACCTAACCAAGGATGTAAAAGACCTATATGATGAAAACTATAGAAAACTTATGAAAGAGATTGAAGAAGACACCAAGAAATGGAAAAACATTCCCTGTTCATGGATCAGAAGAATAAACATTGTGAAAATGTCATTACTACCCAAAGCAATCTACACATTCAATGCAATCCCCATCAAAATTGCACCAACATTCTTCTGAAAATCCAACTCCTAATGTGATGGAATTAGGAGGGGGGTCCTCTGAGAAGCAGTTGGGTCTTGAGGGTGAAGTGCTAATGAGTGGGATTGGTGCCCTGATAAAAGAAACCCCAGGGAGATCTCATTTTCTCCACCATGTGAGAATAAGTGAAAAGTCAGATGTCTAAGAATAAGGAGTGGCCTTAACCAGATGCTGTCTTCCAGTGTCTTGATCTTGAACTTGCCAGCATCTAGAACTGGGAAAAAGTTTATTGTTGTAAGGTACTCAGTATATGATATTCTGTGAGAGTGGTCCAAGCCAACTAAGATGTATTATAGTTGTGATGATTCTCAGTCTTATGTCTATCAACTATAACCATCCTATTGAACACTAAATCCATATATAAAGCCACTTGCTTCACATCTCCCTTTGCTACCCAATGAAATCACAAATGTAACATACTTACAGAGGAACTCTTATGTTCCAAAGTCCTACCACCACGCAAATGATGCAATTCTTCCCATTTTTCCTGACTTGGTAAATGGTGTCTTTACTCATACTGTGCAAATCAGAATTTTTTTTTCTCAGAAACGCAACCTCAACCCATTGCAAAATCCTGTCAGTTTTAACTCCTACAAATGTCTTAAATTTATCCATTTCTTTCCATGTCCATTGCTATCCCCATCGTGCAGACCATCACCCACTCTTATCCAAAATGCAACCATGTATTGGTCTTTTCCTTCTATCTTTTGTCATACCTTCCAAATTCCATACAACTGTCTATTACACATACTTCATCTCCTTCTTTAAAAAAACCTCTTGATTGGATTATAATCTAATTAAGATTCAAATAGAACCCCCTACCATGCCCTACTTGATTTTTTTTCTCTCTAAAAGATAATTACAAGTAATTTTGCTTTTTTCTGGAATCCACTGAACATCAGCAATTTGACTGTTTCTCAGTTCTTCAAACATGTTCAGTTCTTTCCCAGTGCAGTGACTTCACATGCATGAGTTCCTCCAAATAAAGTGATTCTCCTCAAATCTTCACCTGGTGAACTCTAACTCAGCCTTTATATCCCAGCTTAAATATCACTTCTGTAAACTCTTTTTTAAATGTTTATTTATTTTTGAGAGAGAGAGAGAGGCAGAGCATGAGTGGGTGAGGGGCAGAGAGAGAGGGAGACACAGAATCTGAAGCAGGCTCCAGGCTCTGAGCTGTCAGCCCAGAGCCCGATATGGGGCTCAAACCCATGGACCGTGAGACAATGACCTAGGCCAAAGTCAGACACTTAACTGACTGAGTCACTCAGGTGCCCCTGAAAAATCTTTCTTAACTGCAGGATCTAAATTAGGGCCTCCTATAACTCCATTAGGACATCAATTTTTTTCCTTTATGGCCTTTATCATAATTTGTAATTTTATGATATTTATTTGTGTGTGCTTAATGACTATACCCCCTTCATGGATGGGAAAGCCTTGAGAAATAGTAGATGACATCAATGGAACAAATAAATACAGTGAAGGAAATGTGAGAAGAGATAAAGGGAACAGACATAAGCGTAATTTTTCTTCCTAAAGTAGGGTAACCAACCAATGGGACAGAACAAAAAAAGGAAGAAAATACAGATATATATAGATATAGATATAGATATAGATATAGATATATATATATATCTCAGTCAAGAATAATCAACATTTATATATGGACTGGCAAACTTAAATTTCCAAGAAAAGAGAAATGCCCACATATTCCAGAACAAAGACATATTGTCAATCAGGACAAAAAGTTTTGGCTAGCTTCAGATTTTTTCACTACAGCATAAACACTAGAAGACAAAGAAACAATGCCTATAAAATTATGTGGAAAACAATGTGAATGTGACCTAATAATAATATATCCAACAGATATGAGTTTTGAGTATGAAGTCAATGAACAAAAATCTCCTGAAACATCACCGAACTCAAGGAGATAACA
This sequence comes from Suricata suricatta, assembly GCF_006229205.1. Taxonomy (NCBI): domain Eukaryota; kingdom Metazoa; phylum Chordata; class Mammalia; order Carnivora; family Herpestidae; genus Suricata; species Suricata suricatta. The sequence goes on from NC_043703.1 coordinate 118,750,092, forward strand.
TTTAGTGACTCTTGGAAATTTTCCCCACTGGGCCAAATGCAGCTGATTCAATGATGAATCAGAATGCAGCACCCTGAACAGGAGAAACTATGGGTTACCATTTAATAAATTTTCACACAGAACTAAGACTAGACAGGGAATTGAGATTATAGAATAGAATATAGTCGTATTGCACCTTGACAATGTAAAAGTAGTAATATAAGTAATAATATTTGGCAGGAGAGATGAGAAGCTGGGAAGAAGTATAAGAACACTAATTTCCTCATCATTTCTGTACTTAATCAGCAAATACTTAGCACCTGGAAACAGTGCTATAAAGTTTCTGTCAGGACTATTATGGCCCATTGAAAGAAGAAAGACAGAGAGCATATTTAAAATGTAAATAATTTTATTTAGTGGACAAATGCCTCAAAGGAATCAAATCAGGATAATGAGATAGTGAGCAACAAACACGGGAAGGGAGAGATAAATTAGTTAGAGCATCAAAGAAGACATCTATGGGACAGAAATTTACTGTCTAAAAGTCTACTGTTAAAAATAATAATGACTCTGTTCACTTAATGTTTTAAACTATAGCTTCTCTTACATTTTAAAAATACTGTCCATTGAGATAAAGACATATTTTAATATTTTTTAATATTTATTATTTTTGAGAGAGAGAGAAAGAGAGAGAGCATGAGCAGGGGAGGGACAGAGAGACAGGGAGACACAGAATCCGGAGAGGCTCTGAATCCCCAATGCGGGGCTCAAACCCACAAACCACGAGATCAGGACCTGGTCCAAAGCTGGATGCTTCACAGACTGAGCCACTGAGGTTCCCCTTTTTAATCTTTTTTAATGTTCATTTATTTTTGAGAAAGTAGATAAAGACATATTTTAAAAAATAAGTCCTTGAATCATTCAGTTTTACCTCAGATTCACTGCGGTTTTTTAAGTTAAATTCCACTAAAATTATAATAAATAATATTTTTAAAAATCGCATGTGGAGGGTGATACTTATAAAAGTTTCTACCTATTTATCCACCTCTGAGTGTCTATTTATCCTTCAAGTGATGACAGAACTGTCAGGTATCTGTCACAGAGAGTATTAACAACATTGTTTGCTCATTTTAACAGTGTGGCTTATGGATCTTACTAGAGTTCTTTAAAATAGCAATTTTATAAAACAAAAGATATATTCTATTACCCATTCTCTCTGAGAAAAACCTTTTATAACTATTTCCTATTTGCTAACATGCCATACTGCGCCTAACACTTTAAGTCCAAAGAGCTGATTTCATTCAGTATTTTTCTATCTTTATTCATCAGGGTTAACCTTGCATGGTTGGTTTGTGAGAGGAAATGGATATTCCTTTTAGATATAAATTTTTTTTTAGGAAAATAAGTTTGAGGAAAGCAATTGACAGAACTTTTTGAGCTCAATTGTCCTATTTTTGAACTAGGTTCATATTCCACTTGATCTTAGCCAAAAGACCGAGAAACGATGAACTAGGTTCATATTCATAAAAGATCTGACTCTAACTTAAAATAAAAAGTGGCAAACAAACCGAGTGACAGAAAAAAATGTTCATCTTAGGGTGTACCTGCTCTAGATAGCGAAACAGTCATTGTAGAGTAAACGCTTAGCTTAGCCATTATGATATGCTTTCTATTTTCTGGGCTGAGCAGCCTCAGAACCAGTGTCTCATGTATCGGGTCACTCAGTGAAAGTGGTGTTGAATAAGAATGCTCAGTGTTTCCATACACCTTATAGTGTATATTTGCATCATAGACAAATGTGGTGACTCTGTTCCAAATGAAGAAAAAAAACATAGACTATAAGATAAACTTAGGCTTATTAGCAGTTATATGTTAACATTATCCTATCAAAAAGTTTAAAATGCAAGCAAAATATAAGTCCAAAGCTAAGACTCACTTTGCTGTTTCTGGATACATTTGCAGAAAAATAGTAAATTTTATAATATATTGAAAATTAATAATGATAGAGAAGGCACTAATCAAAAATAGTCAATAATAAGTAAGACAAAGAAAGCTATGGAAATAAATCCTACATAATTAAGTTGGTCCCTCTGGATTCCAAAAGCGATAAAGTTACAGTCTTTTTGTGGATATTATTTACATTCTGTCTGGATAGATTTTTGTGCTTCTGAAGTTATACAAAGCTGGCCCTACAAATAATTATCCAAAAGTCATTATCATCAGTTGGTAAGGAAATATATAATCAACAAATAGTATTTTGAGACCTTTGACGTTATAGGCTGTCAATAGATAGTGCCCCTATTTTATGCCCACATTTGGAACTAATTTATAGAGAGATATTTGGACTGTTTGGAAATTTAAGTGTTTGCTTTATTATTGATACAATTTAGGAGGGCAAACATTCTTAGGGCTTGCTGATACCTTCTACTTTCTATCTCTCCTGAGCCCTCAGTCTAGAACTTGGGACCTCACATCTGAGGGAAAATATGGATTTCAAAACAGACACGTTAACCCAGAACCTGAATGAAAAGAGAAGAAAATAGGGGTGACTGGGTGGCTCAGTCAGATAAGTGTCTGATTTTGGCTGAGATCATGATCTCACAGTTTGTGAGTTTGAGCCCTGCATCTGGCTCTGTGCTGACAGCTCAGAGCCTGGAGCCTGCTTTAGATTCTTGTCTCCCTCTCTCTCTCTGCCTCTCCCCAGCTCACACTCTGAGTCTCTCTCTCTCTTTCTCTCTCTCTCAAAAATGAACATTTAAAAAAATTTTTTAGAAAGAGAAGAAAATAAGCCTGAAGTACCAGTGCTTATGAACTCTTAATAGATGGATTCATTCAATTGAGAAATATAAATTGAAGATGTTTCCCTTTATTAGGTAGCTCGCTGATTTTCTGTGAGCAGCAGCAAAACTTGGAAATATGAGAAGTAGGAAGTAAGCATTGCCCTCATAATAAACAATTTCCCCATATATTTTATAGTCTCAAACTTTTAAAAACATTATCTGAAACCATAATATGTATTTATATTACAATTTCAGTTGCTAAGACACACACATACACACACTTTGTTATAAAATACCGACAGAATGGGAAAAGATAGTGGCAAATGGCATATCGGATAAAGGGCTAGTATCCAAAATCTATAAGGAACTCACTAAACTACATACCCAAAAAACGAATAATCCAGTGAAGAAATGGGCAGAAGACTTGAACAGACACTTCTCCAAAGAAGACATCCAGATGGCCAACAGGCTCGTGAAAAGATGCTCAGCGTCACTCAGCATCAGGGAAATACAAATCAAAACCACACTGAGATACCACCTCATGATGGTCAGAGTGGCTAAAATGAACAAATCAAGAGACTATAGATGCTGGCGAGGATGTGGAGAAACGGGCACCCTCCTACACTGTTGGTGGGAATGTAAACTGGTGCAGCCACTCTGGAAAACAGTGTGGAGGTTCCTCAAAAAACTATCAATAGAACTCCCCTATGACCCAGCAATAGCACTGCTGGGGATTTACCCAGGGGATACAGAGTGCTGATGCATAGGGGCACATGTACCCCAATGTTCATAGCAGCACTGTCAACAATAGCCAAATCATGGAAAGAGCCTAAATGTCCATCACCTAACGAGTGGATCAAGAAGATGTGGTATATATACACAATGGAATACTACATGGCAATGAGAAGGAATGAAATCTGGCCATTTGTAGCAAAGTGGATGGACCTAGAGGGAGTCATGCTAAGATAAATAAGTCAGTCAGAGAAGGACAGATACCATATGTTGTCACTCATAAGTCTAACAGGAGAAACCTAATAGGAGACCATGGGAATGGGAAAGCGGGGAAAGAGTTGGGGAGAGGAAGTGAGGCAAATCATGAGAGACTTTTGAATGCTGAGCACAAACTGAGGGCTGAAGAGGGAGGGGGAAGGGGAGGGGTGATAGTCATAGAAAAGGGCACTTGTGGGGAAGAGCACTGGATGTTATATGGAAACCAACTTGGTAATAAACTATATAAAAAAGAATTTAAGTAAGTAAAATTGAATTCATAAAAATTGATAACCAAAAAAACCTTCAATAGAAAATTATAAGTATGTCTTAATTGGAAAAAATCAAAATAAAGGAATATGGGAAATGAAAATTCAAAACACGAAATAGAAAAATAACTGCTCTGTGTGGGTGTGTCAGATTCTTGAGAAGAGTCTGCATCAAATTTTATTCTCCCTATTGATGTTGCTTCAGTTCAGAAAAATACTTTTTTCATAACATGACATATTTTTTAGTTGCAATACATAACAATTAAATGACGTGTCAATAGAAAAGTCAGAAACAAGACATGGCAGTTCATTCTGATGTCATTAATATATGAGTCAGTTGAATCTGTAATTTTTGTCAGCCTAAGTGACGTAATTGATTGGATCTATTCAGTTTTTGGAATGTGCTAACTTGATGGCTGGAAAAACCAGGCTTGTTATGTTTTCCAACTGCAGTTTCCTTTTATAGAGGCGTGTGTTGAAGCAGACAGCCTCAACTCCTCTGAGGCAGGATCAGCATGTAGTACAGCAAGTTGTTCAGGGGAAAGACATTTGTTTGGTTGAGAAATCAAGGGTGGGAGACACACAACCATGCCCCAAACCAGAATAAAAGTGTCAGGAATCTCATATCATAAGGTAATGGAGACAAACTGTCGCTACAGTCATAAGGGCTTTTTGAATTAAAGGGATCTTTCTTGCCAGAGGCTGAATTTAAAGGGTTCACGTGCATATACGTTTGTACTGCCTTGTTTCAGAGAGCCATAAAATAAATTCTCTATGGCAATTGAGACTTTCAGAGAAGGGAGTCATTAGTATTAATGATCATGAAAGAAATTTGATACAGTAATATCGAGTAATGCTTTGGGTTTTCAGAAACAATTTTTAGTATTTTTGTTTAATTTTTGCAGTGGACCAGTGTCTTTACACATATTCAGTGAACAAATATGTAAATAAATGAGTAAATGAATACAAAATAATATCAGTACTTTTTCATAATCTACCCTACAGAGCTATCCTATTTCTTTGTTTTTAGTGGATGTATGAATGAACAGTTCCAACCATAAGAGGCTCCATCTGTTTTTGAAAAATTCCCTAAAAATATATATTTTCTCCTGCTGGTTTGTTAACTATAGTACCTTCTCTTGTAGATTCTCAAACCATTTGGCCCCATCCAACGACCTAACGCTTCTGTGAGGGTGGTGCTCTTGCCTCTCACTCCTGAGGTATCTAAAGCCTCTATGATTCTCAATGTGCAGCAGCATGCTTTTAGTTTAATTCCAAAGATTCTTAGAAGCAGAACTGTGTTTTTGGTTTAAGTCTTTTCCTTGCAAACAAAATTCTTATCGTCTTGCATTACTCTCTTCACTGGGGATCATGGCAGAGCTCTGAATAATTTGACCAGCCCCCATGGTGATTTGAGGGAAGCTTATTATAGTAGTATGATTTCAAGACTCAGGAGCAAATTCTGAGGATTCTGATCAGGTTTGGAGCGCAATCTATAGAGTCAAACAAAATGCAAGGGTCTGTTAAGCCTTGATTTCAACTTCCTACTTTGGATATAGGTGAGCACCTTTTATTTCTTTTTTTTTCTTTTGTTACACAATTACTAAAATATTTATTCTAGAAACTATTTAAAAATGCAATTACCAAAATTTTGAATTTAGGTACATATGGCCAAGATGTGAATAACAGAACAGTATCACATTAGCTCATTAAGGGTATTTGGATAGCTGCAAATGTATATAGTTAAAGATTTAGATATAGATATAGCTAGATATATCACAAAATTATCATCTTGGCAGTGTTTATAAAGTTTTGATTATCATACCTCCAGAATAGTGTTGAATACTGTGATGAAAATACTGTGATTAAAAGCATCTTTTTATTGAGAGTGATTATAGTAAACAGTTCCCAAATCCACCAGGAAATACAAGACCAAGTTAATTTAGTTCAGGGATGCCAAAATGTTCTCAAAGCAGAAAAACCTATTAATTTAAATCATCATATTAATAGGTCAAATGAGAAAATTATCTCAGTAAATCATAAAAAGTCCTCTGAGGAAATTCAGCATAATGTACAAAACTCCTAATAAGCTAACAGTAAAACATTAGCTGAAGCCAATAGCCAGTGGAATGCTCAAAGAGAAATGCTGAAATTAGGAAGGATGTCTACTAAAGGGAAATGTCAACTTCTTGTCTGTAGGTCCCTACAGTCCATGAAAGAGCATCAAAGAGTCCATTTACTAGTGAAAGTAAATATGAAAGTAAGTGCATATACATATATAGTTTTTGTAGATTTGGATTTTTTGGGGGTGCAGGTTCATATCTCTTACCAGATTCTCTAAAAGATCCAAAGCCGAAAGTGTTTTAAGTTGATGACAAAAAGAAGATATAATAGGATATCTTTCATTACTACTTTTAAAATATTATTCTTTCTTTGAAAGAGCCTTATAATTAGACAAGAAAATCAAATAGAACAATCTTTGCATATTTCCCTTGGGGAACTCATTTTCATTTAAGGATAAAATAAATGGGCTATAAATCTGTCAAATTTCCATAATATTCTTCTCTTGTCTGGGCTTTGGATAAAAGTGTGATAGCAGATCATCTGAGATTATCTTCTCTGAAGAGAACAGGAAATGAGGAGTTCTGAATTCATAAGCAATCGGTGATCCTTTATGTTTCAGCAACTATAGGATCAGGTGGTTAATTAGTAACCGTCCATGAAATATTAGACAGCAAAACAAACCAAGAGTGTTGTTTGGACTTCTCACAAGGCAAACCAAAAAGAACCATTCCTTTTTGGGGGATTATTTGAAAGTAAAATTGTGCCTCGTGTGTTAACTAACTGGAATTGAAACAAAAACTTAAAAAAAGAGAAAGTAAGAGTGTGCCTACATTGTCCATGGAATGTTGATTCTGAAATCATACAAAAATGTATTTTTCTATACATAATTGCATATTAATTACTGCATGTAAAAACAGATGTATAACAAAGGCAAATAGATTCTTTCAGACCACTACTAATAAACAGAATCAGTTCCAGTAGTTCCACTCACCATGAAGTTATCGATTTGCCCCCTCTTCTAGGCACTGTCAGTGACAAGTAACATTTTATGTCTCTTTAAATTTACAAAATACTTTCACATAAACTATTGTTATCAGTTTTAGATGAGATGATTCATTATTGTTATGATAAGCATACATCTGTGCAAAGAATTCCCCATTAAACAAATTGCAAAAGTATTCTGATTTCCTTTACAAAGCTGCTTTCTGGTGAAGTTACAGAATTTTGTTTATATTTCTGCATCTCTATAGCTCACTCCATGCACTGAGATAATTTCCCTATGCTTGTGGGCCAAGCACACCTCAGAGAAGATTGTTCTGGAATGGCTGGATTTTATCAGGTCGCACATCACTTCATTTTGCATTCCTTGTAGTAAATCTCACTTTAATCTCCCCCTCAGAAAGAAGCCCAAAACAGGTATAACCTCATCCAAAAATTATTTGCTTTACCTTTATTCTAGAGGAACTACTGAGTCCTTGTTCAATCCAGCAATATCTTTGAGTGTTGGTTTCAGACTTCAGGTGATTCTAGAGTTAGAAAGGAAGCCACTCCTCCAGATCTTTATATGATCATCTGCTAAGTGTTGATTCTCTAGTACTGAGGAAATTAGTTGGTTGTGTTTTCTATTGGTTGACATATTATTTCTATTTCACCCTGTTAAATCTCCATCTCTGCACAGGGCCTCACCAACCCCATCTGCCCTCTAAGAAGTCTGTTGAACTTAGGATTCTTTTTGCTTATGTCATATTTGCTACATTATGTTTACCACCCCAAAAGAATAGAATTATTCCAGTTTTTTCTTTTTTTAAAAAAATTAAATTTTATTCACTTTTTAAATAACTTATTTAAAAAATTAATGTTTATTCAATTTTGAGAGAGAGAGAGTGTAAGACTGCAGGAGCAGAGAAAGAGAGGGAAACAGAATCTGAAGAAGGCTCCAGGCTCTGAGCTGTCAGCACAGAACCTGACATGGGACTCAAACCCAAGAACTGTGAGGTGATGACTTGAGCTAAAGTCAGATGCTTAACACACTGAGCCACCTATGTGCTCCTATTTTATTTACTTTTGAGAGAGAGAGAGAGAGAGAGAGAGAGAGAGAGAGAGAAAGAGAGAGTGTGCAAGTGGGGGAGGGGCAGAGAGAGAGTGAGGGAGACACAGAATCCAAAGAATGCTCCAGGCTCTGAGCTGTCAGCACTGAGCTCCCTCAAACCCATGAACAGCGAGATCATGACCTGACCCCAAGTTGGGCATTTAACCAACTGGGCCACCTAGGTGCCCCAAGATTTTCTTTTTATATTGTTAAGTATCATTACTTATTGTTTCTGCTGCCCTATAATATAGCCAACAATGTCTGGCTTTGCTGCCATGTTTTAAATGCCATATATATTAAGGGGATGTTGGAATAGTTGCCATTTCTTAGGGTGCAGCTAGCAGCTAGGCCTGAGTAGCTTGTTTGGAAAGGCCTATCACCCAAACTACAATTCACATCAGGCCAGATACCAGTAAGGCACTTGTATGAGCTTCCTCGGAAAGCAGATCCTGAGACAGACTATAGTGGTGGGATATGGAAAAGAGAGGAAGGAGAAAGGAAATATTGGGCTGAGGGACAAGTTGAGCTGTGATACAGGCCAAATAACACTGTGGCCTATTCCATAGGGGGTGCTAGAGACGGAATATGTCATTGGTGTTATCTTGTGTTGGGCCGACATGACCAGGCCTTCACAACCCAGCCTCTGTCAGTCATTGTATATGGACCACCCTTGGATGACGTGCAATCTCTGAAGAGGCTGATAAAGCTCTCAGTAGTTGAGAGAATAAGTAGTTCCTTTAAGTTGGAGCCTATGTACTGCATCTTCCTGTCCATCCTTTGTAATACCATTCTAGGTAAAGACGTATATTATGGCATTATTAATCCATTGGTGGGAAAGACAGAAACAATGCAAATGAAAACACAGCTGGTCATCTACTGAATCTGTGTCCTTGTATCTCATGATTTGTATACCAAATTCTTAAGTAAATGGTGCTGAATGAGTGTATAGTTGGGCCTGAGAGTTGCTACCTTTATTTCAGTCTCATACAGTTTTCATAGAAGTCTAAAGGAAGATCAGTTCGAATTGATCTAAGAAACATGCTGTTTACAAGGCTGACCAGTAGTTCAATACCCTTATCTCTGAGTCAATAAAGAATTGATGACACAGGTAATTATGAGAACATCATGACCCTAAAGTCAAAGCTATAAAATGTGTCAGTAATTCAGAAGTTAAAGGCAGTGGGGTCCACATTTAAAGGCAGCAAAGGTAATAATAAATAATAATGGTAAGCAAAGGTTATGACTCTATGGCTAATATAAAGTATTTAAACATATGTATCAATGTGCCTTTTTGAGCAAAATTAGATCAAATGAGTAAGTAACACGTACCAATCATTTCTTTCTAATATTTAAGGCAGTAGAATTCAGACCTGCATCTGGAGAAATACTTTATGCATTTATTTTCCATATTTCACTAAAAACAAATTATAGCTTTAGCTTTTCACTCAGAACTCCCATTGGGAACAGTGTGCTTCATAGGAAAAACAAATCTGGATGTATTTAGAGACAAAGCAAGAGGATGAAAACAAGGTCTGATAGTTCAGTGAGCCAAATCCTGCCTTCACAGGCACTGCAGAGCCACCACTGCGGCCAGCATCTCTGGAGCCCACTCCAGAGCCCTTTCTCAGGCAAGGCTCCTGCGGGGGGACGTCTCCAAGGGAGGCTTGGGGAGCCTGCCCATGGCTTTCAGGAAGCCTGCAGCTTCTTTGTGTGATCTGAATAAAACCAAGTCTAATTATGTAGTCAAATGTTTTGGTTAAATGCCACACTCCTTGTTCTAATTATCACCTATCTCAAAGAGGAGAGCTTCACTTTACAAAGAACAGGGAGAACAAGGTTAACTTCCCCTCCTGAACGTCTTCATAGATGAGAAAACACACAGCTGGAGTCTGTACCCCAGAAACTGGCACTTAAGGGTAGCATTTATCAATGTAATTTGTTGCTTTTCTTAATTGAAATTCACTCAAAACTAACAAAGGAACTCAGAAAAAAGAGAAAAACATATAGTCGCTAAAATTTAGTTGCTTTGTATGCTGGAGGTTTGAGTTCAGGGACCTAAGATACCTAGAAAGAAATTGTTAGTGAATCCCAAATTGGTCAGAGATTAAATATGAAAAAAATTGTTTTAAAAATGGAAAAACTGTTTAATACCTAATTAAATTATTTCTTATATGTCCTGATACAAATTAAGGCAGTAACACCTTAATGACCGTCTCTCTCATGCTAATAAACATTACAGCTTCTATGAATAGATCCAAGGGCAGGCTGTACTTTTAATTCCAACCTTCAGCTAAGTAGCAGCCTAAATGCTTTCCTGCATTATAATGATCTCCAATTCTTAAAAGTATTCTCTTCACTGGCAGCATGATTTTCACAAAGCTTATCTTCTTTTCTAATTTGGCCAGGAGCAATAGGTTTCCTGTCTGAGTAGATTCTCCACCGCTTCCTCATTTTTAATTTTTTTAATGTAAACTTTCTGCAATTTTGAATTGGTTAAAACGTTTTTCTCAGACATCACCTGATTCTCTGCTTTATGAGTCTTCATGACCTTTCCTGGACCAATGTGTTGTAAGCTTGGTAAAATTTTTGCCTTTTCTAAAAATAGATAATTACATCAATGTGCTATTTTCATATATAATTGGATGCTATTAATATCTATTTTTGCACCCCTGCGCCTATCTATCCTCAAGAAGTCTATAAATCTACTCTCAACACAATAGACTTTGCTCACATACACCTCAGTGTATAGAGTCATTTTAATGTCCCCCCATCACTGTATTTGGAATCATTGTTAGATTCTGTCATGTCATTAAATATTCCTGATGCTAATAATAGATTGTTTCATTTCTTTCAATGTTCATATCTCAATCTACAACAGATCATGTCTCTTTTGCTGTAAGTCATCTTGATTGGCAAGGTCACAATTCAGAGCAGAGAAAGACAATATGGAAAGTAGATAGGCCTGCCAGGATGGGACAGACGCTCGAACACAAACAATTAGGGGTGAGAGAGAGGTCTAAGAGATGGTAGTATGCACTCTTCCAGAGTGTCTGCTGGCAGCAAATAAGCATGAATCCATGGAGGCATCAGCAAGAACTCGCTGGGGAATCATATGGAGATGCCAAAGCATAAAGATAGTACTTGGTTATAGAGAGGCTGATAAAAAAAATTGCAAAAAACAATGCATATAGACTTCCTTCTAAACAATATACTTTGAGAAGTGGGAGAGAGAGTGATTTTCTAGTGGAGAAACCTGGCAAACAAACACTACATTAGCCAGTTGATGAACATCAATAGTAATAAGTCATTTTGATGTATATACCTTTGATGTTTGGGTTTTTTCTCCTCAAAACTCTTTTTTTAATGTTTTTTTTAATTTTGAGAGTGAGAGAGAAAATGCATACACATGAGTGGGATAGAGGCAGAGAGAAAGGGAGAGAGAATTCCAAGCAGTTCTCTGCACTGTCAGCATAGAGCCCAATGCAGGGCTTGAACCCACAAACTACGAGATCATGAACTGAACTGAAATCAAGAGTCAGATGCTTCACTGACTGAACCAACCAGGCACCCCTCTCCTCAAAACTCTTTACCCTGTCTAAGTAAGAGAAAAAAATCACACAAATCCAAACTTAACATCTATAAAATACATGACCAGTACTCCTCAGAACTTTCAAGGTTATCAAAAACAAAACAAAAAAAGAATGAGAAACTATTACAGGGTAAAGAATCCAAGGAGAGATGAAGACCAAATATAATGTGGTATCTTGGATGGAATCTTGAAACAGAAAGAATATTAAACAAAGGCTAAGGAAATCAATCTGAATAAATTATAGGCTTTAGTTAATAATAATGTGTCAATATTTCTTCATTAGTCATGATAAATATATCAGGGGAAAAGCGAATGCTAAAATGCATAAACTCTCTGTAATATTGGTGCAACCTTTTCCATAAACCTTTAATTATTCCAAAATTAAAAAATTAAAAATTATGTTGAGATGAAAAATACAGAGGAAATTGAAAAAAATATTCAAATAGGTATCAGATGCATAGATCACAGAACAAAGATAAGAACATTAAGCTGATTGTTGGGGTAATTGGCAAAAGGTTTAGCAAGGGTTTTGGTTAGACAGGAACTTTTTCTCTATAATGGGCCAGACAATACTTTCTGCTTTGCAGACCACATCATGTCCTTTATATCCATGGAATTCTTCAATTATTAACATAATAATAGCCTTATACAATTTATAAACAAATGGGCATGGGGCTCATGGATGGCTCTGTTGGTTAGGATCCAACTCTTGATTTTGGCTTAGGTCATGATCTCATGGTTTGCGAGTTCAAGCCCCATGTTGAGCTCTGTCCTGACTGTGTGAAGCCTGCTTGGGATTATCTCTGCCCCTCTCTCTCTGCCTTCCCTCACTCAGGCGCTCACTGTCTCTCTCTCATCGCTCTAAAAAAAATAAACAAACTTAAAATATGGACATGATTGTTTTATAAAGCTTTACTTACAAAAATAAGAAGTGGGCTGGATTTCACTACTGAGTTGTGGCTCATCAGCCTCTGGTTTATAAGGCAAAGATACTTAAGGGAATTGGGATAGTAACAGAGAAAACGGGTCAAGAACTTTGTCATGGAACTTGAATTTAAAACAGGGCTCGATTAAATGAACACATGATTCTAATTACCTGAGCAGTAGTTCAAATCAGAGTGATTTAAAAAACTACCTTTATTGTGGGTTGTCAGAGTTATTGAATCCAACTCTTTAAATTCCCTTGATTGAAGACATGATCTGCTTCAGAGGCTGTAGCAAGAAGACTAAGAGGGGCAAAGCCTAGACCATTCTCTCTGACCAGTAGCCAGAAAACAGATTGTTCTATTTTTCTGACCAGGCTCAGTCACATTTCCAGGCTGTAGTCAACCTCGTTGATAAAACACCATTATTTTCTACAAAATCCTTTTGTTTTATTTCTCAGAAATCACAACCCATTCTTTCCTGAGGGATACAAGACAGACAAATGTTTGTCCTGTTTGCTTCTACAATTTAAGGATCTAAGAATGGGTCAGTGCTCCCTCAAAAATTTAGTTGGTCTTTTGCTCATTTTGTCTGAAAATGAGGGGTTCAGAGATAAAAAGCATCAACGTTTCTTTGGATTCCACTATTTAGAAAAAATAGTAGACATAAACATTCTTGCTACATTCTCTAGAAGTGTGACATACTTCAGGGCCAAGGTAGATGGAATTGAATGAGACCTGACAAAGATCAGAGAATGTTATTTCAAGGAAATAAAACAAATTGATTGAAGGTCAATATGTTGTCAGAATCCAGATAAATTCAGGCTTAACCTACAGTTTAGGATGTGTTGGTCTGATTATTTTACCAAAGAAGTTTTTAAAATTTTTATCCCCATTGTTTGCTTTTCATTTGCCCTTTTTTTTTTTTTTTTTTTTTTTTTGTATTACACTCTCCTTTAAGGGCACTTGTAGACTTTCCCCCTCATCACTCTATCTGAAAAAAGAGACAGTTGTTGTTATTTAGTATTACAAGACTGTACTGCAAAAGATGGGCACCCACATGGTTTATGATCAGGAACTTTTTTTATTCCTCAAATGTCTGAAGGTTAAAATGGAGAAAGCTTACAGTAGTGGAAGGGTGGGAGGTTCAAAATAAAATGCGTCTAGTAGAAGCAGGAAAGGTTACTAAATCCTAGAAAATATCAAGAAGTGGGTCAGAGCACTTTCAGGGGGTCAGCAATCTCCCAGGGTGTCTGCAAAATGTTGGTAGAAACTTTCTAAAGTTCGAGACTAGAATTCTAGCTGCATTGCCAGGCACTCAGCATTCTTATATCTGTCTCTTAAAAACTCACTGGCCAGAGTTAGGTGGATATGGATTCTAATTACAGATTAATTTCCAAGAAGCTGAGGATCCTTGTATAAACCAATTCACATTTTCTGGAGTTCACTTACATTATTAAGACATTTAAAAGTTTAAACTATATCAGTGATTTCTAATTTGACAACATACTAGTATTAGTTAATATTATATCATGTTGTCAACAACAGAAATCAAAACTTTAACAAACAATAAGATTGACTGGGTGAATATGAGAGTTGATCAGCATTGCTGGAATAGATATACAAATACAGGAGGTGCATGAATAAGAACATTTCTGCGATTCTCACTAGCTGGAGTTTATGGATTTTTTGTTTCCAACTCACTGCTCATAGGACGACAGCCTCAGGCATCTTCAGTTTTTGGTATATTCCATTCAGGCTTCATATTCTAGAGAATGAGAATCTAAATGGCCCCAGTGGGTCAATAGTGTACCATTAGTTGAGTTAGCTATGAGCAAAAGTATGGGATCATATAGCACAGACATAGCTATTGGGTGGTTCAGCCCTGTGAGAACCCAAATAAACTATTCTTCTCTACACTTAAAGATTCTCAAATTAACAGGATTCTAGTATGATCCATCACCATGTACAATCATACACGCATTCACCTCCCTTCTAACTGGAGACAAGCCATTTTTACTCCCGATTCCTGGATTCACATTTGATGTTCAGTGGTCTCCATTGTCACATACATTGCTGATAAACCATTTCAGATCTGTCTCCTTTTCATCCTGAGGTTTTAATTCATGTCTTTTATTTGTCTTCATACACAAACACACATGCTCCCAGGGTTACCATACCCCTAGCTTTACTAACCTGTGTGTCATGCATCTTCCTTGCATGAGATTAATTAGGATTTGACCTATGTCTTAATTGTGGCTAGTAAGTTGTGAGAAGAAAAGTCCCAGAGGTTCTTGGAAAAATGTCCTGCCTTTAGATACAGGGAGTAAGTAATGGTATCTTTTACTATGAGT
Source organism: Suricata suricatta (assembly GCF_006229205.1). NCBI lineage: Eukaryota > Metazoa > Chordata > Mammalia > Carnivora > Herpestidae > Suricata > Suricata suricatta. The sequence goes on from NC_043703.1 coordinate 118,765,126, forward strand.
GTCCCCTTGCCTAGATGTGAGGTCCAATCTGCTGACAGCCATTGGCTTCTATCTGAGTAGAAAATTGATGTTAGAGAGGAAAGAAAAGCAAGATGACCCAAGGGAAATGAAGCAAAGCTGCTCTACCTCAAACTTTCCATTATGTTATTTACTTAAAATCATTTTATGTTACTTGCAGCTGAACAGATTCTAATTTATACTCTAGTTTCAGACTCCAAAATATTTTAGTAATGTTTATTCTTCCTCTGTATCTGTCTTGATCAAATGTAAATTTTCTATATCTGTGAAGAAAATAATATTTTTCTTTTATAAATATACCCTACAGAGGATAGAGGAATAAAAGAAACATAAATATTAAGATATATATTCTGGTTTTTTTATGGCAACTCTGAAATCACAGTGTCCTTGAATTTGCAACTGAGGCACAGATGTGACTTACTACCTCCACTACCCTTTCTATATTCCACATGGATTCACTTGGCAACTTTACTTACATGGAGAGGCTAGGAAAGACCTCAATAGGAAGAAAATTAAGTCATGACTATTGAGATGGTAGAACAGGAAGCAGCCAATAGGAACTACTCTTCTTCTGGATGTTGTCGGATAATTCCCATCATATTTATTCTGGATGGTCAGATTCAGTAACCTCAACAAATATTACTTCTTCATGATTTCTCCGTTTACATTAAGAGTTACATAAGGGCGCCTAGGTGGCTCAGTTCAGTTAAGCATTCACCTCTTGACTTCAGCTCAGGTCACGATCTCAGAGTTTATGGGTTTGAGCTTCAGTTTTGAGCTCTGTGCTGAACAGTATGGAGCCTGCTTGGGATTCTCCCTCTCTCTCTCTCTGTCTGCCCCTTTCGTGCTTGTGAGTTCTCTCTCTTTCTCTCAAAATAAATGAATAAATAATAATAGTAATACTAATAATAATAAAGACGTTACATAAAGCCAAGTCAAACCTTCAGTTACTCCAGTTAAGAGTAACCATAATTCTTTTGCATAATAAAACCTCTAGTTTGGTACAACCCAAGGAATTTTAAATTTTCAATGTGGGCCATTAGTTGTAATACTGATAGATATTTTGATCCCCTCTACCACTGCTCCTTTGTTCATAACACTGGGTTTATCTCTGTGGGATAGAAATAGATGATCTCTATGAGGAAAACAGCACCCTATCATCAAAATGTATTGTCCCCCAGCCTCCAATAGGCTTTCCTATTATTTTAGAAACTGTTCGCTTACTGGATAGAAAGACCAGTGAACCTCAGAAGCAGCATCCTTGTTTACTTCCTTTATTCTGAATTGGTTTCTTGGTTGGATGCAGAGTATAAAGCATTGAGTAATTTCATGGATGAATGATATTGACCGCGGCAGGGAAAGTAACTTCAAATCTAGATTTGGTGTCTATTTGGTGAGGACAAATCTTTGCTCCCTTCATGACAGAAAGGGTCACATGTAATCAACCTACTACAGGGAGCTGCCTGGGCCCCTAATGCGTGGTGTCATATTATGGATTCAAACTTGTTCTCAGCAAGAGGGATGGCCAAGCCAATCCTGGGGAGATGCAGTTCCACATGGTTAAACCTACAGATCTATCCCATCTCTGCTCCTTTACATATTTTGTTCCTTGGGCTTATCCTACCAATACTGACCTGGTTGGGAAAGAAAGCTAAGAGACATCCACAGAGGCTCATTCTGTCCTTCTGAAGTTGGAAAGACTGTTTTGCAATAGAAGTCTTTTGGCTAACGATACAAATATTTTCAAACTCTTTTCAGTACTTTTCAAGACATCTTCAGTGAAAAACTTTTGTTCTGTTAAGTATTATCATTGCAAGCCAATAATTTTGTAGCACTGCTGTAAGTCCATTCCTAGATCTTCAGACACATGCTCTTTCACACACAAGAAACCCTTCTCACAAAATTCTCTAATATTGCTATTCAAAGTCCTTTATTAGATATCTGACTGAACTATCAGTCACTGTCTAAGAATCAGTATTTTTCTTGACCTGAGGCCATCTCTCCCTTCCTGGAAAGTGAAAAACATGGTGCAGTTTTTGAAGATCTGCCAATGGAAAGATTTTTTTCTCTCCCTTATTTGATAACCCCTGAGAAGGGTCTTAACACTGCGTCAAAACTCCCATGACTGTGCTACCGTACTGTGTGATGCCATCCCTGAAGCAAGCCCAAATTTTTTATCCTCTTCAACTGATCTATATATCACGAAGTTATCATAAATAAGAGGTGCACTGGGGTTGTGTTTGAGTAACTTTGTGGCTTTAGGTTCTTTTTGGAGCTATTTCCTGATGGAATGCTTTTGGGCACGCTTCATCAGAAGGTTCAGAAAATATCTGGTTCATGTTGCCCTTTAATTCCAATGGCCACATGCTCCCTTAGGACCAGGAGCTGTTTCTTAAGGAAAGCAAAACAAAACAAAAATGAAAATGAAAACAAAAATAAACAAACAAACAAAATACAGGTCCTTGGTAAATAGATCCTGACTTCAGGGTTCTCAGTTTTACTACTCTGCTCTAAATTTGGATCAGATGCCACATAATATTCTAGTCTGTTGCAGATATATTGAATATCTTGATAATATAGTACTTGGCCCAGAAAAAACAAATCGGTAGCCTGCCTTAGGTAGTATATTAGTTAACTATTTCTACATTTTAAAAAATTACCTTAAAACATACTGGATTAAAACAACTACCTACAAATGGCCAGATTTCATTCTTTCTCATTGCCATGTAATACTCCATTGTATATATACCACATCTTCTTGATCCATTCATCAGTTGCTGCACCTTTAGGCTCTTTCCATGATTTGGCTATTGTTGACAGTGCTGCTATGAACATTGGGGTACATGTGCCCCTATACATCAGCACTTCTGTATCCCTTGGGTAAATCCCTAGCAGGGCTATTGCTGGGTCATAAGGGAGTTCTATGGATAGTTTTTTGAGGAACCTCCACACTGTTTTCCAGAATGGCTGCATTCTCCAGTTTACATTCTCACCAATGGTGCAGGAGGGTGCCCATCTCTCCACACCCTCGCCAGCATCTATAGTCTCTTGATTTGTTCATTTTAGTCACTCTGACTGGTGTGAGGTGTTATCTCAGTGTGGCTTTGATTTGTATTTTCCTGATGATGAGTGATGTTGAGCATCGTTTCATGTGCCTGTAGGCCATCTGGATGTCCTCTTTAGAGAAGTGTCTGTTCATGTCTTCTGCCCATTTCTTCACTGGGTTATTTGTTTTTTGGGTATGGAGTTTGGTGAGTTCCTTATAGATTTTGGATACTAGCCCTTTATCTGATATGTCATTTGCAACTATCTTTTCCCATGCTGTCAGTTGCCTATAAATTTTCTTGATTGTTTCCTTTCCAGTGCAGAAGTTTTTTTTTATCTTGATGAGGTCCCAGTAGTTCATTTTTGCTTTCATTTCCCTTGCCTTTGAGGATGTATCGAGTAGGAGATTGCTGTGCTTGAGGTCAAGGAGGTTGTTTCCTACTTTCTCCTCAAGGGTTTTGATGGTTTCCTGTCTCACATTCAGGTCCTTCAGCCATTTTGAGTTTATTTTAGTGTATGGTGTAAGAAAGGGGTCTAGTTTCATTCTTTTGCATGTTGCTGTCCAGTTCTCCCAGCACCACCTGCTAAAGAGGCAGTCTTTTTTCCATCGGACCATTTGTAGGAAAGTGGATGGACCTCGAAGGTGTCATGCTAAGCAAAATAAGTCAAGCAGAGAAGGATAGATACCATATATTTGCACTCATAGGTCTAACAGGAGACCAAGAGAAACCTAGTGGAGGACCAGAGTGAGGGGGGAAGAGGGAAAGAGATTTGGGGAGAGAGAGGGACACAAAACTTGAGAGACTATTGAATACTAAAAACGAACTGAGGGTTGAAGGGGAAGGTGGGGGGGAAAGAGGTGATGGTGATGGAGGAGGGCACTTGTGGGGAAGAGCACTGGGTGTTGTATGGAAACCAATTTGACAATAAACTATTTAAAAAAAGAAAGAAAGCTTTTTCCAGTGCTAAGATTAAAAAAAAATAAAACAACTACCACTTACCTCACAGTTTCTGTGGGTCAGGAAACTGGAAACAGCTTAATTGTGACTGTTAGTTAAATACCTTTTGCAAGACTGAACTAAGCTGTTGTTCAGGGTTATAGTCTCATCTGAAGGTTTGAATGGAGGGAGAATCTGCTTCCATGTTCACACAGGTAGTAGTTGCTAAGAATCAGTTAATTGAAAGCTATTGGACTACAGGTATTAGTTATTTTCTGGATGTTGGCAAGATGCTTCTTCAGTTCCTTGAAATATGGATCTTTTCCAACAGCAGTTTGCAAACGTTTATCTTGCTTAATAAGAGTGAAAAGATGAGAGAGGAAGAAGAAAGTCAGAAACATTTTCTGGAACTTAATCACAAGAGTGATATTCCTTCAATTTTGCAATATTCCATTTCTTAGAAGCATCTCACTAGATCTAGTACACACTCAAGGGGATGGGATTAAAACAGGACTTAAAACACCAGGAGGCAGGGATCATTGGGAACCTTTCTAGAAGCTGTCTACCAGAGATGAATGACCTCCATGAAATCAGAACATTTTTGTTCATCTGATGAGTAGAAGAAGGACATCCAAATATGGTTATCATCTAACTAAGCACAAGAGATATTAAATGTTCTTTTTCATCAAAGAAGACATAGGCTGTGTCTTTCCTTTGTAGGGCATATCTCAGACCAGTCTAGATCAATATATTTCCAGGAACTTCACTGAAGTGTCTGTGTCCTATATTTGTTGTGAGATTTTTCTCCTGTCTATCATTATACATATATTTTTGAAAAGTGTGTAGGGAATTTACTACTCATGTTTACTTAGTTCCGTCAGGATTTCATTATTAACATAATAAACTAGTCTAATGTCTTGGAAGGCTCCAAGAGATTAACGTTTCTATAGCTTAGATTGTGGCAGTAATAAAGTGGCAAAACCTTATTGGCATGGTGTTCTCACAGCAGGTGAGATAGCGTGGCTTTGTGAGTGTCTATGTATTGGAAAAAAGAAAAATGTGTTTGCTAAGTCAATAACTGTACACTAAGTACCAAAGGCCATATGTGAAGCAAGAGTCACAATTAAAGTCATTCCCTGCTTAAATTAATGATAAGAAGATTTATTAACTTAGACCCATCAGACTTCCCTTCAGGCCAAATCAGAAAATGCATCATTGCTGATGAAGAAACAAAGCAAGGTAAAGCATTTTTGAAAGATTCCCTTAACAAGGAGAAAAAAAAGTCTACTGGAGTTTAATAGTGCACAAGAATGATATGGGCAACATATTGTTTTTACTACATAGGATTCATAAAATTTATGCTTCCTAATATTTTTAATTCCTTTCTTTACTTTTGGCCTTTCAGGGTCAGTTAACCTTAGTCATGAGTAGTTTGGATTTGTTTAGTCAGTCTAGCGGGGAACTGTAGCTGGTTGTAGAACCCAGAATATATCTCGGGTGATTTATCGTATCTGTTGCAATATATTCTGTCTGATCCACACTTCAGACTTTTTCTTCTTCTTAGTTAAACACCTTTTAAACTGTCTGTAGAGGTTTAACAACATATGAGAAAAAAATACATTTTTTTATGGACCGTTATTCAGTTGTGGCAAGAATGTTCAATATAAGATTCCAAGAAGATGTGAAGATGCCATGTAAAGATTTTTGTAAGTGTGTTTCAGTTAATGTTGCTACATAAAGAAACACTACAAGGTATTGTGGCATAAAGCAATCACTTAATTATACAGATTCTATGGGTCAGACATTTGTAAAAAGTCATGCTGAAGATAGAATACCTCTGCTTTCTGAGCTCTGAAGCCTCAGAAGGGCAGACTTCAAAGGCTGAATGTGATTTAAATATGGAAGCTGGAATAATCAGGGTGCATCTCCACTCACCTACCTGGAGGGGGATAATAATTGCAGTTCAGAACTTCTGCACGAGGCCATTCCATAGGATCTTGCCAGTTGGTCTAGTTAGGACTTCCTTGTGATATGGTAGCAAGTTCCAAAAGCAAGTATCTGAAGAGAGAGGAAGTGGCAACTTCATCTTTTCTAAGGCTGAGGCTTTGAGACTAGCATAGTCCAGATTTGGCGGGAGAAGATATGGGCCCCAGGTCTCAATGGTAGGAATGCCGAGGCATTTGAGGGCCATATTTTTAAGCTGCTACTGGAAGGATATGATTCTTCAAATTTTCTGGCCCTCCTCTTACTGTGATTTTATTTATTTTTAAGAATCCAAATCTTTCCTCAAAAATGTTCATATAAGAATCCCAGAGAATTTAATTTCTACAGTATTAACCCAACAGTTGTACTGAGTAAAGCTGTTTATTCAGCTGAGCCACATAAATTCCCTGAGTTTCCTTCATCTTGAGCTAAGAGTTTTTAGATGCAACTTCATCAATTTCTTATTTTATCATTGTTCACAAGCCTGAACAATTCTATTTTCCACTTCTAATCACCTGTTAGGGTGCAGGGTTCAGATTTAAAATAATCTAGAATCTGAAATGAAAAATCATAATAGGAAACAGTCAGTTATAGCTGTTCATAGGAAATACCAGAGAATTTCTAATCCATATCATAAAAATCTAAGGAAGGTATTTTTGATTGTTCTAAACACCTACCTGTGTCTGCAGTTTCCCTCTTTGTCCCTCCAGTCACAAGTGCACAGAGGAGATATCATTATTGGCTGGCACCAGTTCAAGCACGTACACCAGTCTGTCCAATATCAAAACTTTTTATTCAAGGTATTGAAAATTGGTTTGACTAGAACCCACAGAAACTGGTTCTGATTGGTTTAGACAAGAGAGAATTTGTGCAATGTCATTGCAGAAGTTCATGAAATCAAAGGCATAATGGGCCAGAGTCCTGGGCATATCTGGGTTCATCAGCAGTGGAAGTGTCCACATGTCTTCTTCTGAGGGTGCTGCCATTCAGCTGATTCAGTTGCAGATATATCAAGTGGTCAAAATTCTTAAAAATTACTAGCTGGATGCCCTATAAAAATTACTCAGGACATCATTTTATTTTCAGAGCGAAATTCTCTTTTCCTTCCTTATTCTAAGGATGAGAAATTACTACAGGGACACAGAACAGGAATAAAAAGTTTTGCTTGTGTTAGTAGTCAAACTTCTCTTTGGAGGTGAAGGAGCAGGAGCAGATGTCAGGAAAGGGTCCTCCTCCAGGAAAGCTGAAGATTGCCAACCCTATGTTTAGCATCACCGCTATCATATTTCTGCCAAATTCAGACTTGGGCTGAATCCAGAGGCTCTTTCTCTAATTGATGGGTTCTAGTGTGGTTCTCTATGTTCTTTGATTTACTTATCATTGGCTGTTCCCTGGTATGCATGCTTTTCCAGCCTCTGCCAGATAGCTTATAGTGCTGCCTACATATATGTAAGAGTTACATTCTCAGTGAAAAACATAAATGGATTAATGGGGATTGGAAATTCAGAGAAATTAATTGATGGGACATAATGGGGCTTTTTGTTTATTTTATTTTCTGTATTTGCTGTAGGCAGCCTAAAATTAAGTGCTCCTCCAATACCAGGTTTTGTTATCAACGTTAGGTTTCCATCTCAGGACAGTATCCTTTATGTTTAATGGGTCAGCACGGTAAGGACAACTGGAACACAAAATACTGATCTTTTTATTGACAGACTGATTTAATTAGTTCAGATTCTTCTTTCTTTTTATTTTAACTTCTTATTTACTTTTTTAAAAAGTTTATTTATCTAGTTTGAAAGAGAGAGAGTAGGAGCAGGGGAGGGCCAGAGGGAACAGGAGAGAAAGAATCCGAAGCAGGCTCTGCACTGGCAGCTGCAGAGCCTGACTCAGGGCTCAAACTCAGGAACAATGAGATCAGGACGGGAGCGGAAATCAAGGGTCAGAGGCTTAACCGACTGAGGCACCCAGGTGCCCCTAGACTCTTCTTTCTATAGTGAATTCTTTCTGTATCTTTTTATTTGTTTTCTCATTGTTTGCTTTAGAATGGCAGACTGCCACACGCAGTGCCTCATTTGGACATATCTGGAGTCTTAGAAGTTTGATTATCCTGTGTGCTCCTACACGTGGGCCTGGAGAGCTGCTTTGGGGGTTTTAGCAGGGGAGCACAGCTCTTCACTTACCCTTGATGGGAAAATGGTCCTCCTCCATCAGGGAAGGTCCTCCTCTCTGACTGAGCCAGCACACCCTCAGGAGAGAGGCACACAGAGTCTTGAGGAAGGGAGGCCTGGCCAACCAGGTTGCCCTCACATCCTGTGCTTTGTTGTTTATTTAAATCAAAGTTGCTAAATAAAGTTAAATGGTTTTCCTTTTCGTTTATTATCTGTATTGTATTATTCTCTTGATCATTGTTAGGTCATTCTTCTGCTCACGATGATTGGCTTCATGACTTTTTTTAATCCTTTGTTTCTGTTTCTGTTCTGAACATATTTTTAGCAAAATCAATTGTTCATATTCTATACCTTTGTTCACTGTTCACTGTGTCCTGTTCATACTTTTGTGAATTTTTGAAGGGAATTTTTACTGACTCTACTGTAATATTTTAAAACTCTATTGAATTTTAAGTTTCTTTACATTCCCTGATTTACACAGTAACCAACTATTATGTTCTATAATCTACTCAACTGTATTTTCCCTAATCTTCTTAAAGTCAACATATTTGAATAAGGTTGCAAAGAAATAGTCTATAAACTTCATTTTTATTTCCTCAACCATATTTTTGCTTTAAAAATGTATCCTTGGGGCTCCTGGGTGGCTCAGTCGGTTAAGCATCCACTTTGGCTCAGGTTGTGATCAGGGGGTTCATGAGTTCGAGCCCACGTTGAGCTCTGTGCTGAAAGCTTGCAGCCTGGAACCTGCTTCAGATTCTGTGTCTCCCTTTTTCTCTGCCCTTCCCCCACTCATGATCTGTCTCTCTCTTTCTCTTTCTCTCTCTCAAAAAATAAACATGAAAAAGATTTTTAAAATGTATTCTTGCCTTTTGTCTATGTGACTTATCTGTGTTTGTGTGTTTGTGTGTGTGTGTGTGTGTGTGTTGCAAAATACATTAGCAGACCACTCATTGGTATCTTTTTTTTTTCTATTTGGTCTTCTTTGAATAAAGACCCTTTTCATGACTAGCATGTTCTTCCCAAATAGGGTGGAATGATTTTTATTTTATCTAGTATTTGTCTTCTCAGAATCTCTTGGAATCTTCCTCTCTGTTGCTAAAATGAAGGATTTGTAGACAAAATCTTGCATCACCAGTGTGTTGATATGTCAGTGTATTTGGAGTGAAGAGGGATAGGTTGGAAGGAAGCCCAAGTATTGAGTTCTACTCCAAGAAGAATTCATTTTTGACACATTTTCTTCTCTCTTCCATGTCGTTCTTCTACTCAGTGAACATACTCAGTTTATTTGCCTGGGCTTCAAACTCCTCATATCAGCTGTAGCTACATCATTTTTGCTTGTTTCCTGTTCACGGCAGCCGGAAAGGACCCTGCTATGCAAGGAAGAGGCCCTGCTGGGCCCCAGGTAATGCATTGCCGTGAAGCCCCTGCCCATTGCCAGTTTGGAGGCACTGGCTTCATTCTCACTTGTTCCCTGGCAGATAAAAATAAAAACAAAATAAAACAAAAACCCTAAATATTATAATGCTCTTTATTTCTTTCATGATCCTCCCTCTTCCTTACATCCCTTTGACCTCCAGATTCTGAAATCTTTCTTGTGTCCTTTCTAGATCACTTCTTGCAACTTCACAGTGCTTTTTTTTTTTTCTTTTTTAATCTCGGGACAGAAAAATTCCCTCTATTTTATCTAGCTTCTCTTCTAATATGGCCTCATATATGCTATATTCAATAACAATCCTTTGACATTTGATGAACATTGGTGGAACCATTTCTTGGTTCTCTATTTATTACGCTTTTTGTCTCTGCTTATGTGTCTTTGTTGATCTTAGTCAGTATTTATAATAGTGATGGGGTGAACGTGTTCAAGTTTCCATCTTTTACAGAGGTCTATCTTTAATCTTTTATTGTCTCTCTGCATAACTGTTAATTCTCACAGAGGAAAAAAAGAAAAAAATGCATTGAGTTTGTGAGGTTTGCTTCTGGCCATCATGTTAGAGCAAGCAACCAGATTTAATCTTCATAATTTGTAGCCAACATTCCCCTTGAGCCTTAGTCAGTCTCTGGAACAAGCCCACATGTTCAGAGATTTATTCGAACACCCACAATCTTATGTCCTATTTCCCCTAGCCATATCTTTTAGAAGTAAGCAACCACACCAAAGTGTTACTAGAAGAAGCATTTAGTTTTATAGAAGATAGTTAAATTTTAAATGACAAATGAACTAGATCTTAAACTATTTAAAAAGTGGTGAAGAAATGCCAGTATATTTAGACTGTGCAAAAAAGAACATCCACAGGCATTTTCAGTACGTGAGGCTTAAATGCCAGAAGAAAGGAAAAAAAATGATCATCTTATTCCATTCCATGGCCCATCCCCTTGTAGGGAATCTTGTCTACTGTCCCTGTCACTCTTTAGCTTGTGTCCTGTTGCCTATTCTGGGAGGGCCTATTCTCTTCACTCCCATGTTCTCCTGTTGTCTGGCTCTGACTGTATAGAACTAGCTCCTACTTTGAGATATGAATATTATATTGACAAATATATTTTTAAGGTAAAAATCAAATTAACTATCTACTTACTTATTTAAATGATTCAAATATTCAAATATTCAAATGGATCAACACATATTTACTGAATATTTTTAAATGTTTTTTAAAGTTTATTTTTTTGAGAGAAAGAGAAGGAGAGAGAGAGCATGATTGGGGGATGGGAAGAGAGAAAGAGAGAGAGAGAATCCCAAGCAGACTCTGTGCTATCATCACAGAGCCCAATGCAGGGCTCAGACTCATGATTCAGGAAATCATGACCTGATCCACAATCAAGAGTCCTGATGCTTACTGACTGAACCACACAGGTATCCCTTGAGTGTTTTTAATATTTGAATCATTTTCTTAGGTATTTTGAACATCAACTTTATCCTACCATACTAGTTTTCTAGTGCTGCTGTAACAAAGTGGTATAGACTAGGAGGCATAAACAACAGAAATTTATTTTTCTCATAGCTCTGGAGGCTGAGAATTTGAGACCAAGGCGTTGTTAGGGTTAGTTCTTTCTGAGAGTCCAAGAGGAAGGATTCTGCTTCAGCTCTCTCTCGCTGGGTTTTAGATGGCCATGTTTTCCCTGTGCCTTCACATGGTCTTTCCTCTGTCCATGTATGTCCATGTCCAAATTTCTTCTTCTTATATGGACACTAGTCATACTGGATTAGGGCCTAGACATATCACCTCATTTTAACTTTAAGACTGAGATTTAATCACCTCTATAAAGACCCTATTTTCAAATACAGTCATATTCTGAGGTACTAGGGATTAGGACTTCAGCATATGAAACTTGAAGTGGACACAACTCAACTCATTGAATGCTACATATTAGTTATTTTATACTAGGGAAGACAGTCTAGTATACTAGTTAAGAACAATGACTGTGGAACACTTCTGCTAATATTTGGATCCTGGATATCACTCTCTCTTAGCTATGTTACTCAGAGCAAGTTTTTCTATGCTTCAGGGTCTATATCTATAAATTTAGAGTAGTAATTAATTCACAAACTTGTTTTTAGATTAAAGACTGATACATATAAAGTGCTTAGAAAGTACATAACTTAGAGTATGTATTTAATATGTTTTCTATTTCTTTTTATAGTTAAATAAAGAGCAGGAGACATGGCATATGACATATATAGCCATCATGAAGACTAAATCAGTCAAACACCTGACAGAGTAGTGGGTATGCAGCTTTCTAGTAAAATTTGTTTTGACAAAAATAATCATTTGAAAAAGATAAAAACATTTGAGTAGAGCCACTCTCATCCATTCTTAGTCAAAAGCACTTAAACTCAATAAACAGGTTCTAGTTACGGGTGAGATAGAGTATTTCTTCCATCTCTCCGCCTGCTAGAGCTATAAGCCTGAACAGAATGGAGGGCGAAGCTGTCTGAGGACTCTCAGAAGTAATTTGTGGCAGGCAGGTTGGGGAAGTACAGAATTTGAAGTAGTGCAAAGAGGCTTTTTCTTGTTTCCCACTTTGATTTTCACATGCCCAGACATACAGCTCCCCAAATCTGGGTGTGTGTTGTTGAGAGCACTCCAGGGCATTCCCTCTGGTTCTGACTTGAGGAACAGGCAAGGGGTCTCCCAGTATTGAGAGACAGTAGGAGAAATCCCGTATATTTTCTTTTTTTCCCCTTTTTATTTCTCCTCTTTCTCATCCCAACTGACAGGCAAATCCAGTTGCAGAGATGGTGGTGATGGTAACAGCAGAAACAAGGCAGTTTGCAGGCACCTAAAGCTCAGAGTGAGACAAACTTGTAAACTTCCTTTCCAGTTTGTGGAGCTGTGGTCCCCAGAGGAGGTTGAGGTAAACCACTATTGCTCTCCAGAGGGGGCAAATGTAATGCTTTATTATAAAAAAAAATGGATGGAGATTGTGATTTATTAGCTGGCACCAGAAATATTCTGAGAGTAGGAATCAAACATTCCTTAAGATGATTTTTAAATAAACTGCTTAAAGAGACATTAAAACTCTGAGCATCTGAGTTAATTAGCAAACTGTGATGATATTTTTAAAAAATGAGAATTAAACAGGTTGTTTGGTCAGAGAGGAAGGAGAATAGAGGGGAAGCTATCTGAGAAGAGAGCAGAAGCAGGAACATCATTTGGGGAATAGGAATTGCTAATATTTGTTTTTGCACTTGAAATATAAATCTTTCCATGTTCCTGAACCTTACAGTGATGTTCCTGTAAATGCCTTTGTAATTAGGTTTTATTTTACTTTGAGGTTGTGCAAGTTAAGGAAAGGGACACATTTTCTGTCAATGACAATGATAGCAAGGAAATGAGAAGATTCTTAAATTGAACCAATTCAGCATAAAAAGTTCAGAGCCAGAGAAGCACATGGGAATATAAGCCTTCTAAGGGCTCCCCGAAGTCTGGTGGAAGGCCTTGGGCTTTCCAATATTTGTAAAGAATCAAATCCATCTTCCAGGAGTCATAAGGCTCTTGTGGCCACAGCCGATAAGTGGGTGACACCTCAGTGTAGTTGCTCAGTATGACCAGACAATACCGATACTTCATTGGCCTTTAATTGTGTACATTCCAGGCTTTCTTGTGAGGGATTATACAATGTTTCTAAAGTGTTTCTTCTCGAGCCAGTAATCTCATTTTCTCCCTCCTACTGTTAAGAAAACCTTTCAAAAAACTGAAAATGATATTGGTAATATGTGGGCAGCATGTCTTTTTCAATGGTATTTACTCAATCTTCTTAAGGATTGTGTAGGTGAATGAACTTTCTTCAGTGCATAGTTTGTTCCTACAAATGCCTGAACTCTGAAGTCACATTAAATTGTGGGGGGGTTTTGTTTGTTTATTAGACATGAATAAAATAAAAATCTGGCAGGAAAAAGTTAACCTCAACATTTACAATCCATTGTCCTGGAAGGTAATAATTAGTTTGTATCGAATCCAAAAATCTTATCCTAAACATTCCTTTTGCAAATTCCAAATAAATACTTAGCTCATCAAATCTCTTTGAAGTGGTCTCAAAACCTTACTGGTTCCCTCAGTAATTAATGAGTTAAATAAAATCTTGGACATGTGTTCATTTAGGAAAAAAACCTCATGGGATGAGCTCAGTATTAGGATGAGCTTAATAGCAGAATGGAGACAACATAGGGAAGAGTTTGTAAACTAAAGAAATTATCTAATTTGAGCAATGAAGAAAAAAAATCCTATTGACCCATGGAACCATGGAAACATACCAAAAGAACTGAACTATGTGTCATTGGAGGTCCAGAAAGAAAGGAAAAAGAATGCAATGCAGAAAAAATAAAAGATATAACAGCAGAAAACTTTCCAAATGTAGATAAATCCATAAACTCTTAGGTTGAGTACGCTCACTGAACCACAAGTAGAATAAACACAAAGAAATCCATACTGATTTGCATCATAATCAAATGGCTGAAAATTAAAAAGAGACAAAAAATTATTTAAAGGAACAGAAGAGCAAGAGAGGGGAGCCTGGGTGTCTCAGTCAGTTAAGCATCTGATTCTATCTCAGCTCAGACCTTGATCTCAGGGCTTGGACTCAAGGCCTAAGTTGAGCTACATGCTGTGTGTGGAACCTACTTAAAAAAATAAAGTAATGAGATAAATAATATATTAGCTATAGGTGAATAATGATTTGATGGTAACAGATTTCTCATAGGGTCCAGGAGGAAGTGATTTGTAAGGTGCTGGAAGAAAACTACTATCAGCCCCAAATAATTACATCCAGTGAAGATACCCTTCAATAATAAAAATGACATCAAGTATGTATGGTCAGCATAACTGCTATAAAATAGTACTATGAAAATGTTCTTTTCATAGAAGGAAAATGATATCAGAGAGAAACTTGGGATATCAGGATGATGGAAGAGCAAGAAAAGATATAAATACTGGTGTAAATAAAACAGACTATTAATATATTTTTGAATTTTTAAAATATATTTTTGGTTGAAAAAATTATAAAATCACCTGATAATTTTTAGTGCATGTGGATCGAATACTTAAAACAATAACAAAAGCAGAAGAGGAAGAGGGACTTATTTGTCACAAGATTTCTACATTCTACTTGAAGTGCTAAAATAAGTAGACTGTTAAAAGTCTAGTAGTGGATTTAATGCTGAAGACAAGCACTCAAAATACTACTGTAAAAGGGGTTGAAGTCAATAACATAACTGATAGTTTTAAAAATTTTTATACTATATAAAAGAAGACAGGATAGGAAAGGCAAACAAATGAAAAATCATGTCAATAAATAGAAAAGATATACCAAAACAACAAATCTAAACTCAAACTTAACTGCAAGTACATTAAGTATTAGAACTCAAGTTATATCAATTAAACAGAAACAACAACAACAAGAAAAACAGGGATTTTAAGATTGGTTAAATTACTATGAATCAGCTATATACTTCTGAAAAGAAGCTCCCTTCAAATATAATGATAACTAGATTCAGAATAAAGGATTAGGAAAAGACATACTGAATACATATATACCAAAAGAAATTAGTAGGCTTAGATTCATAACCAAATTTGACTTAGGAACAAACATTCACCAGAAATAAAGAGGGATGTTGCATATTGTGGAAAGGGCAAATCCACCAAGGAGATACAGGAATCCTAAGAGTGTATGTACCTAACATGAAAATTTCAAAATATATGAAGTAAAAACTGAAAGAATTTAAAGGATCAATAGGCACATTCATAATTATTGTGGAAGATTCAAGACTCTGCTTTCAGTAATAGATAGATATAAAATCAAGAAGAATATATCAGAACTGAACTAACATGAGCCAACTGGGTCTGATTGGCATTTATAGAATGCTCTACTCAAGAACAACAAAATGCATATTCTGTTCAAGGGTGCAGTGGAACAGACACTAAGACCATATTCTGGGTAATATTACAAACACAATTAAAAGATTTGAAATCAGGGCACCTGGGTGGCTCAGTTGGTTGAGTGTCCAACTCTTGGTTTTGACTCAGGTCATGGTCTCATAGTTTCATGAGATTGAACCCCATGTCTGGCTCTGTGCTGACAGTGCAGAGCCTGCTTGGGATCCTTTCTCTCCCTCTCTACCCCTGTCCCACTCAATTTTAATTTTAAAAAAAAGTTTAAAAAATAAAAATCAAAGATTTCAAATCATGTATGACCATGATGGAAATAAGTTAGGAATCCATTCAAACATTTGGAATTCAAATTACTCATTTCCACAAAATACACAGGTCAAGGATTAGTCTCAAGGGAAATTAGAAAGTGTTTTGAATTGAATAAAGACACAACATATCAAAATTTGTGGTATGCAGCTGAAACAGCGTTAAAGGAAACTTTACATCATCAAATATTAATATTAGAAAAGAATACTTTTGGTACTTTGTCTAGCTTATTTCAGATAGTATAATGATCTCAAAACTCATCCATATTGTAGCAAATGGCAGGAGTTTCTTCTTTTATATGCCTGAATAATATTTCTCTCTCAAATGTATATACCTCTATGTATATATAGATACATATATAGAGAATGTATACTAGGGATTTGGCAGATGTTAAAAAAATAAGTGTATACAACAAAATCTCTTCACACATAAATTTGAAAATTTATTTGAAATGGTCCAATTCTTCAAAAACTGTAAACAACCAAAACTCACTCTAGATGAAGGAAATATTTGGAATAGTCCTAAAACAAGTAAAGATATTAAATAGTAGTTAAAACTTTTCAGAAAAGAAATCTCCAGACCCAGAGGGTTATACTCAAAATTTCTACCAACAATTCAAGAAGTAATAACACTAATTTTTGATATCACTTCTAGTCAACAGAACTAAAGAGAATACTTCCCAACTTACAAGGTTAACATTACCTGATACCAAAACTAGACAAAAATTTGTAAAACTAATGGAGTATTAAGAACTTTTTATGTGTCTATAGAATTAGAGCTTTCTGAACATTTTTCCTCCCATGGATTGGGATGCTGAGCTATAAATAACTCTTGGGTAAGTAATTTACAACTGTATAGATAAGGAGGTGACTGGAGAGATTCATGAAGCTCAGGAACTTGGAGATACCTTCTAGATCATGAAACCAAAGGTATTGCAGGGATACAGGGGGTGGGTAGAGAGGCATATCTAGCCTTTGGAGAACTATATTTACATTCTAAAAGGTAAGCGTGAGAACACAGGATCCATTTCATTCCATCTTCAGAGAACAAGGTTTGTTCTCCCTTCTATTTGTAAGACAGGTAGATACCTCTTTCTCCAGTACATAAACAAAGAAAATCTATTTTTTTTTCTGTTTCTCATCTGAGATACTGACTTTATATGCATAGTAGATTTAGTCTGGCTGTCGTTGTGTTGTTTCAGGGGTAAAAGCTGAGATGTGAGAATCTATGTAATTATTTGCTTTTTAAGTTAAAATAGATCATCTGCCATTAATCTAGAATATTTCTTGTGCATGTTTATGATAAAAATTAATAAGATGACTATTAAATCCCAACACAGAGAAAAGAATTCTCAGGCTGGCATTTCACTGCTCCAGAGAAGAATTGGCACATATCACTTCTGCCTACTTTTCTATGGCTGGGACAAGTCATTTGGGCCCTAAGCAAACATAGTGAGGACCAGAAAGTATAGTACTATCCTGTGTCTGAAAGAGGAAGTTTACAGAATTATTTACTTAACAGTATTAATTTTTATCAAAATTCCTTTTGTATAAGGAAAAATGATGATGGGTCAAATTAATCCCTATCAACTTCCACAAATGAATTCAGTCAGAAAAATCTAAAACAATATTTCTTGAAAAATAATATACATTTCACTAAGTACAGTAAAGTAACTAATGAGGTCAGGATCACTTCTACATGATAGGGTTGAAAGATACAGTTGTTCTGAGTGGTCTAATTCTTACAATGAAGCTCATTGCCAAGCCATGGTCAACTTAGTCTAAGTCAGTAGTTCTAAACTGGAAATTCATTTTGCCTCGCCTGTACCCTGGGACATTTTGACACTGTCTGGTCATTTAAAAATTTTCATGACTGTAAGGTGGGGCTATGGATATTTGGTGAGTATCTGATGGGTAGAAGGAAATGATGCTAGTAAATGTCTTACGATGACAAGATAAGCCCTTGCAATAACTACCTTGTCCAATGTATAATACTGCTGATGTTGAAAAACTGTGGTATAAGGTCTAGAAGAGAATAACCCATTCACTTGCCTTAACTTTTTTCCATAAATTTTCCATAAACATTATGTTTAATTGTAAATAAAACTATACTAATGTTTATGCAATACCATATATTCAAGGCCAAAATGAAAAGATGTACATGGACCCAAATTTATATGATATCTTACTTACTCAAGGAAACTTTCCTTTGTTAATCCCAGCCTGGGACACAGAACCCATCAGATGATTCCTGAGTACCATATACTTCCTTTCAATAGTGTTCACTAGAAAGGTAATGAGAAATAGCATGCCATGGCAGCCACTCTCCCTCATAAGGACCATTATGACAACTTGATGATAAAAAACTCCATTTAACCCCCCTTATTTCAGGAAATGCCTGCTTTCAGAAACCGTCTGCTCCTAACATTGAATGGTCCTTCTTCTTTTGAACTATCTCAAACTGTTGATTGATCCCTACAGCCAAAGTAGGACCTCTAAATGTTCCTGAGGACAAATTAAAAAAATTGCCTCTTTAAAAATCCTACAATAATAGAGTATTTGCCAATCAGAGCCTGTCAAAGCATGCCAGCATTGGGTTTTTTGTTTGTTCGTTCATTCGTTCTTTCTTTCTTTCTTTCTTTCTTCCTTTCTTTTTCTTTCTTTCTTTCTTTCCTCTTTCTCACACCTTTGAGTCATGCTAAAATGAAAGTGATAGCATATGGAGCACCTTCCACAAGTTCATGAATAAATGGACTTTATTAATTTTTGCCTTGGACTTAATTTCGTCTTTGACAGTAATTAGATCACTGACTGTGAAATTATTCACTTATTGCCAGTAACCCTGGGAGTGTCTATCTTCTTCATCACTGTACCTGGTTTTTTTTTTTTTTTTTGGAGAGAATATACTCTCCTAAATGTTTTTTGACTAAGCTTTGATATACTTTTAAACTCCTGCTTAGGAGAACAAGCTTCTTTCCCATTGGGATCATCTAGCCCCTTTGATAAATTTAGAGATAATGATATAAGTTTAAACATTTTTTATCCAGGGAGACCAAGGGTAAATTAAGTAAATAGAGGGTAGAATTAGTAGGAAAAGTAATACAATGAATTTCATTAAGTGTATTGATTTCCTAAAGTTAGCCATGGTATGCTTTCATGAAAATTGTAGACACAGAAATATGGCTCAAAGAATTGACAGTTTGGTTAAACAGATAAAAAAATATTTTAGGCAAAGAATATGCAAAGACATATAATAGATGCCTTTTTCAGTACTGGAACAGCTATGTTTATATGTATGGGGTAAGTATAAATGAGATAAAGATGGCTAGTCAAGAAGAATTCAAATAGTAATGACTTTAAATTTGTGATTTTATACTTGCCTTGTTGATCAATGTCAAGTTAGAATTTTACATTTTATTACCAGATCAGGATATTGACTGAGCCTAGGATTCAGATATAATAAGAAACTTTTATTATTTGCCCCATGATTTTTATTTTGTGACAATCAATAGGACCATTCAAAAGTATTGTTTTTTTCCTTCTAGGTACATAATAGAGTTACACTTTCCTTTTCCTTCTGAAGGTTTTCTGTTTGTTTTTTATGGCCATATTACTTAATTTGGCCAATGAAATGTGACCAGCAACCAGACATATTTCTTTTAAGAGTTAGATATAATTCACTAGGTCCTCATCTCCCTGCCTTAAGAGATCATGGAAGCAAAAATATTGATGGAATCATCAGTCTCATTCCCTGAGTAGCAATAACAAATAAAAACTATTCTGATTATCTATGTTGAATATATATCACGAACATGAAGTGAAACTTTGCTTGGTTGGTCTATTGAAATGTGGATTGTTGGTTACTGCAGCACGGCCAAGCCTATCCTGACACTTCCTTCTTCTTAAAGCAATCCATTTCTTCACAAGGTAAAAGAAAAATAAAACATGCAAAGCAGCCCTGAGGAATGAAATGTATCTTCCATTTCTGAGTAATGGCTTTACGGTGTCACCTCAGTGAAATGTAATAGGGAAGTAGCAATTCAGGTATATCCCCATACCATCAATGAGAACAGACAATCCTCTTTAGGAATAAGAAACTTAGCCTGAGGACTTTAAGGATAGCTTCTACTTGGGAAGAGCACAGATAGCCTCTTACAGAATCATCATATCTTTAAGAATAAAATCTATATAGACATACATATGGTTTCATTTTTTTTATGATGTGTATCTTGAGGACTAGAGAAGAAAGTAAAATTAAAGAAACCATTTACAGGTCTGCAATGAAAAAGATAACAGAAAATATGATTGATATGTGACCTAGAACTACATAATCTAATGAACTAAAATAGACTTTTAATGAAGACTTGGGAAATTATAATTCATGTAACTGGAAGCTTTTCTATGAAAAAGAAAATAAGGATTGGCTATCAAGTTGGACCGAAATAGAAGAGAAGGCAGAGGATAAATCTGGTAGTATAAAATATTTAGAAACAGGTTAAATATGATAGAACAGTTACCGATAGAACTGTAACTGGTTTAGGAATAATTGCAAAAAAGGCAATGATACATCTATAATTACTGCACAGAGAGCTCATAAAAATCAATGTGTTTCTACAAGGTCTTGTAATTGATAAAACTGAAGATGCTATAGGTTTCTTGTTTGGAACTACAACCACTTGTGAAGAGGTAGATGAAGAAGAAATCTTTCTCTTCCTGTGCCTGCAAAGAATAATGAAGCGATTTTCGAAAGCACCCATTAGGGTCCACAGGATTGACTAAATAGGTCTTACCTCAATAACATGTTGAGATGAAGAAATAAAGAAACTAGAAGTAGATATCTGTTGTTCAGTTATTTGGACAGTCCAACTCAGGCATATAAATTTAGAAAAGGTGACAAATTCTTCTTCAATATAACTTTGGCTAAACGGGGTCTTTTGTGGTTCTATATGAATTTGAGGATAGTTTGTTCTAGTTTGGTGAAGAATATTGGTGCAATTTTGATGGGGATGGCATTGAATGTGTAGATTGCTTTGGGTAGTAATGACATTTTCACAATGTTTATTCTTCCGATCCATGAACAGGGAATATTTTTCCATTTCTTGGTGTCTTCTTCAATCTCTTTCATAAGTTTTCTATAGTTTTCATCATATAGGTCTTTTACATCCTTGGTTAGGTTT
>NC_043703.1:118786241-118863075 GCF_006229205.1 Suricata suricatta
CTTGAGGGGAAGACCACTGGGTGTTGTATGGAAAACAATTTGACAATAAAATATTATGGGGAAAAAAATAAAAAAATAAAAAATAAATAAAAAAATAAAAAATAAAAAAAAAAAAGAAAAGGTGACAAATTCAAAGAATTCCTGTGTAGGTTGGAAATGTGCATAATATTGCATATTTATTCTTCTTTATAAAGAAGTTCACATTCTAACCAATTAATAAAAGAATGACAACTTAGTAGAAATACATGTTGCAATGAAATCAAAACTAAAGAATTCCTTTCAAACATGTTAAGAGTCAGGATGAATTGCATCATCTTGGATATTGCTATATATAACCACCCACAGAGGACAGAGAAATTTTGAGGAATTCTTTAGTTCTAACTTCAAAATGGCTTACAGCTGCATCAAAAACCCATTTAACTCAGGTGTCATTTAATGTGAAATAAATATTACATTTGTAAGGATTATAAAGGCAACAAAGAAGCAGAGACAATGTTACAATTCTAATGGTGGTTGTGACTGAACAATAGACATAGAACTGAGAAGTTTGGGAAAATATCCTGGCTGATCTGTGTGTATGATTTTCCAATGATCTTCTTTCTGACCCTAAATCACATAGACTGTATTCAAAAACAAAACAAGGGCACCTGGGTGGCTCAGTTTATTAAGAATGCAACTGAATCTTGGCCGAAGCCATGATCTCACGTTTCATAAGATTGAGCCCTGCGTCAGGCTGTGCACTGACAGTGTGAAGCCTGCTTGGAATTTTCTCTCCCCCTCTCTCTCTACCCTTTCCTAGCTCACTCGCTCTCTCTCTCTTTCTCTCAAAATAAATAAATAAACACTAAGAAAATTAAAACAAACAAAAGAAACAAAACAGATGTACTCAAACTATATGTATTTTTAAAACCCTATCAGAGAACTGAGGATTCAAGTAAACCTAAAATACAGAAGATGATAAACATTCCATAAAGGAAAGAGGCCTATGACTGGTTTCATCCTTAGAAGAGCAGCAGAAAGCAGAAAGTCCTCCAGATGTGGAAGTAAAGAGATATTCACCAGATCTTAACTAATTTGGATGGCTTCTTGTTGGCGCATATGATGGTTTAGAATCCTGAGCCTCCTTTAGCCACGAAAGTCTGCTCCTTCCTTTCAGGTCTTTCCACTGGCCTGCACCAAGGGGTAGAAAGCCAGGTCTAGGATCAGGACAGGAGAACTAAGAGCAATTCCTCTGAAACACTTCAGTCCTTGCCTGGCTGCAAGGCCTCGGGCTCTAGAGACTGAGGGAGGTCAGGATAGGTGATGGAAGTCAAAAGTTGATTCTTAAAAAAATCAGTTAATAGTGACAACAAACTCCTGGCTTAATGATCAAGGAAAAATACAAATTACTGATAATAGGTCTAAGAATGAATCTGACTACAGAGTTCATAAATATTAAAAGATAATAAGGAAATGTCATGAAAAATATGGTAATAAATTTAACAACATAGATTTCCTGAAGGACATATATTACCAGAAATAACTCAAGAAGAAATAGAAAAATTCAGTAGTCCTCTATCAATTTTGTAAAGTTTATTTATTTACTTTGAGAGAGGGGGGCACAGGGGAGGGACAGAACTTGGGGCTCAAACTCACAAACCAGGAGATCATGACCTGAGCTTTAAATCAAGTCAGACACTTAACTGACTGAGCCACCCAGGCGCCCAGTAGTCCTCTATAAGTTTAAAAATTAATTCATAGTTTAAAATCTTTCCACAAAGAAAACTAGATGCCCTGATTTCTTAAGTGGTGAAATCTACCAAATGGCAAAGAAAAAGCAAAACAAAATAAAATCAAACAAAGCCAATTCAACATGTATTATTTGAGAAAATAAATAGGAAGGAATACTTCCTTATTTGTTTTTATGAGATTGTTATTACTCTGAAACTGAAACCGGATGAAGACTTTATAAGAAAAGGAAAATGCAAACAAGTATCTCTTATAAATGTAGACATAGGAAGTATTAAAAATAGGATGTCTAAAAAAATAATATACTGTGGCAAAATGGAGTTTATGCCAGTAACGCAAGTTTGATTTAACCATTCAAAACTCTTGATAGTGTATTTCATCACATTAATAAGTAAAGAAGAAAACCTGAATGATAATTTTAATAGGTGCAAGAAAACGCATTTAAAAGAATTCAACACCGATGATAAATTTCTGAAAACCACAAACAGAAGGAAACATTTTCTATGAAGGATTTCTAGAAAAAATCTAAAGCTAATATCATAATTAATGATATACATTGAATACTTTACCCCTAAAATAAAAAACAATGCTAGAAAGTCTGATTTCATTGCTTTTATTCAGTATTATTCTATTTATACTAGCTATTGCAATAAGAAAGGCAAAAAAGAGCAGGAATATTATAAAGGATGAAGTAAAACTGTTAATATTTGTGGACACCATGATTATTTATGCAGAAAACCTAATATGACCTATAAATAATTACAAGAACTAACTAGAAAATTACAGTTTTACAGGATTCAACATCAATATACAAAAATGTACTGTCTTTCTATAAACTAGCTAGAAAAAAAGGTTTTTATTTTTTTAATTTATTTTTGAGAGACAGAGAGACAGCACGAGCAGGGGAGGGTCAGAGAGAGAGGGAGACAGAATCCGAAGCAGGTTCCAGGCTCTGAACTAGCTGTCAGCACAGATCCCAATGTGGAGCTCGAACCCATGAACCATGAGATCATGACCTGAGCCAAAGCCAGATGCTTAACCTACTGAGCCACCCAGGCGCCCCTAGAAAAAAAGTTTAAAGTGGAATTTAAACATAATATAATTTATTCCAGGGAACCAAAGACCACTTCCTATAAATAAGCTACAGATTCTACACAATCCCAACCAAAATCCCAGTAGTTTTTCTTTTTTTTCCAGTAAGTGAAACCTGGTTTTAAAATGGATATTTAAGGGGCTCTTGAATGACTCAGTTGGTTGAGCGTCTGGCTTTGGTTCAGGTCATGATCTTGCAGTTTGTGGGTTCGAGCCCCACGTTGGGCTCTGTCCTGACAGCTAGCTTGGAGCCTGGAGCCTGCTTTGGATTCTGTGTCTCCCTCTCTCTGACCCGCCCCTGTCTCTGTCTCTGTCTCTGTCTGCCTCTCTCTCTCTCTCAATAAATAAAACATTAGAAAAAGAAAAAAAATGTAAATGAATATTTAAAAGATCTTTAATAATCAAAAAGATCTTGAGAAAGAACAAAGTTTGAAGATTTATACTACCTGACTTCAAAATTTGCTATAGTAAATAAAAACAAAGTGATGTTTGAGTAAAGGTTATAAGGTTTAATGACAAAGAATGCAGAAATAGCCACTGATTTTTGACTAAGGCATGGAGTCAATATAATGAGAGAAAATTAAATGTTTTTACTAAATAATGCAAAATAATTAGATTAAGAAATAAACTTCAATCCTTTCCTCACAGACACAAAAATTAATCTGAGATGAGTAATAGAACTAAATGTAAGCTGGAGTTATAAAACTTCTAGATGAAAACATAGGACACTATGTTTGTCATTGAGGGGTAAGCAAAGATTTTTCAAATAACCATGAAGGAAAAGAATTAATAAATTATACTTCACCAAAATGCTTCATTTTTGAAAGAATGAATCACCAAGCCACAGACTTAAAAAATCTTCTCAGTACTTATTTGACAAAAAACTCAAATCCAGATCATATAAAGAATTCCTGGAAATCAACATATTATGGAAAACAATCCAATAGACTTGAACTAATCTCAAAAGCATAGAGATATTATTAGTTGTCATAGAAATGCAAATTAAAACCACAATCAAATATTTAAGTAAATGGTAATCAAATCATTTGTAAATATGTTGAAAAATACAATAGAAAACACTTTCTGACTCATTTTATAACAAAACCTGACAAATACTTTTTAAGTAAAAAATCACAGACTGATATTCCTCATGAATAAAGACACAATAATCCTTAACAAAGTGGTGGCACATTTAATAACACATAAAAGGGGTAATCTACCATCAACAAGAGACATTTGTCTGAGGAATATGCACCTAATTTGATTTTTAAAAATCAAAGATATTAAAAGTAAAAAAAGAAATAAAAGAAGACCATATGAATATCAACATAAATGCAGATAAAGGATTTGACAAATCTCAGTATCCATGATAAATGCTCTCAGGAAAATATGAATAGCATCAACTTGATCAAAAGAATCTGTATGGAATATAGAGCAAACATGATACTTACTTTCTAAAATACTGATGCTTATACGTAGGATCAAGAGCATGACAAAGTCAAATATTCTTACCACTTCCAATTAACGTTGTACTGAAATCTTCTTTAATGTGATAAAGCAAAAACAATAAGGCATACAAATTGGAGAAAGAAGACCAAGTTGTCTGTATTTGCAGACTCTATGAACACATAGAAAATCCTAAGGGTCCAAAAAATTATCAGAATTAAGTGAATATAGAATGTCCACAACTCATAGAATTTCACTGTATTTCTGTATACTAATAATAAGCAATTAGAAATAAAGTTTAAAGAAACAGTACAATTGTAATCATATCTAAAATATGAAATAGGAATAATTCTTTTAAATATGTGTAATATGTTTATACTGAATATCACAAAAGTGTGCTGAGCTAAATTAGATACAGATAAATGAAAAGATGTATGATGTTTATTTATTGGAAGACTCTTGTTAAGGTGATACTTTGTTGTTATCACTAAGGAGTTTTTCCAAACTGATCTGTGAATATGATGTAAGCTCAATCAAAATCCTAGCAGAGATTTTCCATTTAACTTGCCAAGGTCTTACTAACATTTTATGGATGGATAAAATTTAGAATAGCTAAAACAATTTTGAGAAACAAGAACAAAATCAGGCATGTAACATTAACTGATTTAAAGATATACTATAAATCTATGCTAAGCAAGGCAATGTGATTTTGGCAAAGGATAGATATGTACATCAATGGAAGCAAAAAATGACCAGAGTTAGTCTTACACATAAATTTGTTCATAGATATTTTTTAGATGTATGTAAAAGCAACTCAGTGAGTAAATTCAAAATATGGTGTGGAAAACCTGGCTATGAATATAGAACAAAATAACTTCCATTCTTAATACCATGTACAAAACTTAAATGAATCATAGACCTAAACATAAACAATCAAACAAACTTTTGGAAGAAAATGTAAGGCAAAAATTTCTTAAGTAACTGCAAAAAGTATGAACCATAAAAAATTAGTAAATTGGATTTTATCACAATTTAAACTTTAGTTTTTTGAAAAATACCAGTAAGAAAATGAAAAGATAAACCAAAGACTAGTAAGAAATATTTGCAACACCTTTATTTGACAAAGATATTACATATTGATTTAATTTTTTAAATTTTCAAAAATTAAAAGAATTAAAACATTTTTAGTGTTTCTTTTTGGAAGAGAGAGGGAGAGAGAGAGAGGGAGAGAGACAGAGGGAGAGAGAGAGAGAGAGGGAGAGAAAGAGAGAGAGGGAGAGAAAGAGAGAGAAAGAGCACATGCAGGGAACGGGCAAAGAGAGAGGGAGACCCAGAATCTGAAGTAGGCTCCAGGCTCCAAGCTGTCAGCAGAGAGCCCCATGTGGGGCTTGAACTCATGAACTGTGAGATCATGACCTGAGCCAAAGTCAGATGCTCTACTGAGTGAGCCACCCAGGCACCCCAAAAGATAGAATTTTTAAAAACAGCAAACAATTTTGAACAAAAACTTCTAGAAGAAGATATGTAAATGGCAAATGAACACACAAAGATACTCAACATAATTGATCATTCAAGAAATGCAAACTAAAATACTTTGAGACACCTCTACACACTCTCTAAAATAATTAAACACTGCCAGTGCCAACTGTTGGTGAGGACGTGTAGCAAATAGACTTATTCATTGCCAGTAGGAATGTTAAACTGCCCAACCATTCTGGAAAGCAGTTTGACAGGTTTTTGTTGTTTTTGTTGTTGTTGTTGTTTTAGTAAAGTTAAACTACATCTATTATATAACAGCAATTCCATGAGTTTATCCAAGATAAAGGAAAATATATGTTCAAACAAAGACTTTCAATGGAATGTTTGTAGATGCT
Organism: Suricata suricatta; assembly: GCF_006229205.1. Taxonomy (NCBI): domain Eukaryota; kingdom Metazoa; phylum Chordata; class Mammalia; order Carnivora; family Herpestidae; genus Suricata; species Suricata suricatta. The sequence continues at coordinate 118,792,382 of NC_043703.1, forward strand.
TTATTCATAATAACTAGAAACTAGAAACCATATAATCATCAAGAATTGAACTGATGAATGAATTGTGGTATATCTGTATCATGGAATATCACATCAATTAAAGGGAACAGACTACTGGTTCTAAGCAATAACATGGACCCAAAAAATTTCACATAGTGTCTGATTCTATTTATATGTTATTTTAGAAGCAGGATAATTAAGACAACTGGTGATTGCTTGGGGCTAAGAATGAAGAATGTTTCCAGTAAAGGGGCACAAGGGAACATTGCAGAGTGACAGTAAAATTCCATATCAGGTTTATGTTAGGAATTACATGATTATATGCATTTGTCAAAACTCATCAGCTCTCTCTTACCCACATCTACTGTGAGAATGAAGACCATTCTTAGTAATCAGGTTGCTGACATTCCAGAAAGTGCTGATATCACTCTGAAGGGATGTGCTTTTATTATGAACTTCCCCAGAGGAACCCTGCAAAGGGACTTCAGCCACATCAGTATAGAACTCAGTCTGCTTGGAAAGAAAAAGAAGAGGCTCTGAGTTGACAAATGGTGGAGAGATTGAAAAGAGCTGGCTACTGTTCACACTGTCTGTGGTCATGTACAGAATGGGATTGGGTGGGTCAGTTAGTTGAGTGTCTGACTCTTGATTTTGTCTCAGGTCATTACCTCACAGTTTGTGGGATCAAGCCCCACGTCAAGCTCTGTGCTGACAGCATGAAGCCTGCTCAGGATTCTCTCTCTTCCTTTCTCTTTGCACTCCCCTGCTCTCTCTCTTCTTTCTCAAAATAAATAAATAAACATTTTTTTAAAAAAGAACATGATCATGGGTGTTATAATGAGTTTTCAGTATAAGGTGAGGTTTGTGTATGCTTACCTTCTCATCAACATTGTTATTGAGAAGAATGTTTCTCTTGTTGAAATCCAAAATTTCATGGGTGAAAAATACATCTGCAGGGTTTGAATGAGGTCAGGTGTTGTTTGTTCATTATCTCAAGCCCCCAAATATGAATTAATTAGTTTTTAATGTTTATTTATTTGTTTTTGAGAGAGAAAGAGAGAGACAGAGTGTGAGCAAGAGAGGGCCAGAGAGAGGGAGACACAGAAGCAGGTTCCAGTCTTTAAGCTGTCAGTTCAGAGCCTGACAAGGGGCTTGAACTCACGAGTCGTAAGATCATGACCTGAGCCATCATGACCTGAGCCAAAGTCAGACGTTTAACCGACTCAGTCACCCAGGCACCCCACGATGAGTTAATTCTTGAAGGAAATGACATTGACCTTGTATCAAACTCAGCAACTTTGACTCAGCAAGCACAACAGTTAAAAATAAGGATATCAGGAAATTTTTGGTTGGTATGTTTTTGGAAAAGGAACAGTTCAGCAGGCTGATGAATAAGATCTAAGTTGTCCAGCTACAGAAATAGCAAGATGCCAGATAATTTTTCCAACTAATTTGTGATAACTTAAAGAATTTAAAGCAATGAAAGTTATATTGATTTGGGGGGGGAAAGCCATATCAAACCCTACATTTACATAGATTCATTTTATGTTTATACAAATTATACCTCGATAAATTTGATTTTAAATATATACATGCCTTGAGTCCCTGAGATCCTTTCTTAACCAATCTTAATCTTCTGTCACCCCTTTCCCATTTCTGACTTATGCATGTTCTAATAATCCCCCGGATCCTTCAATACATTTCCATCTTTGAAACTTTTTTTTATTTGTGTCTGCAAACACTGAACATTCTTCAGTTTTTCAATTCAGTTCACTTCTGGCTTGTCCTTAAAGTCCTCATTTTGGAACGTCAAATATGGTGGCCAATGGCTTCAGTTTAAATTTTGAGATATTAGATTTTGATGAGAATAGAGGCCCATGTACCAAAGATGTGATTTGTAAGAATTCACTTAAAAAGTTTATGTGGTGGGGCGCCTGGGTGGCTCAGTCAGTTAAGCATCTAGCTTCGGCTCAGGTCATGATCTCATGGTTCATGGGTTAGAGCCCCTCGTCTGGCTCTGTGCTGACAGCTAGCTCAGAGCCTGGAGTCTGCTTCAGACTCTAGGTCTCCCTCTCTCTCTGACCCTCCCCTGCTCATGCTGTCTCTGTCTCTTAAAAATAAATTTAAAAAATTTAAAAAATTAAAAAATAATTCATTTGGCTTTTATAACATGTGACTTATGGGAAGAAGTTTGGATTTTGTATTGCTTCGAACTTTTAATGCATGCCAGAATCACCGGGAGAACATGTTACAGTGAAGGTGATCTGTGGTAGGTGCTGAAATGTTGGTTTTTAATAAGTCTTCCCAGTGATTTGGATGCAGCTGGCTTTCTGACCATACTTTAATTTGACCTGCTGGAGTGGAAAGTATGCATGTGTCAGTGGTGGCCATGAAAGTTAGGGAGTATGGTACTCACTGTATTCATATCCCAGCTCTACTATTTTTGTCTGGATAAATTGGTAAATCATTTAAACTTTGAATATTTATTTCCTTTTTCATGAGAAAAAATTATTATCATTATTATTATTAATAAAAAGTATTATTCCTGAGCTTTGCTGTATTGATTAAGGAAAGATATGATGTTTGTTAGGCAACTGGAACTGTGCCAAGTGTAGAGTGCCAATTAGATGTTACTTCCTTTCTCAGTTTCTCTTAAAGACTGCATATGCATTCTTAAACCCTCTGCAGATGGTATCTACATTAAAAATATTTTATTTTTTATAGTTAGCCATAAATTTCAAGTTGTGGAAAAGTAAGGATTTGTCCTTTGCTGTCAGCAGTAACTCTTACCTGTTTTGCAATGAGAAGAGTGTCTAATTTTTGTGATATAAATGGCTGAGGTTTAGGCTAGGGCATGACTGCAAAAGACCTTTCTTTCCTTTCCTCTCCTCTCCTTTCCTTTTCCTTCCTCCCTCTTTCCTTCTCTCAGTCCATCCTTCCTTCTTCTCTTCTTCTTTCCTTCCTTCCTCCATCTTTCTTTCCTATAATGGGTCTAAATAGTGATTTGAACTGTGATACAAGCCTCTTTGTTTCCCACTCTCTTACATTCCTACAGAGAAGACTGAATCATCAAGTCACCTTTCTGATTTTGGTGGCATAACATTACTCAGCTAAGGACCTTTCTCTAGGTATGGGTCAGGCCCTGAAAACAATTCATATAGATTATTTCATCCAGGCTGCATAGTTAGATATATTGCAACCCACTAAAGTGATTCTTCACCAGCCGAAAGTGAGTTTTTAGTAGAGTTATGAATTCATCCTAAATTTCTCAATTCAACTTTCCTTTGGCTTCCAAACACTTTTTAAAATCCTAGGGCACAATATTGCTGCCATTTCTAAACTCAGACTTCATTTCAGTCACCCAGAGGTGCTTGTTTATTTCCTATTTATTATTATTTGCTTTTGATTCATTCTTACTTTTCAGAATCCTGGATCTGCACACACTATACCAGTCAAGTTTATCTCTCATCAGTCACTCTGCACACATCTTTTCTTCCCACCTCCCTGCTTTGAGTCATGCAGTTTCTCCAGGCTGGGACAATGTTTTTAGCCAGTTTAAATTCTTCCCATTACTCAAGACCCTATTCAATCTCCATATTTCCTCTAGGAAACTTTCTTCAATTACTCTAACCTCTGAACTCCTGCTGTATTTATAGACAGATCACGTGCAGCGCTCTAATTACACACAATGTCAGAGCTGGAAGGGACCTTAGAAATCACAGAGAAGGAAACTGGGCACAGGATGCAATCTGGAAAAAGTGGAAGGGCATGATCTTAGAGTGTGGGGAGGGAGACGATTTGGCTGCGACACTGTTATTATTTGTGATGGTAATGATGAGGGGGCCAGAGGCAGGGACTAGGTGGGGTAAGTGCTGATAAGAGTAATCAAGGTTAGCCTCATACAGGAGGGAAGATGCGATTGATAGTTGAACAGAGATGCGCTGGTGTATTGGAGAGGACCACTGAGGTCTGGGTGCTCATCTGCTTGCACCCCCAGCTTCAGTAAGTCTCTGGAATGCTGGCGCTTTCCCGACAGGTTCAGAATTATACAAAAGCAGAAGACAATGAGATGCAAGCTCACTGGACATGTTTACTCCTTCAAAAAATTGTATTGTATGGCCAGGTTTTTTCAAGTCAATCACTCCAAGTTGTCAACCAATATTTATCGATAGATGATTAGAATATAACCAAATATAAAAAGTTGTAGGAGTGGGATTTCAAGTACAGGGAAAAACATAAGGAAAAGCCATGGAGATAACATCATCTGGTGCGAAGAAAGAGCGAGGCTAGCTCAGATTTGAAGGGGAATGCTCTCAATGTGATATTAAGTAGAAAACCCAAGGACTAGGTCAATAGAAATCCACTGAGTGGAATTAACATAAGAGTGATAGAGACGAAAAATCCATCTTATTCTGTGTGGACTATGAGTTCAAGGGGGCTAAATGGAGATAATTTTTGATCCAGTACAAGTGAAGTGACATGTGCCTCTCAGGACCCAAACTGCATTTCCTTCTGGTTTCCCCATCACTTTGCTAGGTTTCTTCACACCTCCCAGGTGCCACATTCTCAGTCACCTTTCTGAGTCCTCACCCTGTACTAATTCTATTATTATATTTTCTTCCTTCCTTTACTCTTTCTGTAAGTGACATTATTCATTTCTAAGATTTAAAATAATAGGAACAAAAATTTAAAATTATCTACATGCTAAATATTCACTATTTATATAATTACACTTGGATTAAACTCAATACAAAATAGTCATGTATGCAAGTGTCTCATTAACATATCCAGTTGCAAATTTCCATAGATGTCATAATCTTTGATGGGACTCCTCCAATCTTCCGGTGCCCTTATTCTTTCAGTAACAAAACTGCCATCCAAAAGCAGAAAACAAAAAGTAATCTTTAATTTCTCCCAGTTCTTGGTTGTTCATATTCAATAAATCAGCAATCCTTTTTCTAAAATATATCTTCAGGGGCACCTGGGTGGCTCAGTCGGTAAAGCGTCTGGCTTCAGCTCGCGGTTCATGGGTTCGAGCCCCATGTTGGGCTCTGTGCTGACAGTTAGCTCAGAGCCTGGAGCCTGTTTCCGATTCTGTATCTCCCTCTCTCTCCACTGCTCACGCTGTCTCTCTCTGTCTCTCAAAAATAAATAAAAACATAAAAAAAATATATATCTTCGATCTGTCCACATTTCTCTATATTCTCTAATGTAAGTCCCCCTTATATTTGTTCTGTAGGGATTCAATAACTTCATACCTATGCTTCCCCTATGGCCCCCCTGTAATACACTTAACACAATATTGCTAAGTGCTCTTACATGATACTAATTATCATTTTATTGCCCTATGTGAAACTTTTCAACAGCTTCTTACTGCACTGAAGATAAAACCCAGACTCACTACACTAGCTTAAGAAGCTGACATGATCTGGCTTATTGTGTGTTTCATCCACATAGGCCTCCTTTCTGATTCTTGAACAATTAAGTTCTTTATTGTCTTAGGACTTTGAGACATGCTGTTTCCTCTGCTTTGTGCGTTCATCCTTTGATGTTTCTCATGGCTGACTTCTCACACTTCAAGGCTCAACTAAAAACATTATCTTTTGGAGAGGGTTTTTCTTTGTTAAGGTTGGCATCTCCCATGTTGTACACAAAGTTTTTCTCTATCGTCTTATTCTGCTTTTCCCCTGCTAGGCACTTATTCGAGTCCTCAATTATCTTAATGATTAACTTGCATATTATTCGTTTCTCCTGATATAAACTCCATGAGCAAAGAAACTCATCTGTTGTGTATACAGGGATATAAAACAGACATTGACAAAGGAGCTGCCCTGTAAATACTTGTTGAATGGATTAGGAAGTCACCAATTTCCATTTTAGAAGGAATCGTGCCAGCAAAACTTCTGCAGATACAGTAACAGCTAGAAACGCGAAGCTAAGTATGAAAACAACAGAAGTGGCTTTGTGCTTGTTTTATTTACCTCAATATGAATTACTTTGTGTTTAAAATGCCAGGCAAAACATTTAGGAACTAATGTCAAGAGCTGCAGCTAAGTGGAAGAATATTCAAGGACCTACCATTGCGTGTCTTGAGGCTTAAAAGGAGAAGTTCAGGACGATTTTGTAGAAGCCACTTGCCAAGTGTCAATCTGCCAAATTCTTTAAGAAGGGGGGATCCCCTAGTTAACATAAAGGAGGCCAAGTACCTATAAGTTTTATTAGCGTTTCAGACACAAGTGAAGCACCTATTATTCAAAACATCTTGGGTTTATATCCTATTAAACATAATTTATGCCCAAATATTTTGGAGATCTTTATAGCCATGTGCCTGTCTTCTACAGATGTTGAGGGGATATTCTGTGTGGAGGTTCAGCCACAGTATGAGGGACCAGAGAGCTCCTTGGAAACAGGCTGCCCACAGAACCATCTCCACCAGCAGGCTAGGCCCCTGTGACACTTTGATACTGGGTGGGTTAGGACATCTCTCTTCTCTTCCTGGGTTAGCCTGGGTATGAGAAGGGCCTGGGTGTAGACTGGCCTTACTACTGGCTTGATTTAAAAATGATGGCAATAACCACATGCCTTGTTTCAAACATTGTATGTCTAAACCGTTGTCTCTGTTTAAACACAATTCTGAGATCAAAGATATTTGTGTGTCCTTGTTCACATTGCAGTCACCCTTTGATGGCTGCCAAAAATCACAAATTGAATATTTGTTGAACTGCATTAAAATGCAGTTGTTGGTTTTGTTGTTGTTTTTGGGGTTTTTTTCTTTGGTAAGCAGACTATAAGTCTAATAACAAATGAAAAGTTTCTTGGGGTAGAAAAATTTTTAACTTTTCTTCTTTCTCTCTTAAAAACATGTTTATTACAGGTAATTCCAACTGTATATAAAAGTGGAGCAAATATAATGAAGTCTTCTGTATTCATTCCCTAGGTTAAAGGATTGTCAACTTATACTCACTCTTATTTCATTTGTACCCTTACCAATTTCTCTCCTTTTCACAAATAATTCTGAAGCAAATCCTAAATACCATTGTATTTCATCTGTAAACATTTCAGCAGTATATCTTAAGGGTAAGACTTATTTTAAAAAAAAACTCTCAGTACTATTGATCCACCTAAATATATGAACATTAATTCCTTGTATCAAGAAATGTTAATTAACATGGTTTTAAATGTAATGAAGAGATTCTATCAGAAACAGAGCTCACAGAAATTTAGGAACAAAGATTTTCTTCCTCAGTGACCTTCTAAGCTTTATGTCTCTGTGTCAACAGAGGGATAATAAATACTCACACCTGTAATAATAAAAATTCAACCTTTGTTATATAGTTGTGACTCCTCATTTCATGAAAGTAAGGTTTATTTCCCAACAGTGTGGAAATATTTTAAACCTTTAGTTCCTGGAAAACAGTGGTTACTAATAGCTATTGAGTTTAATTGGATGAAGCTATAGACAATCACAAAAGTCCATGGCAATATGGAGTAATTGGAAGGAAGATATATACAAATTCATACGTTCTTAGTGTCAGAAACTGGGTAAACATCTTGAAACAAAACAAAACCCAGTTAAGCATTCTGAATTGTCAGAGGATAAAGTAATCAAGATGATGTTCCAAAATATCAACAGGGAAAAGCACCCACAGAGACCATAATTTTTGTTTCTTTTAAATACCATCAAGAATCTAGAAAACTGCTTGCCACACAGTGGTTATTTACTAATGGTTTTAATACATTGACAAATTGAAAATATTTTTAAGGAGGCAGAAAATATGTGGGAAATCACAAAACACTGACATTAAAGGTATGAGTCTTGAGAACTATTTTTTTTAAGTAAGAGGAATTTAAATGGCTTTTTTTTACTATTGTTTTCAATGTATGTTTCTATGCTTTTAATATATAAAAAGTTTAGGGTAGCTAATACCACAATCAGAATAGTTATATAACCCCAGAAAAACTCCTTCAAGGTATCTCTCCTCTTATATACGTCTCTGTCTCTAACCACTGATCTATATTCTCAAATTGTAATTTTGTATTTTTGAGAATGATATATAAAAGGAATCATAAATTATGTAACATTTTGAGACCCTTTCTTATACTCAGGCCAATGCATTTGAGATTCAAGTTGTTATGTACATTGGTAGCTTTTGATTGCTGAGTAGTATTTCAGTAGAACTATCCTTTATCAGGTTGAGAAAGTTACCTTTCATTCCATTTGCTCAGAGTCTTAATCATGGAATGTAGGTTGAATTTCATCAAATGCTTTTTCTGTATCACTGGATATGATAATGTGGCTTTTCTTTAAACTGGGAATATAGTGGATTGATTGCATTTTGTATATTCAACCAGCCTTGCAGATAAGCTTCTCTTGATTATGATGTATTATTCTTTTTCTATACTGCTAGATTTAATTTTCAAATATTTTCTTGAAAATTTTGTGTCTAGATCCATGAAAAATAATAGCTCGTAGTTTTGTGATATAAGAAACATATATTTGTGTTTATGCAGAATTAGGACTTTATTAATAAATTTTGCTAAAAACATGGAATTCTGGGCTAAGAACAAGTCTAAGAAGTTAATTTTTAATTATACATAGAGTGAGAGCCCCAGGAAAATTTAGCAAAGTCTGGAGGTAAATGTTTACATTTCAAGAGAAAAGGTCCCTAGGAGAGACAAAGAGACAAAGTAAATTGTAAAATCTGAAGACACTGGGGCTTTTCTGGTCCTGAAAGAAATGTATTGATGCGTTGTATGTATCAGTAGTTCATTCTATTTTAGGCTGAGTATTTTTACCTATCTTAAAATTTGTTTATCTTTCCACCAGTTGAAGGGTACATGAGTTATTTCCTGTCTGGAATTACTGTGAATAAGTCTTTCTTCTTAATAGTTGGTTACTTATCTGCCGTTTGTTGAAATGAGACTCATCTTATGTCATCCTTACATGTGGTCATTTTGCACATTTCTTCAGAGGACTTATTGCTTTCATTCTAGGATAGTTTTCCCCACTGTGATGACCTTGATTAAGATGTAACCCCCTTCTCATCCTTTTTGCAGCTCAAGTTCCACATTATATTCTTTTTTCTGGTGTTCTGTTTCTAGTCTTGAAACTTCTAAGTTCTCTTGATCCCCTTCTCTCATTTGTTTAAAATACATGTCCTTTAGTGAACTCTGAGCTAAATCAGGTACTCTCAGGTCACTTTGTCTAGACACCTGATGCAGTGATGCTTTGACTGTGAGATGCCATGCTGGATGCTTCTGGAACTACACTCTAGCTGCATGTCGTAGGTCTGGAATCTCCCAAGGTCCCCTATGTTACACTGCTTCTTCCTTCCTCAAATTTTTAAGTGGGAATAGGATATGGTGGTAGGGTTTGCACTTTCTGATATCTTCATTAATGTCTACAGTGACTTGCCCTCCACACACTACACTTTAGTTTATATTGGAAAGTATACATAGGCCTATTTATCTAGATTATGATTAAATTACAAGAAAGAGACAAAGTCTGTCTTGCATTTGCACCTGAGATTTTGGAATTTGAAAGCTAAGTATATGATTGGTGATAGTCCACCATGAGGTAAAGTCAAATTCATATCTCTAATATTAAATGGGGCTAGATCTTAAAATTAAATATATGGAAACATAAAATACTTTGTACATTATCCTGTCACAATGATAGATAAATGACTTATGATAATATGTCTAAGATGTAATAACTACATATTCAAAATGTTTTTATATGGATAAATGCATTTAATCCATACTGTAACTCTATGATGTAGGTAATATTTTCATTGCTTTTCTAGAAATCAGGGATTGAGTTTGTTAATGATGGAGCCTGAGGAAACATTAAGCAGGCTTGTAAATAGACTAAATGTGTGTTTTGCTTGTGAAAACACAGAAATATCATGATAGCTTATGAGAGAGAGAGAGAGAGAGAGAGAGAGAGAGTGTCTAGACTGAAAAAAGTTATTTGGCAGAAGATAACTGTTTGACTAGAAATTTACTTTCCTTACTTTTGGTTTTCTTTTCTTTTTTTTTTTTTTTTGTCATGAATACTTTTGTCCTGACCTAAAAATACCCATTTATGTAGAATTTATAATTTATACAGTGTTGAGGTGCTTGTTACTTGTACCAGGAGAACAATTGGGAATGTATGATTTTATTGATATTCAGAACCCACTTCAAAGCATGAAAGAAAAGAGGAAATGGGAAATGGCTGTCAGATGTAAAAAGATCCACACCAGCATGTTAATAGGAAAGAGTGTGAGAGGTTATAAAAGAGATGGAAAAGTGGTTTTTGAACTTTAAGAGACTGAATCTCACTGAAAGCAGAAAAACATTTTTCTAACCATGGTGCCAGCACTATGTCAACCTTATTGTCAATGATGTGAAAACATTATTTAATCTAGATTGGGTGGTATTTTAAAATATTTTTTTACTAAAATCAAAAATACAGCAGATCCCATCAACTTCTAATAAAAAATCTGTGATTACCTCAATTGTCTCCATCTTTTCCCCATTCTTCCTTCATGTAATTCTGCAGCGTTACTGTCTCCTAAGCTGAGAGGCGGAGCATGCTGCAAGGCACATGGATGGTCCAGGCTTAAACTAGTTAGAATATTATGGTGTCTCTGGTTTCACATTGGACAAGTGCCCTGGTTAGAGGCAAGAGATTTAATAGGACTGGTTCTGGAGACTCATGACAAATCTGTCTGAAATAACTTGAGAATCAAAGATGAAATCTATTACATTAGCAATTTATAAATAATGATAGTGAACTATAAAATATCAAAAGTTATAGGAAATATCGTGTGCGGGAAATAGGGAGATGTTGACCAGAGTACAGAGTACTGAATTGGAGTTATATAGGATGAATAAGTCTAGAGACCTAATGTACAGTATGATGACTATAGTTACTAATAGTGTACTAAATACTGAAAATTTTCTAAAAGAATAGATTTCAGGTGCTTTTACTGCACACACCAAAAATGGTAACTACATGAGGAGATGGATATGTTGATTAGCTTGACTATGATAATGATTTCACTATGTATACATATGTCAAATTGTCTTGTTGTGTACTTTAAATATGTATAATTTTTTTATTTAAAATTTTTTAAACTTTTATTTTAAGTAGGCTCCTTATCCAACATAGCTTGAGGACTCAACACCTTGAGATCAAGAATCCTGTGCTCTACCAACTGAGCCAGCCAGACACCGCTACAATTTTATTTAATTATTTTATTATTTATGTTTTATTTTTTTAAAGAGTATTTATTTATTTTGAGAGAGAGCAAGAGAGAGCTCAAGGGTACTTACGGGAGGTGGGGCAGAGAGAGAGGGAGAGATAAAGAATCCCAAGCAGGCTCTACACTGCCAGCATAAGCCCAATGTGGGGCTTGAACCCACAAATTATGAGATAATGATATGAGCCAAAATCAAGAGTTGGATGCTTAAATGACTGAGCCATCCAGGCACCCCTACAATTTTTATTTTAAAAAAGGGAAAAACTACATTCTGAATTAACAGAAATGCAGAAGATACACTGCTATTGAGTTAGAAATGGGGGGGCGCCTGGGTGGCTCAGTCGGTTACGCCTCCGGCTTCGGCTCAGGTCAGATCTCACGTTGGTGGGTTTGAGCCCCGCATTGGGCTCTGTGCTGACAGCTAGCTCAGAGCCTGGAGCCTGCTTCCGGTTCTGTGTCTCCTTCTCTCTCTGCCCCTCCCCCTCTCTTGCTCTGTCTCTCTCTGTATTAAAAATAAATAAAACATTAAAAAAAAAAAAGAAATGGGTAAGGAGGGGTCTGCTTTAGCTAAGGTAGACACTGAAAGTACCTCTGAAGAGGTGGTATTTGCTTGAAATTGAGTAGGGAAACAGCAATCATGTGAAGGTCTGAAGGTCTGTATCCAAACACCAATGGCAGCAAGGACAGAGGTGATGGTATACAATAAACTCTCAATGGGAGAAAAGCCTGCAAGAATTTCAGTGCGGTTGGAATATGGAGATTGAAGGAGAGAGGCAGACAACACCCACACTGGGAGGTCCCCTGACAGTGGACGCTGGCCTGGCATGCCCCACCGAGCGTCAGTGTCCTTCTGTTGATCATAAACTACTTCACAAAACAGCAACACCAAACATCTTTCTTCTGTGACCATAAATGGAGAAAGACAGAAACACAACTTCTCCATAATTATATCTAATCACACACAGCTAGAGATCCAGAACAAGAAAATAGTTTCGGGAGGATTCAATACATTATATTGTGACAAAGCACCATCTGTGATTGCCTACCTCCCACTGGTGGGATTATGAATTTTTCATTCACTGATTCTATTGTCTATATACTTTTTTCTTTGATAAGCATTGTGTAACGAAGGAAGGAAGTTGAAAAACCTATTTCTGTTGTTTTCCCTTAATTTACTGTTTGTGTGTCGAGAAGATAGTCATATCTGCTTGGGTAGGCGAGGTCACTACTCATTAGCAATCTAGAACTATCTAGGCAGTGAGTTTATTCTACACAAAAACTTGGTTTTTTTTGATACTCCTTTTTTTATGGAAAAGTGATGATGACAAGCCTAAAATTAGTGAGTCATTCAATAGTGTAATTTTGAATTATTAAACTAATGCATTAGTTACAATGATTCTCAGTGAAGTAGGTCTTCCAATGTCAAAAGAAATCATATTGGATTCCTGTGGCATAATTTTCAGAAATTTCTCAAATTATTTAATGATTTGTCTAACCTTGAATTCCACAATGATAGACATAACTCCATGTAAGACTACATTTCTGGTGTCTGGATATTGTCAGTATCAAAGGGTAGTATGTATCCATCAATAGAAAAAGGTAGAGTGAATTGTTTTATTATTTAAAAAATAAGATAGATTAATTTGATTCTGTCATAACGTTATCCCTTGAGGTTGTGAACTGTGAGATGATTTAAAATTATAGCTGTTATCTAATGTCCCATAGCTCAATTTGTCTGTGCTGAATGAAAAGTGAATGATGCATATGCCAGAGCAAAAAGGAATTATCAAGTCTGATGAAAGCCAGACAGAAATCATGTAATGTATTTGCTATACTGTGCTTTTACTCTTTTGTTCTTTATTTTATTTTTAAGAGAAACTTATTATCCTTTCTGCATGGTTTACTATTTCAGATATATTCATGATTTAATACGAAAGAGGTTGGAATATTGTCCGATGATGATCTTATCTTTAGGGAAATTTAGCAGGTTTGATGCTATTTCAAGTACATATTATAGAAAAGCTGAAAACCCATCACTCCACCAGTAAGTACTTAAAATTCTACTATATGTCAACATGGATATATGAAAATCTACATTTGGTCTTTGGTAGAATACGAGGTTTGTTGGTTGACCCCAAAGTCATTCCCAGTTCCTATCTCCATTGTCCACCTCTCACTAAACAGTATGAATGGTGATATGCTGAGTTTCTCATCCTCTTTTGTAGCCACAGGTGATAATATGACCCAGTTCTAGACAATGACATTTGCCAGGAGTTTCTAGAAAAGTTTTTTCTTCCTAGCTATATGCATCCTTCATCCAGGTGTAGAAATAGGATGATGTCAGTGTCTGTGGCAGCCAGACATCATCCTATTGAAACTTCATATAACGGAGCCTACATGAGGAATAAAAATCCATAAGGTGTAGGATGGTAGAGAGAAAAGAGAGTAAAAACCTAATCCCCTGAGAGTATTGCTGAGCCACTGAGCCATTGACAGCACAGTTTACCCTCGACTCTCTTTGTGACAATGGCAAACTCCTATTTGTTTAAGCCACAATACTCTCTCAGTTGATCACCTTCCTTAACATTCATGTATTCAATAAATATTTGAGCATCTACCAAGAGCATGGCATTTTGCTTTTCCCTGTGTTTGTGGTTATCATTAATATAACTTAGTCTTTATTTAAGGAGTACTCAAGAGAGTGCACGTTAATATGAAACTTTTCTCTAAGGATATCGTGGACACGAAGACATCATATTACAGAGAAATTAAACATACAGCGAAACCTGCAAGCTGACAGGTACCCAGGTGGGCAGAGAGGGAGTAGGGAACATTCCAGGTAGAAAATGGCACGTGTTCTAGCATAAAAGTCCAGAAAGGGAAGGAGCTTACCAAATTTTCAAAGTTGAAGAAAAAAAAAAGCAATGCTGTTAAATTAGACACAGATTTATTATAGTTTAGATGGCAAGATCACATTCATTAAGTAATAGGAAGTGATTCATATTAATTTAGTCTCAATATAAATAACATACAGAGTTAGAGGAGAATTGTGGTTCAAACTTATGTCCTAGATGAAGGTAAATACTTGTATTTACCTTCCTTCCTTAATAAGAATTTCTCAGAATGAGAGAAAAAAATTAAAATGCATTAATAAAAGTTGTGATAATAGAGAAAGTAGTATAAAAACAATATTATAATATAGGTATGACAATTCTATGAGTATAATTCTAATGTATATTAAGATTTTGCTTAACTTATTTTTAATATCTTCATAAATTAAAAAAATTTCCTCATGAGTTTTCAGTCTAGTAGACTGGAGATATGGAGAGTTGGGTTTAACCTTCCCATTAATACTAGTTTGAATGTAACATAAACACAGAAGAGTGCTCTGATCTTAAGTATACAACTCAAAAAAAATTATGGCAGAGTAAATATAATCATATAACCAGGACCCAGGTAAAAAATGGAATAATTGCAACACTCTAAAAACATCCCTTATGTTAACTTCAGTAACTAACCCCAGACCTTTATATGCATACTTCTGTCCTTTTGAACTTGAAGGAAAGCATGCATGTTTTTCCCCCACCATTTTTATGTAGTAATAGCTAATTCATCTTTCATGCTATGTAATATTATAATTCTAACATTATAGCAGTTTATTTATGTATCTTACAGTTGATGGGCATTTCAATTATTTCCACTAGTAGATTTCAGTTGTTTTCAGTAATTGGCTATTGCAAACAAAGCTACTATTAATAATATTATATATGTGCATATTTTTGGGGTCATTTTGCTAGGATTGCTGGGTTATAATGACTGAATGCACTCAACTTAGTAAAAACTACCAAACTATTTTCTAAAATGCCTTTATCAATTTAATCTATTACCAGGAATATTCGAGACTCTGGTAAATCCAGGTCTTTGTCACTGTTAATATTGTCAATCTTTTCCATTTTAGCCATCAAGAGATATTTGGTAATATCTCATTGTGATTTTAATTTGCATTTTCTTGATGACTAATGAGATTGAGCATCTTTTCATTTGACTGTTGTTCATTTGGATCTGTTCTTGTGTAGGATTCAGTTCAAATATTTTGCTTATCTTCCTATGAGATTGTCTCTTTATAAAGTTGTAGCTTTTTATTTTTAGTATTCTGGATAATGATCCACTTTTGGTTGTACATATTATAGAATTTTCTTCTATCCAATTTGTCTTCAAAATTTCTTGACTATTCTTGAAATTTTTTATTTAAATATCATATTGTTATTACTTTATACAATGGTAGAAGAGTTAATCAAATAGCAACAATAAGATCTTGATGGGATTTTTACGAAGATTATATTAAGTATAAATCAATTTGGAAATAAGTTTCATTTTTATAACATTAAATTGCCTAGTTCATAAATTACTATATCCTTACACTTCTTTATGTATCTTTAATTTCTCTCAATTTATCTTTACATGATTATCTTGCCTGCAAATAATGACTGTTTCATTATTTATTTTTCAGTCCTTATATCATGAATTTCTTTTCTTACATTTTTGCATTAAAATACATTTTAAAATAAAATTTTAAACTTTAATAAAATTAAAATTTTCAGTATGATATTAAATAGAAGTAGTGACAACAAGCATCATTGTCTCTTACCTCACTTCCTAATCAATATTTAATATTATCTGTTTTATTTGTAGTAGTTTTCATCATTTTAAAGACCTTGCCTTATATCTTCAGTTTGTTAAAATTTTATTCTGAGTGAATTATTTCTGTCAATTTTGTTTAAATTTATGTTTAATTTTATCAGATGATTTTTCTAAAGTAATTGATTTTTCTCCTTTATTTTGTGAATGGGGTGTAGTGTATTAATTGGTGTTATAATATTAAATGAGTCTTGCAATCAAAATATTTTTGTATATACTAGATTTGACTTGTGATGGGTTTTTGTTTCTATGATTAATAGAGAAATTAGTATTTAATTTTAATTTAATTTTACTGTAGTTAGAAATCATACTTTAAACCACTTTAATTTTATCAGAAATATATTGAGAATTGCTATATGGGCCATCATTTAGTCACTTTTGGTAGATGTTCTATGCAAACTTGAGTAGATTGCTATTTATAAAGTTGGAAAGAGAATGGATGGATAGATAGACAGACAGATATCCTCCCAATCAATGAGGTTCAGTTTGTTAATATCTATAGTAGTTCAAATCTATATATCTCCTAATTTAGTTGTCTTGCTCTATTGTTCCTGAGTAAAATCTTAAAATCTCCTACTGATATTGTGACTTTTTTCTGATTTCCCTTTTAGTTATGGTGATTTAGTGTTTTATGGCAATTCTAGATAATAATAATAATAATAATAATAATCTAGATTCACAAAAAATTTCATGAAAGCTGAATAATGGAAAATGATTTTAATAATCAATCATGAGAATGATGATTGTTCTGTGACTTTTAGAAAATTTGGCTAAAACATTAATTAAAGCTCCTGTTGTAAGTTATCACTGTATAAGGGGATGGATGTAAAAGCAACACTCATGTTTCTATAGTGCCCTGTGATTTAAAACCTCAAAAACATTGATTAGTTAAGGTATTTTATTTCTTCATGAGAAAATGATTTAGGAGTACACTGAGATGTGAGCACTGCTTGCCTTCTTCTTTTCCTTGTATATTTTGTGATATAGAATGAACATCTCATCTATGTGTCTGAATTATCACACTCCTTTCTAAGCTTAGATGCGTTTCCAACATTTTATCCTTTGCACTTTCAATATCTCAAAATATTTTTGAGGGTTCTTTTAATGGGAATTTTTGTTGCCAACATCACTTCCTCTGGGATCTCTTCATTCTTTTCCATCATGACCATGTTTCCCATTATATCAGTACATTTGCATTCACCTAGTTCCTCTGGCGGAATATCTACAATCAGACAGAACACTGTCAACATTCCCGTGGTCGGCTGGTTTTTTCTATAACTCTATTTACATCCCGTTTTTATATCTCTTCCAGCCTTATTACTTTATACTTCTTTGCTTTAGTTTATCTTTGTGGGCCAATTTCTTCCTTTAATTATATATTTTGGTAAAATGTCCCATGGGTTTATCACTTGGGGACAAGGTGGCAACACAACTGTACACTTTGCTTTCTGTCCATAAACTGAAAAGCAGATGCACAGTGACCCATCGCAGACAGACATTCCAAGAAGTGATGTGATTTGTCCCTGGTCACGATGTGCATTTGTTTGTTAAGTTGGGATTTGGGGACTAATGAACTATAGAAGCAAAGTTTGTACTTTTGTAATTATTCATGGTTAGTGTGCTATGGTAACTGAAATTTGAACGGCAGTGTTGGGAATATGATGTGATTTAATTAAACTATGGTAACTGAAAATTTGTGTATATGAAAGCCATGCAAAACGAAGCTGTTTCAATATGTTGTGACCATGTTAATAGATATATTCAAATTTACTAATACTTAGAAGAGTGAAATTCATAGAGAGAAAAATTAGAATGGTGGCTGCCACGGTCTGGCAGGTGGGTAATACAGGCTTAGTATTTAATGGATGTGGAGTTTCAGTTTGAGAAGATAAAGAAGTTCTGGACATGGATGGTGGTGACGGCTGCACATTGTGAATGTTCTTAACGCCATAGAACTGCACGCATAAAAATGGTTAAAATGGTAGATTTTATGTTAACTGCAATTGAAAGAATTTTTAAAAACCAATAGCCATTTCAAGAAAGGAAAAAAAGAGTTGAGACACAGAATTAGCCAAATACCATCAACATTTTTCAAAATAAATTCTAGAAAAGGATTATATGAATTGGGAAAAATAATTGAAGAAATAAGAAAACGAAATTTCCCCAAATTGAGAAAAAACTCTGAGAGCCAACAATGATGAATTTGTATACACATATCCAGACATGTCATGAAAAATTTCAGAAGATAACAGCAAGTTTAAAAAGAAATAATCCAAAGTTAGAAGGCCAGTTATCTACAAAGACACAGTATCAAAATGACATTGAACAGAAGTTATAAGTCAAGGAGTGAGGGGCGCCTGGGTGGCTCAGTTGGTTAAGCCTCTGACTTTGGCTTAGGTCATGATCTCACAGTTCACGGGTTTGAGTCTGGCATTAGACTGTATGCTGACAGCTCAATTCCTGCTTCAGATTCTATCTGGTGTGTCTCTTTCTCTGCCCCTCCCCACTGGCTTTCTCTGTCTCTCCAAAAAAAAAAAAAAAAAAAAAAAAAAAGAATAAAGAAACAAAAAAAAAATTAAAAAGAAGTCAAGGGAAGAAATTCTTAACATTTTTTAAAGTGTTCCACCAGAATTCTATACCTCTTCAACTTGCAAGAGTAAAATAAGCACATTTTCAGATACTCAGAATTAACAGAAATGTTATCTCCCTTTATTCTTACTGGAAAAACAAAAATAAAAAGAACCATATGATGGGTAGCTCACAGCAAAACCAAACTAAAAAGCAATCCACTGAGGAAGAGGTCAGAAAAATCAAGAACAAGTAGGGTTAATCCAGGGAACAAGAGAAAGGAAAAAAAATCCAAAGGAAAGAAATCCAAATCAGAGTTGTGTAGATGGCTTATGAAGAAATGTCCATGTATAAATTGTTTAACAAATAACAGCATAATAAAATCTGTAGATAAGAAAGGACAAGTACATATCTTTGGTGAAGAAACACATGACAGAAAGATGACAGTCTAAATAGGAGATAAGGAAAATGTGGTTTGGTTCCGGTTACTCATTTAAAAAAATTTAATGTTTATGTATTTTGGAGAGAATGACAGAGCATGAGTTGGGGAGGAGCAGAGAGAGAGGGAGGCACAAAATCTGAAGCAGGCTTCAGGCTCTGAGCTGTCAGCACAGAGCTCAATGCAGGGTTAGAACCTATGAACCATGAGATCATGACCTGAGTCGAGGTCAGACGCTAAACCACTAAACTGACTGAGCCACCCAGGCACCCCAGTTCTGAGCACTTAAAGGATTGTATTTGATCTCAATGCTTGGAATATTCTCCTTTTAGTGCCAGAAAGCTGGTGACTTAAGATGATAACATCTTATCTGTGAATTCATTCACACTTCCTGGTCTTGTGAAAATATTTTCATTATCATAAGATTGAAAATGCAGCTTGGTAATTTTCAATTTTAAAGTCAAGAAAAGCAGGCAAAAGTCATGGTTATAAACATACAGAAAAACAAATATAAACCTTGGCAAAATAAAAAATCAAATCTATTTGAGAAAGATTTTGAGAATGAGACAGCAGGAAAAATTATGGAGGAAAATGTAATATTGCCACTTTCTCCATTGTACATAGTGGAAGGTACAATAGGGTCTAAAGTTGTTGGATCATGAAACAGAGATTTACATATATATGTAAAGTCAATTATATATACAGAAAATATATATACACACACATATATATACACATACACGATTTGAGAAGAATGGAAAGGAAAGGAGCTGGTGTACATGATAGATTTCTCATCATTCATAACATGGTGTCAATAGATATCACCTATTTATAAAAAACTAAGCTATATAGGAATAAGCATATTATAAAAATAAAAGTAAGGCTCAAAATATCGCAAACAGAAAAAAAACAGTTTAAAGTGTTTTTTTATAAAGTATGTGAACAGAGTGGATTTGAGACATGTAATATAATTTCATAACTTGATGTACCTATATTATAGAAAATTGTATTAGCACTTGTTCTGGTGTTTGAAAAGTAAAATTTTAAAGTAGTCAGGAATAAGAAAAGAAAGATGCAGAAGTATACATGAAAAAATTAGGTTCAAAAGATTATTATCACTTAAAATAATTGCTTTTGACAACAGAAAACAACACTTATGCTCAAGGTGATATTTTCACTGAGAGAACTATTTGAAATACATTTATTCTGTTCTCATTAATTCTGTGTCCCAATTAACTTACAATTTTGTGTTCTAGAAAGGTAGAGAAGTCAGAAGAGAGAAGCTTTGTATTAGTTCTTTTCATTTTCTTCCCTTGATACAGAAAGCAAAATAACCAAAAAAGAAAATTGTTAAATCTTCACATGGAGCAAAAAGTAGAATTTGGCTTAATACTTAAAGGAGAAAAAGTTCTTTGTTCAGATTTACAAAAGTTAATTCTGTTTCTATCAAATTCCTCTGTTCTCTGAAATTTTCTGTTTATCCAAGGTAATATAGTTTAAGAATTCGGAGAAGCATCCTCATTATGCAATACACTATGATTTTTTAATGACTCCATGTTTTTACAGATTTTTAGATTCACCAAAAAAAAAATTGAGAGGAAGGTACAGAGATCTCTTATATGTTCTTTACCCTCCCACATGCCCATCCTCCCTCATCACATTCACCAGAATGGTACCTGGTTTTACCAACAATGAACCTACATAGATACATCAAAGTCCATAGTGTACCTGAGGATTTGCTCTTGGTATTGTACATTTAGTAGGTTTGGACAAATATATAATGCTATTTATGCATCTTTATAATACCATAAAGAGTATTTTCACTGCCTGAAGCCATCCCCCTGTATTCTGCATATTCATCTCTCTCTCCCCACAACCCACTTTTGGCAAACACTGATCTTTTTATTGTATTCATAATTTGCCTATTCCAGAATGTCACATAGCTGGAATCATAAACAGTATGAAGTCTTTTCAGATTGGCTTCTTTCGCTTAGTAATATATGTTTAAACTTCCTCCATGTCTTCTTATGGCTTAGTCGCTCATGCCTTTTTAACATTGGATAATATTCTATAGTCTGAGTGCACCACAGTTTATTCATCTATTCACCTACATAGTTGCTTCCAAGTTTGGGTAATTATGAATAAAGCTTCTATAAATATCCATATGTAAGTTTTTGTGTGGAAAGAAGTTTTCACCTCTTCTGAGTAAATACCAAAGAGTTCAATTACTAGATTGTAAGGTAAGAACATGTTTAGTTTTATAAGAAATTGCCAAACCCTCTTCCAAACTGGCTATACCATTTTGCATTTCCCTAGTGAATGGGAGTTGATGTTGTTCACATCCTTACTAGTATTTGGTGTTGTCAGTGTCCTGGATTTTGACTATTCTGTCAGGTGTGCAATAATATCTTAGTGGTGCTTTAATTCACATTTCCTTGATGGCAGCTAATGTGGGACTTCTTTTCATGTGCTTATTTGCCATCTGTATTCCTTCTCTCATGAAGTATTTGTTAATGTTTTGGGCCCATGTTTTAATTGAGTTTATTTTCTTCTTGTCGAGTTTTAAGATTTTTGTATTTTGGATAACAGTTCTATTATGAGAGGCATCTTTTGTAAATATTGCACCCCCTCCTGTAGCTTGTTTTCTAATTCTCTTGATATTGCCTTTCACAGAGAAGAAAATTTTAATTTTAATGAAGTCCAGCTTATCAATTATTACTTTCATGCATCATGTCTTTGATAATATTTCTAAAAAGGCATCATTATACCCAGTCATTTAGGTTTTCTCCTATGTCATCTTCTAGAAGTTTTACAGTTTTGTGTTTTACATTTATGTCTATGATCCATTTTGAGTTAATGATTGTGGAGGATGTAAGGTTCATCTCTAGATTCGTGGTTTCTTTGTTTTATTTGCACGTGGATATCCAGTTGTTCTAGCACCGTTTCTTGAAGACTATATTTGCTCCATCGTATTGCCTTTGTTCTTTTATCAAAGGTGAGTTGGTTGTATTGATGAGTGTCTATTTCTGGTTCTCTATAATGCTCCATTGATCCATTTGTCTATTCTTTTACCAATACCACACTATCTTGATTACAGTAGCTTTATATTAAGTCGTGAAACAGATAGTGTCAATCTTTCAACTTTGTTCTCCCACAATATTGTGTGGCTATTCTGGGTCTTTTGCCTCTCCACATAAACTTTAGAATTGTTTTTTTCAATATTCATAAAATAACTATCTGGGATTTTGCTTGGTATTGCATTGAATTTACAGATAAAGTTTGGGAGACCTGACATCTTGTCAGTATAGAGTCTTCGTATCTATGAACATGGAATATTTCTTCATTTCTTTAATTATTCTTCAGGGGCCCCTGGGTGGTACAGTCGGTTAAGCCTCTGACTTCAGCTCAGGTCAGATCTCACATTCGTGGGTTCGAGCCCTGTGCCAGGCTCTGTGCTAACCGTTCAGAGCCTGGAGCGTGCTTCCGGTTCTGTATCTCCTTCTTTCTCTGCCCCTCCCCCTCTCATGCTCTGTCTCTCTCTGTATCAAAAATAAATAAAACATTAAAAATTTTAATTATTCTTTGATTTCATTTATAAGAGTAATTTTTTGTAGTTTCCCTCCTATAGTTCTTGTATATGTTTTGTTACATTTATACCTAAGGGTTTCTCTTTTTTTGGTGGTAAATTATATTGTGTTTTTAAATTTACAACTACATTTGTTCAGTGTTGGTATATAGGGAAGAACTTGATTGTTAAAATTAAGTTTTCATTCTGCAACCTTGCTGTAATTGCTTATTAGTTCTAGTTTTTTTTAAATCACTTCTTTTGGCTTTCTATATAGAGAATCAATTCATCTGCAAACAGAGATAGTTTTGTCTTTTTTCCCAATCTGTTTTTTTAAATTGTTTAATGTTTGTTTATTTTTGAGAGAGAGGGAGAGAGAGAGAGAGAGAGAGAGAGAGAGAGAGAGAGAGAGAGAGAGAGAAACAGAATCTGAGGAAGGCTCCAGGCTCTGAGCTGTCAGCACAGAGCCCAATGTGGGGCTTGAACTCATGAACTGTGAGATTTTGACCTGAGCTGGAGTTAGAGGCTTAACCAACTGAGCCACCCAGGTGCCCCTCAATCTGTTTATGTTTTATTTCCTCTTCTTGCCTTATTGAATTAGCAAGGATTTCCAGTATGATGTTGAAAGGAGTGATGAGATAAACATCCTTGCCTTCTACATGATCTTAGTGGGGAAGCGTTGAGTTTCTCACCATTAAGTATGTTAGCTGTAGGTTGTTTGTAGATAATCTCTATGAAGTTGAGAATGTTCACATCTACTGTTAGTTTATGCACAGTTTTTACCAAGAATGGATGTTGGATTTTGTCAAATACATTTTCCGCATCTATTGACATGAACTTGTGACTTTTCTTTTTTAGTTTGTGATGTGATGAGTATTTTTAGTTGTTTTTAAAATTTGAAGCAGTCTTGCATGCAAGGGATGTGTGCTACTTTAATTCTTTTTATAATTTTTGAATTAAATGTGCTAATATTTTGTCAAAGGTTTTTGCAACTATGTTGATGAAATACTCATGATGCTAATGAGTGAACAAAGACATCTTTGTCCTTGTTGCCTATGGAAACTCAGGAAAATCACTAGAGACATTCACACTACAAACAAGGAAAAACCTCTTTGATTGCCACTGCTTGACCTCAGTCTATCTGGGGATGCTTCAAACCTGACCTCCAGAAATGTTATCAATTTAACCCAGAAACTGAATTTATAATTTTCTCAAATGATTAACCTTGTTTTTCTTTTATTTCCATAGAAATGCCTCTCATTATATTACTGGATTGCTCACATCATATAGAGACCTAATTTAGGTGAAAACTCACCTCAACACTGTCTTTTGAAATAAAACATTCTCATATTCATCATGTCCTACGTTCTTATGAGGATGTGTGATTAATACATAATGTTGTGCCTATGTAAATAACTAAAAAAAATTGAAACCCATTTATGTAACTGATTAAATCATGGTTCTGGGAATCTCTGCTCTAGGAAATTTTCTAGCCCTTTGTTATTATTCTCCTCATGGGAGTTCTCCTCCATCATATTAACATCTTTAGTGCCTTGAATATTCTCAAAGGGTTTAAATGCCTGTTGGCACCAAGTCATATGGCAAATGATATCAATCAGGATCAGACAACTGGGTGAAATCAACCATAACCATACAAAGGGTGAAGACGGTGACGACATGGCTCTCCAGCCTGATGATTCAACTAATGAAAACAGCAAATGGGTGATACTTTAGCCTTAGTATGTCAAGGATGGTAACAGAATCATGTTATAATAGTTGGTCATTCTCTCAGTCAGCAAATTTGGGGAATTGTTAAATTAAAAAAACAAATGGAGACCAGTTTTGAAAATTCCCTGAGCAGATAAAACCAGTTTAGTCTTATAAATAAAACTTTATTTAGCTTATTTTGCAAGGCTAACCTGACCTGGGTCATTTCTCATTCATGCCTCTGGAAATTCTAACTGAAACTCATAATATTTTCCAAGGTTGGTATGAGCTGGTTACCAATGTGAGGTGGTGACCAATTCCTTATTTAAGAGAATTCTAATATCATATGTAATATCATAACCAATCATTGTAGAGAATATACAGTTACTACTACTGCTGCTGCTTTCTCACTATATAAGCTGCTTTTTAACAACATATCCCTCAGCCTCATACCTTGTTTAGCTAGTTTAAGTAATTTCGGTATATGCAAAATACATTTTTGACTAATTACCACTTCAGTGACTCATTGGTTTTACCTTGGGTATTGATTTCTGAACCTATTTCTGAATACTGTCCCTCAGTACAGTATTCCCTGAGCTTCCTGGATCTGTAGTTTAGTGTCTGACATTAACTGGGGGAAATCCTCAGTCATTATTATTTCAAACATTTCCTCTGTTCCTTTCTCTTTCTCTCCTTCAGAGGTTCCTGTTCCATGTGTGTTATACCTCTTGAGGTTCCTCCCAGTCCTTGGATACTCTGTTCTTATTTATTTATTTATTTATTTATTTATTTATTTATTTTAGTCTTTGTTCGGTTTGCTTTTCAGTTTTCAGGAGTTCTATTGATATATCCTCTGGCTCAGATATTCTTTCCTTAGTCATGTCTAGTCTATTAAAAGGCCCATCAAATGTGTTCTTCATTTCTGTTACAATGTTTTTGATCTCTAGCGTTTCTTTCTGGTTCTTTCTTAGGATTTCTATCTCTTCTTGCATTGCCTTTCTGTTCTTGCTTCTTGTCTATTTTTTTTATTATAGCCCTTAGAATATTAATCATAAATATCTTAAAGTTCCCTTCTGATAAATACAACATAAATAAACATCCATCTGCCATGTCTGGTTCTGATGCTTACCCTGTCTCTTCAAATTGTGATTTTTGCCTTCTGATATGCCTTGTAATTTTTTTTCTTGATAGTCAGACATGATGTACCAGGTAAAAAGAGCTGCTATAAATAGGCTTTTAGTAATGTTGTGGTGAGTTGTGGGGGAGGGGAAGTGTTCTATAGTCCTATGATTAGGTCTTGGTCTTTTAGTAGGTTTATGCCTCTGGACTGAACTTCACAGTGTTTCTCAGGGTTTTTTGTTTTTGTTTTTGTTTCGTCCCTTAGGTAGGACAAGACAGCTAGGGATGGTTGGAGTTGTGTATTTCTCTTTCTCAGTCACTTAGACTCTGATAATATCATCCTAGCTTTGGCTCTGATTAACTCACTCCTGTTCCTTGAGGACAGGCCTTGAGAGTAGCTCTGGCGTGCTTCAGAGGGCTCCCCCCCCTGCCCTGCTAGAAGCAGGAGAGGATTCTACTCCACCTAGTTTTGTGGCAACCTGGTCAAGTTTCTGGAGTTAAGTCTCATAATATTGTGGAGCACCCATCAATGCCTGGCTCCCTCAGAGTCGTCTGAATGGAACCTCTAGCAATTCTTTGGTTATAGATCTGGTTTCCTACCTGGACTCTGGTTCTTGGAGGTTTCCATTTGTGAGTCTCTGCTCTGGGAAGTCATTCCTGCCTGTCCCTATTGGTGGTCTCTCTCCAGTCTTGGGGGCAACAGTTAGCCCCGTGTCATCTGTTCTCTCATGGACCCTAGAAGAGGTGATGATTTTTCAAAGTGTTCAGTTTTTTATTTGTGGTTAGGACAGAGTGGTGGCTTTCAAGCTTCTTACATGTGGAACTGGAAAAAATACATATAAGCATTTTTTAATATTAAAAATATTCTAGTTATCAAAAATTCTTTGGGTAGGAGTCGAGTAGGGAAAACTGTGTTTTAACAAAATTATCTATTTTAAAGGAAACCTACATTGTTTATCTGTTACAAAATGTGTATTATTATGGAATTATATATTTAAGGAAGTAAAATACTAATCTATTCACAACATTTTCTTATAGAAATCATAGGAAAATATCATGTGCTGCCTGAGAACTCTAAGTGGAATGGCATTGCTATCAGTTTCTTACTGCTCAAAATGATTTCTATTTTATTCTTGCCTGGATCTCTTTAATCTAAATTTTTACAGCATTCTCAAAAAATGCTTAAAATTTCTAATTACACAATTTTATTTTGGATTTTAAAATGCCTTTTTTGGGGTAGTACATTCTGCATTTGCAATAAGCATACAGTTGTGTTTTTTTAACTAACTTTTTAACTGCCATTTAGGCCATTAGTGTATCCACCTGATGAGATAACCATCTTCCAGAAGTAAAAACAAGAATGCATTCAACAATATACAAGAATGTATTCAATCTACCTTCCCCCTCCCACCATCCATCTGAACTCATGTCTAGTCTTTCTCTCTCTCTCCAGTCTTGTTACTATAGTTACTGTGGCCTGTTTGCTGTGTCTTGAATAGACCAAACAAAATACTCTGCATTGCTATTCCCTGCACTTTGGAACTCTGCTCCAGATACACAAGTGGCTCACTCCCCATCCCTTCCTTATGTCTCTTAGTCAGTGAGAATTTTCTGGTCACCTTCTTTTTACCCAACAATACATATTCACCAGACTTTTCTACTCCTTGTCTTCCTTAACCTGCTGTAATTTTCTTCAGAGCACCTAACTCTATATATTATATATTTGTTTTACTGACTGTCACTTCCCTCCTATCACCATGCTACCTTCATTGGTCTACTGCTTTGTGAAATGACTAAAACCAACATGAAGTTCCTCAGTTTACCTCTTGTCCTTCCTCTTTGATCCATCATTCCCCTTGCCCTCTCCCTACACCTTCTCTGTCTTTCCTAACTGAATTGGGTTTCACCAATGATCCCAAGCAAGGATCATGAGAATAGGAACCAAGGCACATTAGGGTTACAACAAAAGTAGTTTCCTGAACAAAAATTACAAGGACAAATAATTGACCTTCCCCTAGCCCATAAAAACACCACCCTGGTATTAATCTGGAAGTCATGTGCTCCTTATGAGGCTCCATAGACATCAGCTGAATGCACATTTAAATTCCATTTAACCTCTATTGCAGTCATTGAAATAATTTTCTTTTCATAGCTCTGTATTTGTTCCTTAAACTATCAGGCATAATAAGGGCTCAATAAATATTTGTTGAAGAAATATTTATGTCTTTCCTAATTTGATGACAATATTCATACAGTTATAAGCAACCTTTATAATGCTTATATTAATTCATTAGTTTTTTCTTTCCTACAGCATAATTTTAATAGTTACACATTTTTCCTTTGGGGGCATATCACAATTTCTTCAGTTTCTCTTCTTTAGACATTTTTACTATTAAGAACAATGCCACAGTGAATGGCATGTAGCTGAAATTTTGCATACTCCCTTCATAATCACCTTCCTGAGACAAAAACCTGTCTAGATACTATGTGTGCACACATGTATGTGTGTGTGTGTGTGTGTGTGTGTTCATACTGTCTCCTAAAGCAGTTGAGTCTAATAGGCCTTACATATAAAACTATATGGTACAGTCTTGCTATCATGTTTTATTTAATATTTAAAAGCATGAAAGGCCTATTACTATCTACTTCAAACATAATCAGTGGGAAAATGCATTTTTCTTGGTCAACTAAAGCCTGATGAACAGTTTTACAAATTCTTCTCTGCCATTAGACTGCTCTAACATCTGCCCTCTGTGGTAAAAAAAAATTATAAACCTACCCATTTTTTCATATATTGTTTATTCATGTTTGTCTATTTCTGTTAGTAGAAACAAAACAAACTAAAACAACAAAACCCCCCACCCTGCAATTGAAATGTTAATGAAAAAAACACATTTCTTTTTAAGCATAAATTTCTAAGTGTGTAATATTGCTTCAAAGAGTCTGATTTGGATAAGTGTTCATTACCTGAGTTCTCAACTGACTAGTTTATTCCTTAACATGTACATTATACAATGGTCATTTTTCCTCACTTTGATTAACCCTGTTTATTATCTTTATTTTTTACCTTTTATTGGCATGTCTTTTTTCTATTATAATTTTATTTATTTGATCATTTTTGAGGGTTATTCATGCTGCCAGACATACATCAGTTTTCCTAAAATGTATATTTAACTTCTATTTAGAGAATTCATCTTTTTTAAAATTTTATTTGAACTTCTTATAGAATGTGTTGCAAGTATTTTATAGTGTGTTACCTGCCCTTTACTGTTATTGGTATTGTTTTTCCTAACAATTCAATATTTAAAATTTCATTACATCAAACCTGTCCATTTAGTTTTTTACTTCCTCCCCGTCTCCTCCCAATCCACACACACACACCCTTAGACATTGGTTCAGCCCGGCTTCCTTCATCTCTTGTGTATTATATTAGACTGTTCAGGCTTCTATAACAAAATGCCATAGACTGGCTGGCTTAAACAAGACACTTATTTTCTCACAATTCTTGACGCTGGTAGTCCAAGATCAAGGTGCCAATAGGCTTAGTTTCTGGGTAGGCCTCTATTCTAGGCAGGCAGACTGCTATCTTTGCACTGTGCCTTCACATGACCTTGCTCTGTGCATTCATGAAGAGAAAAATATTTAATGTCTCTTTCTCTTTTTATAAGAACACCAGTCCAATGGGATGAGAGTACCATCTGTGTGTCCTCTTATAATCTTAGTTATCTCCTTAAAGACCTATCTCCAAACACAGTCACACTGGGACTTAGGATTTTGTCATATGAATTGAGGGGGTAGACAATCAATCCATAGCACATATATGTTTTTTGTAATGTTAATTCTGTCTTTAACATCTTAAATTTCAACATTTAATCCACCTGAGAATTATTTTTGGTAATGTGTTCAGTTCACAGCTGATTTTTTTATCTCAATATGTATAATTTAACAACCCATAATTTTTCCATTATTATAAAAGCCATCTACATCATTAAATTTTCTCTCTCATCTTCATATGTATTCCTTATATTCCTTTTATTTAATTTATCTTTTGATTCCTATAGAACCAATGTCTTATTTCAATTATTATTGCAGTGTAGCTCTTAAAAGTCTTTCTCAGGGTGCCTGGGTGGCTCAGTCGGTTAAGTGTCTGACTCGGATTTCAGCTCAGGTCATGATCTCATGGTTAGTGAGTTTTACACCCCCATTGGGGTATAGACATGCACAGACGGCATGGAGCCTGCTTGGGGTTCTTTCTCTCTGCCTCTCTCTCTGCCCCTACTCCACTTGCTCTCTCTCCCTCAAAATAAATAAATAGACTTTATTTTTAAAAAGATTGTTCTCATTATTTTTTGAATTTTTTGACTTTTTTCTTTTCAATCCTTTATTGTTCCAGATGAACATTTGAATTTAATTAGATGTTTTAATCCCACTATAATTTAAAATAGCTTTTTTTTTAAAGAAGAGCAACATGTTCTTATCATAGAAATAAAGGAAAATAAAGAAGAAATATTTCTACATCTATCTATCTAAGCTAATCTACATGTATCCACATATCTATGTATCTACCAAATTGAATTTTTGTATAGGCACCCTTTCCTTTCCAAGAAATAATACTCCAAACCTAGATGGTTTCTCTGTTGAATTTTTCAAATATTTAGGGAAAAATAATACAAATTCAAACATATTTTTCCAAGAAGTAGAAAATACAAAATTACTTCTCAATTTATTTTATAAGGTCAAACTTACTGTGATATCAAGACCAGATAAAAACATTACAAGAAACTCAAACTACTGAGTGAGAGCACTCTGAAACCTAAATGCAAAAATCTTCAACAAAATATCAGTGAATACAATACACCAATATCACAAGAGAATAATATATCACTGCAAAGTGAGATTTACATGAGGAATGCAAAACTGTCATATTAACAGACCAAGAAAGAGGAAACTATATGATCATCTGAATAGATGCAGAAAAAAAATCTGCAACAAAATTCAGTATCTAGTTGACAAAAATTTCCAATAAACTAGTAATGGCATATTTCCTCAACTTGATAAGTGCCTATGAAAAACTTACTGTCACCATTATACTCAATGCTAAAAGAGCCAAATATTTACCATAAGAATGGGGAAGGAAATAATTTTCTCTCATTTTCTTACTCAACACCTTAATGGATCTCTTAACCATTGCAAGAAGACAAGAAAAAGAAATAAGTGGATACTGATTATAAAAGAATGAATAAAATTCCCTCTATTTGTAGACAGCATCATTGTGTACGTAAAAAAATCTAAATAAATCTACAAAAATAATTGGAACCAAAATGTGAGTTTAGCTATGTTTTAATATATAAAGGCAACAACCAAATTCAAGTGCATTTCTCTAAACAGGCAATGATTAATTATAAATTGAAATAGAAAAACAGTATTAATAGAATAATATAAATAATATAAACTTATCAAAATTCTTAAACACTGAGGAAAAGTGAAATTTGATTTTTATAAATGATAACATATGCCATGTTCATAAATTAGAAGACAATATTGCTAGGATGTTAATTTCCCCACATTAATCTATAAACTCAATTCCAATCAAATTCCTAGTAAGATAATTTGTAGATAACAATAAGATGATTCTAAAATTTATATAGAGGGGCGCCTGGGTGGCTCAGTCGGTTAAGCATTCAACTTCTGCTCAGGTCATGATCTTCTGGATTATAGGTTTGAGGCTCACATTGGGCTCTGTGTTGACAGCTCAGAACCTTAAGCCTGCTTCAGAATCTGTCTCTCTCTTTCTCTCAAAAATAAAAATAAACATTAAAAATTTTTTATGAAAATTTATATGGGAAGGCAAAAGTATGAAAATAATTGAAGTAAATTCACATAAAAATGAAATCACTCATCTGCAGAATGCCCTTATATTTTATTTTCATCTTATCTACAGAATACTCTTAGTTAAATATCTTGTGTAAGAAGATACTAGTGTAAATAAATAATTTATGAAGTGTTATTCTTTTAAAATGATCACATTATTTATATAATTTCTGCAGTATAAAATGGAGATATTTAATAACTTAAATGATCCTGGAATGGGAAGATCCCTGTAAAACCTCATGCCTTATTCTCTGTCAGAGTATGTATGTGATGTGGGAATGAAAAATTTAAAGACTTAAAGCTTTCTCTGCCTTATCTGTGCTTCTTACTTATATACCCTAAATTATTACTAAATATTGAGACTGGGTAAGATTTCAAGTCAGAGATCCTGTGACTCTAATGTGGCAGTCTGATCCCTGTCTGGCTCGCACTATCACTATTAAAGTCATACAAAAGGAATAAGGCATAGGTGAGAAGATCCTAGCAATGTGAACAGAGATGGTCTGTCTTCAAAGGAGAAACAGAAACACGTTTCTGAAAGAACAAAAGTTATGGCAGAGTGCAGAGATAACCAGTGATTCTGTTACTCATGGTACTTAGGGAGTGGGTTATAATGCAGGAAAAAGTGAGTTTTACATCCAAAATATCAAGGGAACTTGTGAACTGTGAACACACTGGTATTATGGAGGGAAATTATTTGAGAATTTTATCGGAACCGTTGATCCTTTCACTTAACTGTCTCTCATCCTAGCCACAGAATCCTTTTTTTTTTTTTTTAACATTTATTTATTATTGAGAGACAGAGAGAGACAGCATGAGCTGGGGAGGGGCAGAGAGAGGGGGAGACCCAGAATCTGAAACAGGCTCCAGGCTCTGAGCTGTCAGCAGAGACCCTGATGCAGGGCTGAAACCTACAAACCGTGACATCATGACTTGAGCCGAAGTTGGACGCTTAACCGACTGAGCCACTCAGGTGTCCCCCCATCCCCCAAGCCACAGAATTCTGAGAAGCCAGTAGCAATAATAGCAGCACCAACAGCAGCGTATCCTCCTCTAGTGCTCACCGTGTGACAGGCAGTGTTGTCATTCCTTTATAGCTGGTAAATTTAATCTTCACATCTTCTAAAGTAGGTGTTATTATTATTCCTATTCTATGTTTCAGAAAATTGAAGCCTAAGAAAAGTTACATAGTGCAATCAATAAGTAGATGAACCAGAATTTGAACCAGCTGGTCTCGCTCCAGAGTCCAGTCCGTGTATTTCACTGTTATACCATTTGTGTCTCTATCCTGTGTCCTTTTGCAGCAAAAAAGTTGGGCAGCTCATCAGACCACCTATGATGGTTAGTCTTTTATGTCAGCTTGACTAAGCTATAGTCTCCAGTTATTCAATCAACTACTAGACTGGGTGTTGCCATGAAGGTATTTTATGGATGCAATTAACATCTACAATCAATTGATGTGGAAGGAAGGAGATTATCCCTGATAACCTGGGTCGGTCTGTGCAATCATATTGATGATTTTAAGAGGAGGAGTAAGGTTTCTGAGGAAGAAGAAATTTTACCTATGGAGTATAGTTTAAACTCCTGTTCAAGAGTTTCCAGTCTGTTCTTCCTGAAGTTCTGATGGCCATTCCTACAGATTTTGCACTTCCCTAGTCAACCCCAACAAATATATAGGCCAGTTTCTTGCAATAAATCAGTCTCTCTCTATATATATTTAAAAATTTCAAATATTTTTCAAAAGATGCAAAATCTTAAATATTAATTGGTATCCAAGAATCATGAGATATTTCAAAAAAAATCACAAACTAAAAATAAGATGAAATAAGACAAAAACAAACATCACAGGAAGCAGAAACAAAATTCAGGAAATTGAAAAGTAATTTTAACATAAACATTAATAGCCTTTAATTGCTATTCTCAGGGAGTCAAAAGAATGTTGAACAATGTGACATGGTGATCCATAATAAGAAAAATATATTTGGTCTTTTTCTCCTCTGGCACAGAACTTCTAAAACCCTTGGAATTTTCTGTACTGAGAGTGAAAAAGTATCTTTTGTTACGTTAATGAGCAACTTTTGGAAAGCACTTAAGGAGAGGGAATGGTTGACAGTGGAACCACCTGCATAATTGGAAGGTTGGAACTTTCAATCCTTCCCTGACCTCTGGGATGGAGAGAGGGTTAAAGACTTGGCTTAATTTGTAATGGACAATTATTATGTAATGAAGCCTACATAAAAATCTAAAAAGATGGGGATTGGAGAACTTCAGGGTTGGTGAACATGTGGAGATCCTGGGAGAGTGACATCTGTAGAGAGGGCTCTGTGCCCCTTTCCATATGCCTTGCCCTATTCCTCTCTTCCATCTGGCTCTTTTTGAATTATATTATTTTATAATAAACCAGTAATCTAGTAAGTAAAATGCTTGTCTGATCTATAGCCAGCTAATCAGAAACCCAAGCAACAACTTAGGTGTAATTGACCTCTGAAGTTGGAAGAGGGGAAGTCTTGTAGGTCTGAGCTCTTAACCTGTGAGGTCTGATGTTATTTCTGTAACCAGAGTGCAGGAGTGCAATGGCACTTGGCTCTGGGGTTCCTGTTACCATGGGAGAGTCTGCATTATGTGAATGGAGGTCTCCGTTTTTGGGTCCCCCCCCAAAAGATTTGTGTGAGGATCCATGCTCAAATAAAGACAGCCAGAAGGAAGGTAGCAAGCATGAAGCAGTTTATTAAGGATACTTTCAAGAAGGAAGAGTGGGGACCCCACAGGTAGCAACTGCATCAGTATTAAAGGTGTCTATTTTTTTTATGTTTGCATAGGTCATGGGTCATAGCTAGGCAGTCTCCTACTGAGGTTGTTGACAGTCATCTAAGGGACTCCTCCTACTGGTTGGGAGGGGGAATTTTTGGCCCTACAGTGTTTTTGTTGGAACTCTCAGAGCCATCTTTCCTCTTGGGGGCATTAAAACCAATGTAAATACATTATAATGAAGCTATAGGTCACCCTGGGGCAGAGGTTGAGGAGTGGAGCTCATTTCTGCTCCTATGGCTCTTGGTTTGTCAGCAGCAGAGTGTGGAAAGCCTTCAGTCCAGAATGTTGAAAGCCACAAAGTCAGAATATTGTACCCTCAGCTTCCAATGTGTTACT
This sequence comes from Suricata suricatta, assembly GCF_006229205.1. Taxonomy (NCBI): domain Eukaryota; kingdom Metazoa; phylum Chordata; class Mammalia; order Carnivora; family Herpestidae; genus Suricata; species Suricata suricatta. The sequence continues at coordinate 118,826,745 of NC_043703.1, forward strand.
TATTTATCACCACCTTTGCTTCCAGATCATGTCTAACTAGCTGTCTATACTATTAATCCCAAACATACCAGCTTTGGTCACTTGCTGCTGACAAAATCCAAAGGCAGAAAGACTAGTGGTGGTGAAGCAGAAAAGGAATTTATTTCAGTGAGGCCCACACCAGGAAGATAGCAGACTAGTGTCTCAAAGATTATCTCCAAAGTGCTGAAAATACTTCTAGGTTTATATAAGGAAAATGTGGACAAAGGTGACTGGGTGCATACAGGTGGGCAGTAAAGGTCATATTGGTCATCGTTTTGGGGTCAGTCACTCAGAGTCTTGCTGGTGTGAGGGCAGTCCTTATTGCTTGAGGGTATAGTTCCACCATGGGATGTTTTGCCTGTGAGGTCTTTTGTTTGAGTTTAGGTTCGCTGAAAAGAAGAATTTAATCAGTTTAGAAAGTACAGAATGAGATCAAAATGGAAGGAGTTGAAGTCGTCTTTCGTCTCCAGATAGTGTCAGCATTGAGTTGAATGGTAGGACACCCAGTTGATGTCAGAGAATTGCTTGAATGTGTGAAGAAATCTTCCTCATGCACCCCACACACATCAGAATTGGTGACAGAACCATTAAACAATAAGAACAAAGAAAAACTCTTGGAAATTAAAATGTAATTGTAAAATAAATATTCAATATTATGTTCAGAAGATAAAGTTGAAGAAAAATTTAATTCAATACAGCCAAAATGGGGGGAAGGAAATATGAGAGAAAAAGAGATAAACTTGAAGTTGATCCACAAGCTCTATCTTTACACTAATGAGTTGCAGAGAGAATTGAATAGAGGTAACACTGAGGAGGGAAATTATAAAAGCTAAAATACAAGAAATTTTGTAGAGTTGAAAGACATAGTTTTAAGATTCAAAAGAGGCCACTGAGTGTTTAACCTAATGAATGAAAAAGATAAACAGTTGGACACATTACTATGAATATTAGAGATAAAAAATAAATCTAAAAGAGAAAATAATTTTGAGAAAAGTGAGCAGAAAATAAACCAGTTTGCCACAAGACACTAGAATCAGGGATTATTATTTTCTTACTAAGAGTACAATGTACACTAGAAAAATTGGAATTGAGTCTTCAAATCTTAAGAGAAGGTTATTTCTGGGGCACCTGGGTGGCTCAGTCATTTAAGTGGTTCAGCATCCAGCTTGGACTCAGGTGGTGATCTCATGGTTCATGAGTTTGAGCCCTGCATCAGGCTTGCTGCTGTCAGCCTGTCAGCACAGAGCCTGCTTTAGAGTCTCTGCACCACCACCCCCCTGTCACCCCCCCAAAAAAGAAATAAAACCTAAAAAAAAAGAAAGTTATTTCTACATACTAGGCCAATTAATTTTAACGATATTCAAGCAGGCAAGAATTGAGGGAAAAATACCTTCCAAGTAACTTCATAAGAGGTTTCTTAAGCCTGTGCTTTAGAGAAACAAAGGAGAAGAGTAAATAAGAAAGATAGATGTGACTCAAGAAACATGACACCTATCTTGGAGCACAAAGGACAGTCCATCTGGGGAACACCACCCATATTAGGGAAGCTCTTTGGGTTTAGACTCTGTCAAGGAAAATTCTAGCAAGGAGAAGATGTGTCTGATAGTACCAAAATACATTCCATAACAGCCACAGGCAGGAAGAAGAATACATATCTTATGTTGCTTTTATTGTGCTAAGTTCTGTACATAATGGAAATCTCTGTCTTTCTCCTGCCCACCCACCTCACTGCCTTCATATTCTGCCCTTTTCCATTAGCCTGAGGGATGTCTTACTGGGGATTCTGCCCACAAATTTCCCAGAAAATATTTTGGTTTCTTTACTTTTGTGGTCTTTATTATCCTCAATCTGTCTTATGAACTTTCTTACAGAAAATCCTCAGCTTGGTGATGCCAGCTTTTCCTGACTTCTACTGTTGTTATAGACATTCTTCTCACCCATTTCCTTAGTAAATTTAATGAAATATGGACAGGAGGGGTATTTAAACAAATGAACTCAAATCACCAACTTAAATAAGGACATGAGTGTTGGGGAGACATTTAAAGTGACAAAGTTAATTTATAAATGTGTGCTTTGGTTAATTTTCTTGAGCTGTTTTACTCATGGATTGGTTGTCTTTTCATAACAATAAATAGATGTAAATAGATGACAGAGAAAAAGGGTTCATCTGTTTTTACGGTGACCTTCGTTCTTTGAATAGAGTATGTTAACTGATAGCTTTACACAGTGGTGCTGGAAAATATCCTTAACTTGTTCTTCCTCAGAGATGCTGCCGGTGCATCATGTATGTCATTTTTTGTTTAAAAATGTTCTCTTTTTTTCAGCCAAGTTCTTCATTCTTGATTTCCATTGGTTATTATAATTATTCTTATTTCATTATAGTCAGACATGTAAAATACACTTTTTATTTTTAAAGGGAAAGCATATAAAACCAGATGGCAAGAACCAAAATCTAAGGGAAAAACTAGTTTAAATTAAGCACACATTCCAGTATAATGATCCATATAATTAATCTAAGAACAAAATGATAAAGTCCCTAATCGTACATATATTCAACTGGTTCTTTGTCGATTTGGTTACTAACTCAACTGTTTCATTTAATACTCTGAGTTAATGAGGGATCTCATATTCTAACAAGATGAACATTACAGGATTTTTTGCCTTAAGCCCAAGGTTCTCAGAAGTCTGCAGGGGAAGTACAAGTATGCGTATGTGTGTGTGTAGTGCAATGTGTGTGCATATATGTATACATATATATACACATATGTACGTATACACAATGGCCAATTTCACATTTATATAAAAGTCTACTATGTAATTATTATAAAAATACCATTAAGGGTAAAAATCGACACATTATTCTGGCCTCAGAGTGACAAAAAACAACTTATTTACTAGAGTAGAAAACAAAACAGCTAAGACAAGTGCTAGAGTGCAAAAAAGCTAATAGAAATATCAAAAGATTGCATACAGAAAGGGTCTTTTAAGTAGGATTTTCATAGGTAGAGGTTATGGTTAGAATATTCTCTCTTGAAGGTATGGCAAAAGCAAAGGTATAATTATACCTTCAGAGTATAATGATGATAGTGGATGTAACAGCTTGCCTAGGTTTATGGAATAGTGTGATATAAAGCACAAATTTAAACCTAAACTAGGGTCATAGTTTTATTCATTTTAAATGTGAAGTGATCATGCAGTCATCTGAGAGTCACTGAAAGATTTTTGGCAGAGGAGGGTCGTAATCTAAGCAGTCCTTGAGGTCTCAAGGTACCAGATAGAGTAGGCAAGAGACTGGTGATAGGGAAGTCATGGGCAATATTACAATAGTCTAGCTAGTCACAAATGACAGTTTAAATTTGAAATATGTTGGCAGCTAGGAGTAGGGAGCAAGGATGTTTGTGGGAGATTGAAAAAGAAAAACTGACAAAAATTGATGATATGTTTGTCATGGGGCATGAAGAAGAAAAAGGAGCAGTGATATCACCAGGCTTCAACATTTGGTGAAGGGGAGAGTGGCAGATTATTAAGAAAATATAGAAACTAGAAATAGCAGCTAGATTTGCTCAGGATGCAAAAGGGAAAAGAAAGAGAGGAATGATGAATTGAAAAATGAAATTATTATATGTCATAATTTCAGGGAGACTTTACTCAAAATGATTCACTTTTCTACACTTATGTCTTAAATCCAGAAGTTGTACAAAATTACTCTACCATTGTTTCCAATACCTAAATATCAAGGGAAATGCTTATAAGTAAGAAATGAACCAGAGAGTAATGATATTGACAGCTGCGTCTGTAGCCTGTTATTATTTGACTATGTTCTACAACTTCATTAGTTCAATTGAATACATATTCTGAAAGGAAGTGATTTAATGGTTCAGCTGAATATATAGCAATATATTTGCATAAATTATACAAAATCCATTTATGTAACAGTGTACTGAAAATAGTATAATAGTGTCATTGTTAATTTATTTGTACTAGTGCCAACAAAATGTTTTCTTGTGTCATGAATCATGAAGGAATCAGTTTAGCTTGAAAATAGTGTGGTTTATTCTTATTTCCTCTTTGGGATGCATTTTGTTCCTAAACATCTTCTCACACATCCAGAAGATAATAAGGAGAAATCTGAATTGGTTTCAGAGGGAGGATCTGGTCTGCAACATTACATAAGTAGATGGCTTTTCCACTTTGTAAAAGGGACAGCTTTGGCTCATAGATAAGTGTACCACTACTGTTCATCTTTGTCACCTCCAATACATTCATGGGAAGCAAGAGTAAATCAATAAGCACAAGAACAAAATGGTGGGGCATACTTTCCCCCTTAGAAAGAAATATTATTGGAATAATGACCTATAATTTGTGCTAATATATTTATGTAATATTATAAGTATGTATATGATAGATATCACTCTGATAGTGATATTTTTGTATATTTTCATAGCAAATGGAAAATACATTATTTTTGATTGTCTCATATATTTTATTTTCTAAAACATCAACCTAAATCATGGAGTTTGAGATGTTTTTAAACCATGCCCCATTTATGAAATAATTCATTTGCAGTGCATTTGGAATTTCAGTATATTTAAATTCATAGTATGGGAAGATCATCAGGCCTATTATGTATGCATAAATATCAATATAAGCTAATATATTTTATTCCAGAAGAATAAAAGATAAAGAGTTTTATAATATTCATTTGTTTTCATAAAACAAGTCTATATATAGCACATAAAAATATCATTTATAAACTATTCAAGAAAAAAATAACAATTTAAAACAACCATTCTTTACCCTAGAATCATCTTTATATTACCACTCTCATGTATAGTTCCTTTAAAATATAACTCAGAAGATATTTTTAATTCCTACAACTGAATTATATTTAATATATTGCTTCATAAATTCCCAACATTTATAGACAATAGAGAGGATGGGGTGCCTGGGTGCCTCAATTGATTAAGCAGATCAGGTCATGATCTCATGGTTCATGAGTCTGAGTCCTAGATCAGGCTTTGTGCTGACAGCTCAGAGCCTGGAGCCTGCTTTGGATTCTGTGTCTCCCTCTCTTTCTGCCCCTCCGCTGCTTGCACTCTATCTCTCTTACTCAAAAATAAATAAACATTAAAAAGAATTTTAAAAACAACAAAAGAAAGTAAAGGGGAATTAAACTTTCTTGAATACATGCAATGAAATGTGTTGAATAGTTTATATGAAAGTTCATCTAATCTTCCCAAAACTGGGAGGTATTTTTTTATCATCATCTAATATATGGAAAAAACAAACAACAAACTATGAGGACCAGAGCTGAGACTGAACTGCAGGTAAACTGCATTTTAATAAAGTAGCATTTGCTCAACACGCTGAGCCCCTGTATTTACACTCTTGTCTTTTCCCACTTTTTATGCTCACAATACATTGAACGGTAACTCTCCAGTACCTATGTGCAATGACACCAAAATTCCCTTCCTCTCTATTCATATGCAAGTGTACATCTCAACCTAATTGTTGCTTTTCAAATACTACTTTCACCAAAGCTTATTTGTTAGGACACTGGATTCATTTTCCATTACCCATCTGTTCACATTGTTTTCATTCTGTAGAAACTGGGCCCTGTGTCCACAGAAGTGACCAAGCAAATGATATATAGAACTGTAACTCATTTAACAGATAGAATTCTAGGGGTGCCTGGATGGCTCAGCCAGCTAAGCGTCTGGCTTCAGCTCAGGTCATGATCTCATAGTTCATGAGTTTGAGCCCCTCATCAGGCTTTCTTCTGTCACAGCAGAGCCTGCTTCAGATCTTCTGTCTCCATCTCTCTGCTCTCTTTCAAATATAAGTAACCACACACACAAACACCAATTCTTTGTTATTTCAGAGATAAGAGGCATGCATAAACCTTGGTTTTTACAATGATGAGTTGTCATTTGCCCTTAGAAATTATATAAAACAATATCAATGAAGAAAAAAATCCTCTTGATTTACAACACAAAACATAACATGCATGATATAAAGGATATCTCTTTCTTTCTAAGAGAGTATTTATTTAGAAAAATACCAATGAGCAGAGGACAAATACCATATTTTTAAATAGGTGAAGGGAAATACTTGAAGGGAATTTGATCCTTCTTAATGCATCCTGAATGCCTTCTGGCTGGATGGAGAGAGAAAAAGTTTAATGGCTTTGCAGGCAACCACTGACTGTTGTCATTAACACATATCAAGAATAACTCAAAAGAAAAACGTTGGGATACAAAATAGTATATGCAGTGTTATTAATATGTAATCTATGCGTTAGTCAGTCATGCAAATGCTCAAAAATCATGGAATTCAGAAGAGAGGGCCTGAGTAGACATAGATATTTGTAGGCAACCTCATATAGTTGAACATGGAAGAATCAGAGACTATAAAGTGAGAGAGAAGAGAAAACTCAAAGTAAAACTTCTAATCTGATCATTTAATCTCCAGTTGCATATAAAATAAAGATGAATGTCAAAGCCCTTTGCATGACACATAGGGTCTCTCATATCTGCTTGTCTTCATCCTGATCTCGTGCTCTCCCTCTCCTCAAAAAATTGACATTCTAGTCAGTGAATTGTTTCTTGTTCTCTGAAGAGGAATATTTTGCATATGATATTCCCTTTACTTTTAATAACCATTTTTTTTATACTTAACAATAACTTCTCTTTCAAAATGTAGCTCAAACACCATTTTTCCTGAAAATTCTTCCTGGACCCATTAGTTAGAAGTCATCTTTTCCACCTTTTGTCATCATGTTTTATTCTAATACTTGTATTGAAAAACATAGTGTATTGTAAATACTTACATACAAACGATATTTCACACAATTAAAACATGAAACTCCTTAGGGTTAATATTGTCCAAGGGCTTTAAACATAACTAGCATGAGAAATGGCAATTAATGGAGGATAAATCAATCCAATAGATGAGAATAATTTCCTTAGTTTATGTTACCATCGAACTATGACCCAGCTTCCCAGATTTGGGCAAGTCACTTCACCTCTTTGGACTGTAAGTAATCCAATTCTGAAATAAAAGGGTTGGTATAACTCTTACTCAGCATTCTTTAACATTAAAATTTCCATAATTACAGTGATAGTTTTTCTCTTGGGTAATTAATCTACATATAGACAGCAGTCATATCATAAGCAGAAACAGTAGAAAAGGCAAGAAATTATTAGAATGCTTTCTTTGTAAGATAGGATGTTGAAAAATTTGACCTAAGTTGTTGAAATATAGTTTATAATAAAAGCATCAAAATGAGATAAATATGTCTAGCACATCTTAGAAGTCCAGCGAGGCAGAAATTGTCATCTTGTCAAATAACATAGAGTTAGCTTTTGTAAAAGAGAATTTACATGAAGCAGTAGTCTCATAATTTTGCCCTAAACAAAAGGAATATGTACTGAATCTTATAAATCTAGAGAAATAGCATAAAAATCACTTTTTTATTTCCTCTCTCCTCAACTGAGGGCTAATATTAATGTATACTCTTCTAAGTCTAAACACAGGCTTTGAAGAAGGCAAGGCAAGGATCTCAGTAGAGGGAGATTCTGACTAGACTAAAACAGGACATAATATCTCATAAATATTGATAAAATTTTTAGAGTGACTCTCTCTCTAAAGAAGCATATATATATATAAGCAAAAAAAATCAATGAAGACTTTATATGAACAAAAAGTCAACCAATTGTGTTTTTATCAATTATGGTGTCAGAGAGGATGAAAATACATTGCTTTTTAAAAGTATAATGTTGAAGAAAAATAACAACAACAGGGGTATCTTAGTATGGAGAAAGTTTTCTGGAAGATTATAATATTGTTTTCAACACATTTTTCCTTAGTCTCTACAATTATATTTATTCCTTGAAGTTTTACTCAAACTCCATATAGAGACCTAATTTTGAAAGTAAAAGATTTTGGGATTCTCTAAATTTCTATTATTTTATTTTCATTAAAAATGACCATTTAATACATTTTAAAATATTAACCTTTATATATGTTTCCAAATTATTTAAAAAAGTAGTACTTTTATAATTTTAGTCATATTCCGACCTGGGCCGGTTCACCCCTCCTTAGGCAACCTGGTGGTCCCCTGCTCCCGGGAGGGCACCATATTGATGCCGAACTTAGTGCGGACACCTGATCGGCATAGCGCACTACAGCCCAGAACTCCTGGGCTCAAGCGATCCTCCTGCCTCAGCCTCCCGAGTAGCTGGGACTACAGGCGCGCGCCACCGCGCCCGGCTATAATTTTAGTCATATTCAAAACAATATTTTTCTGTTAGGATTAAAGTTATCCTTCAGAGTTTCAGAAAGATTTTTTGGTGTCGCGATTTGTTGGTATGTGTTGGATTTGATTAAGGTGAATTGATCACTATTTAGTGCATACAAACAATATTCCTGACACAGACACTTTCTTTCAAAGCCTCCTCTTCTTTCTTGTAACGGCTCCAGATGTGAGTGAGGACTTCTACTCAGTAAGAGAATAGCAGAAATTTCACAGCATAATTTTCAGTGTTCCATCTAGGCTTAGTTGGCTTCTCACCACATTTGAAGAAAATAATTCTGATCTCTGAGGTTTCCTCACTTACAAAAGAAAAAGGGGGAAATGATAACTGAGGTAAGTCAGTTAATATAAAAATTAATGTAAATCTCTTAGCACAATAACCAGCAATAGTAAGCCCTTGATAGATTGTAATAATTATTACTGTCATTACACAACCCAAGTATGAGTTTAAAAAAGCCTACCTAGTTTCTCTAATCTCTAGCATTTTGATCTGTCAAGTTGGGATGACAGTTTTTGCCATATCTACGTCACAAATTGTCATCAAATAAGAAAATGTAGAAGTCACTTACAAGCCATTATGAAACTGAGGCAGAATTAAGGTAACGGGAGCAGATCTAAGATTTTAGACATTCTAAAATAGCGACACCAAAAAATCTTTCTGAAACTCTGAAGGATAACCTGTCCCATTCTATTGAATCAGAGTCGTCCAAGGTTAAAAGCCGGGCACATAAAATTTGGAAAATCTCCACAGGTTTTTCTGAAGCCCGTGAAAGGTGCAGGACTGATGCTTTTGTGCAGGGATTCTGAACCATGGCCGCTCATTGGAATCACCTGGGGAGCTTTACAAACCATGGATGCCTAGAATCCAGCTCAGAGCAATTTAATCAAAATCTTCGGCAGTAGAGCTCAGAGAATCAGTAGTTGTAAAAGTTCACTAGGTGGCATGTTCAAGGAGACAGAGTTAATACCCGGTAAAGCAGTCATTTCCCTCTTATCTCCAAAGCCCGTACCATTTTGCATTGTTTTCCACGGGCTCTGAAGTGCCTGTCGACAGGTTGTTAAGGGCGTATTATTATAAAAGGTAAAATGACTGTTGCTCTTGAGATACATATTTAGTTTATATTTGTTTTCCCTTTAAAATTATTGTGTGTTTTTAAACGCTAAGTGGAGCTGACTTGGGAGTTTAATCTATAATCATAAAAACACAAGCTCATTCCACTCACAATTGCCATCCTTGTCTTCCAAAGAGACGCACAAGTTTTGGAAAAGTCACTAAAGGAAGTCTTCAAAACGTAAGCCATTCAGGAATATTGAGAACTATTCTAATAGCTCTAAAATAAGTAGATTCTCATCAGAGATTTGACAATGCATATAAAATGATTACTTCTTGGGAACTGAATTAAGAAGTAGGAAAGTGAATGATAAACCACTGTAATACGTTAGGGAAAAGAAAGTAAATTTTTTAACTTAATAGTTTCCCAAAGGAAACTCTGTATCAGATGATATTTCAAAAGGTTACCACTACTTGAATGTCTTGAAAAAGTAAGAGAAATTCTTATAAATGTTTAACAATAGATTCCTGCAATTTCTAAAACATGAATAAAAAAACCCCAGTGGGGATGGGAGTGGGGGAAGTCAGTTCTGAAAACCTGAGTAAAAGTTCACACTGTGAGGAGTTACAGAAAGTTTCGCATACATTTTGCTTTTCTTTTTTTTTTTCAAACCAGTGGGTTCAAACCACATTAACACAGCTGCAATACTAACAGCTTGTCTTTTAATACTGGCTGCTGACCTCAAAGGCTGCAGTTGCCAGCTTGAGCTGATACCTATAATGCAGGAAAATTGAAACCATAGAATTCATACATTGAATTTCTGGGAAAGCAGTTTCCTAAGCAAAGTGTTAGAGGTCAGAGTCATCTCAAGTCTCCATATGTGGATAACTACTTGGTCGTGTAAGCCAGGAGATACTTTCTGACTCATAGTGAAAACAATTTAATGAAAAACATATCTCTTTCAAAAGAAAAAGATTGAAGGGAGAGTAACATTGATAAATTTCAAACTGTTGCTCTATATTTAAAGTACAACTAGAAATAAAATACAGTAGAGATTATTTATAGAAAGCAATGAGGTGTTGCTTGGTCTATGATTCCAGTATTGACCATTCATTCATGCATCAATGCTTTGAATAATGTTTGCTGATCATTAGCTTATCCTGGTAAATACTGCTAACATATCCATTTAGTTCATAAGGAAATTAAAAAGGAATGCTTTATATATAATTATCTTGTCATATATGGCTACCATGATGACTTTTAATTGTATTTTATTTTTGGTCCAGTAAGAAGGTTTATTGAAAATTTCCTACTAGCAATGATATGATGATGCAAATCAGTGGACCTAAAACTTGAGCATGCATCAGGATTGTTTGGAAGGATTCTTAAACCATTATTGCTGGGCTCTACCTCTACAATTTCTAATTCAGTAAATCAGTGTTGGGCTTAGAGAATGTGCATTCCTAACAGACTCCTAGTCGATGTTCGTATTGTTAGTCCATGGCCCATATTTTGAGTAGCATTGCTGTAAATGAAGGAGCATTTGAAGGGAAACAAGAAATGATAATACAAGTAATAGTTCTCACTTATTGAGCACTTATTTATCTGGCCTGGATCTCATTTAAAACTCACTGTTGAGGAAGATAAAACCCAGAAGGATTATGAGAATTTCTCAGAGTAAATCAATAATAAGAGGTCAAGACAGGATTTCAACCCAATTTGCCCAATTCCAAAACCTTGGAATTTTACAGAAGATCTATAATTATTAATGTTCTATGCTCTGTATTAGTTTATTAATACAGATTTCTTTTCCTCTTCAAAAGTGGATTTGCCTACCGTTGAAAGTACCTAACATCACATGTGTATAACATATCAAACATGAGTTCATTGCGTATTTAATGTTACTCTAGTCTCAAAACCTGAATCAAGAAACCATAGACTGCTGGCTCAGAAATCACATACAGTAAACAGACCTTAATCTAATTTCACTCAAATTCTTGCTGTAACATCAAATGACATTATGGTGGAAATTCAAAGGGAAGAAAACTAACACTAAAACTAAGTCTAATAAACCAAGTCTAATAGATTAGTCAATAATGCATGGAAGTGACATGAATAAGACGGTAGAGCTGAATGAAAAATAATAAGTGGAATAATCTGGGTTCCGGATCATATCATAGCCCAGACGGACCCCAAGAAATAGGAGACTGAGAAGAGATGGGTAGCAAGTTCCTTGATAATTTCCTCACATGCCTTCCTCTGACTCATAGACATAGGAAAACTAACTTGAAAGCAGCCCATTCTTCAGTCTCTTGGTACCATCCGGTGAAGGAAATAGTTTTTTTCCCCCTTGACACTCCCAGGACAATCTTGAGGACAACACACTTTACAGGTGTTAGTTTTCCTAAAATCCATGTGCTCCAAGTATTAGAAGATCAGGAAGTTAGGATGAAAGATGGCCACATGAAGCCTTTTAGATCCTGAAATTCTGGATAGGTATTGTGCACATTTACTTGCTGTACATCTGAGAAAAGTATGCAGCCGGCACCGTGCGGTAGGGCCACACCAATAAGCCCTCACTTCCCATACCTGTTCATAAAAATTGAGCATGTCCAGGGGTTACCCCATTCTAGGGTGAGGAAGGATACATACACACACAAGCTACAACTGAACTGGAATAGAAGAGAATAAATATGCCAACTCTCCACATACTTGTGTTTATGATATGCATGGCAATTGAAATCAATATGAAAAATTATGTTATTTCATAAGTAGTTTGGGGATCATTTGGCTAAATATTTAGCAAAAAATTAATGTAAATCCTTGCTCATACTACTGAATGCTGAAAATGAACTGAGAGTCGAAGGGGAAGGGGGAGTGGGGGAAAGAGGGGGTGGTGATGGTGGAGGGCACTTAAGGGGAAGAGCACTGGGTGTTGTATGGAAAACAATTTGACAAAATATTATGGAAAAAACAAAACAAAACAAAACAAAAATCCTTGCTCATATGTCTACTAAGTTAGATTATAGATTAGATACTGGAATATTGCTAAGTAAAAAAATACTGTAAGCAAACAAAAGTGACTATGTATAATATTTGGGGATAGACAAACTTTCAAACATGGATAATAATGGAGATAAAATACAGGAGCAAAATAGATTTTTCTCTACATCATAAGTTTTAGATCAATAAATCAACAAAATCAACAAAAATATTAAAAATAAATTGGGGAAATATTAAGAAAAATAAAAATGATAAAGTTTGATCTTTTTCCTGTGTTTGAAATCAGGGTGGCTGATTTGATTGAGATCCACTGGGTGGCTCAGTTGGTTGAGATTCTGACTTCAGCTCAGGTTCATGATCTCACCATTCTGAGTTTGAACCTGATCGTGTAGTGATAGTTCAGAGCCTGGAGTCTGTTTCAGGTTCTGTGTCTTCATCTCTCTCTGTCGCATCCCCTGCTTGTGCTCTGTCTCTCTCTCTTTCTCTTAAACATGAATAAACATTAAAAAAACTTTAAAAAGAAATCAATTAGAAATATCAGAATAAGCCAATAGATATATGGGCAAAGAGTATGGACAGACAATTCAACTTTAATAAAAGTGATAAATGATTAATAAGATTATAAAATTTTCTTCAATCTGTGCAGTCATCAAAGACATGCAAATTGAACAATGATAAATGCTATTTAATTAATACCTATTTTGCCCATGTTGAAAATAATAAAATGCAGAGAATGGGTATTCTTTTCCACTTATAATGGAAATATAAATTGTCAGAGCTTCGGATTTGACAATTGGCAACACATCAGTTTTTGATTCAATAATTTCTATTCATTCAGTAATTTAACTCTCAGTCAGCATTTCTTCTGAGTGTAATTATTGACAGAAACAAATATTTAAGTACAAGGAAATATATTGATCACTACTTAGAATGGGGAAAGCATGGAAATAAATTATCCCAAATAAGTGTATTAATTTGTATGCATTCATTAATGTATTGTACATGTATTTGTAATAATGTAATGTACATGTATTTCATGTAAACCATTAAAATACTATGTAGGGGCGCCTGGGTGGCTTAGTCAGTTAAGAGTCCAGCTTCAGCTCAGGTCATGATCTCAGTGTTCGTGGGTTAGAGCCCCGCATGGGGCTCTGTGCTAACAGCTAGCTCAGAGCCTGTAGCCTGCTTCAGATTCTGTATCTCCCTCCTCTCTGACCTTCCCCTGCTCATGCTACGTCTCTCTGTCTCTCAAAAATAAATAAAAACATTAAAAATTAAAAAAAAATAAATAAAATACTATGAATAGGAAAGTATTTAATAAGTAAAAATTTTTGATATTTAACTGAAAAGGAAAATTTCAAGACAGATTTTACAATAATACTTTATTTGTATACAAATACACAGCTGAATCAAGATGGCAGACTTAGTCCATGAATTAATCACTTCACCCTCCTAATGTCCCTTAAAATTGTAATAAAGGAATGCAAGCCCTAAATCTCATGATTGACAGTATTAAATACATTATTGAAAGAAGTGAAGCAGGTTGAAGATACTGGTGAAGCGCTATATAAAAAGATGAGGCATGCTGTATACCCGGACTAGGCTAGTGTGGATGAGAGACTGAAAGGTTTGGAGTAAGAAGCCTGGAGCAAGGAAAGCTGGGTGGAAAAGATATTTAAAATAAAAATAGGCCTCACTGTGGAGGTAATAAAAGGTTTAAATATAGTATAAATAGTCCCTCACTTTCTTTCCACCTCCATGAACTCAGTGGCCCCCAGACATTTCCTCCAAAGTAAAAATGAGAAGTTTCTGCTCTAAAAATTGAGTTAATGGTAGAGGATTTGTTTTCACACCAAGGAGTAAGACTGTCCCCCCTGCTGGTCTTTAGAAATGCCCAACATAATGCTCTAATCTCCACAATTAACACTAAAGTGAAGACCTTCAGCCATCAAATCCTTCTAAAGTATTGCCTTTGTCAGTTGTCTTACTTCTCATTCTTAGATGCAAATGTAAAACAATAAGAAAAGCAGAAATAATTAGACATTTCAGAAAAGGTTGGAATATGAAACAGAAAAAACACCCAACAAGATGAGGAAATAAAAACTAAAGATTCTTGAATATGTAAAAAATTCAGAGGACAGGAGAAAACTTGAAACTTCCAGCCAGTATTTTCAGACAAAAATCAAGAAGATATTTCAACCAGCTAACAATATCAGGATAAATCAAAAAGGAATAGCAGATGGAAAAAAAGATCTCTAGAATATATATTTAGGAGATATATGCAACTCTTCTATTAATTTATGCATAAATCCAATTATATAATTAAATGATTTAATATATTATATGTATATTCAATATACATTATATATTTATATTATATCTACAATTTAATATTTAAATGTTACATATAAATATTTATAACTATATATATATACATACACACAAACACACACAATATACATGTACAATTTAAAGGGAAAACAACAGAAAACATGGCTTGGATTGCTTTTCCCAAACCCAGTTCCAAGGAGAATAAGATTTTTTCACAGCTGTACTAGAAGTATTTGGTTTTCTCTGTAACTCTTGAGGTCAAAACTGGGGGCCCTGAGCTTGTCATTTTTAACTCCAAGTCTCCAATATAATCAAAAGTTGCCAGCCCAATCCATAGTCTGTGTACTTTGTATTTTTATTCTGTAATAGCTATAAAGTCTCCTAAAGACTTGCCTTTTATAGACACTTGATTTGATATAGAGAAAAGGGGGATTTAAATTATAGGGAACAAAAATGTAGTCATTAAAATGACTTTTTCTGCAGTGAATAATAATTATAGAGTATGGCGGCACAGTTGATTGATTGCTAAAATCTAGTCTCCCTTCTTCCATAGTAATAGAGTTGTAACTGAACAAAGGACTGCTCTGAGCAGTTAGAGAATGTATTTCCCAACTTTCCCTGCAACTAGCTGTAGCCAGGTGCCTCAATTCTCACAAATGGACTGAGTGGAAGTGTTATTTGTCACCTTCAGATCCAGGCCTGAAGTCACTGGATGACCACTTGTCTTGATCCCCTGCTGAGGTTGTTGTGAATGGTTGAACTTTTTTCTATTGGATTTGTTTAATGCTTTATAAAATGCCCTTTTGTTTTCTGGCACAAAGATGGAAACTACCACAAGCTTTCTGTGATAATATAGGTTTTTCTCCATTATAAACAATCTTGGTCATTTCAGTAGGAAAATATAGGGCAGAATTATTGAAAAGCATGGACTTAATATAGTCTAACAACAGGTTTATTTTTAGGAATGTGTCTGAATTTCCAAACAGGAGAGATGGCCCATATAAATTGAAAACATACTAAGATTCAATTATAAGAATTATTTATACATGTTTATCACATATTAATTTAAATGTTTAAAAATAATACAGTCTTATATATTTGACATATATATTTATATTTATACATGTATATAATATGTATGTAGGTGTATATATAAATCATCTGAAGGAGAGAACACAAAACACATATTATATAAAAAACAATTATAGGTCATTGTTATTTTTTTGTATGCTTATCTCCATTTTCCAATTAATTTGTATTATGTGAACTAAAAATTTTTAAGTAATTTAGACTTTATTAGCTTACCTGTGGTAGTTAAGACCTTTTTTTGTGTGTGAGGCATCAATATCCATAGATTTGTTTTTCTTTGAGAGTCTAGTTTTAGCAAAGGATAAAAAAATTAAATTAATTCTCTCAGATTAACAGATTGATTAAACTCTTTTTGAAAATTAAAACTCTCCTAGAAAACTCAGGAATGCACCCACAACTGTATGGCCAAATAATCTTTGACAAAATAGGGAAGAATATCCAATGGAAAAAAGACAGTCTCTTCAACAAATGGAGTTGGGAAAACTGGGAAGCAACATGCAAAAGAATGAAACTGGACCACCATACACAAAACAAAATTCAAAATGGATGAACGACTTAAATGTGAGATAGGAAGTCATCAAAATCCCAGAGGAAAGAACAGCCAGCAACCTCTTTGACATCAGCTATAGCAACTTCTTACTGAACACGTCTCTGGAGGCAAGGGAAACAAAAGCAAACGTGAACTATTGGGACTTCGTCAAGATAAAAACTTCTGCAGAGTGAAAGAGACAATCAACAAAACTAAAAGGCAGGCTATGGATAGGGAGAAGATATTTACAAATGACCTATCAGATAATGGACTAGCATCCAAAATCTATAAAGAACTTAACAAATTCAACCTCTCTAAATCAAATAATCCAGATAACAAATGGGTAGAAGATGTGAATAGACATTTTTCTAAAGAAGACATGCAGATGGCTAACAGACACATGAAAAGATACTCAACATCGCTCATCATCAGGGAAATACAAATTAAAACCTGTATCACTTCACACCTGTAGAATGGTTAAAATTAATGACACAGAAAACAACAGATGTTGGCAAGGATGTGGAGAAAGGTGAACATCTTACACTGTTGGTGGGAATGCAAACTGCTACAGTCACTCTAGAAAACAGTATGGACCATCCTCAAAAAGTTAAAAATAGAACTACCCTATGACCCACCAACTTTACTACTAAGTATTTATCTAAAGGATACAAAAATACTGATTTGAAGGGGCAAATGCATGCTGGTATTCTCAACAATAGCCAAATTATGGAAAGAGCCTAAATGTCCATTGACTAATGTGGTATTACTCAGCCATCAAAAAGAATGAAATCTTGCCATTTACAATGATGTGGAAATAGAGTGTGTTATAAGGGAAATAAGTCAGTCAGAGAAAGAAAACTACCATGATATTACCTATATGTGGAATTTAAGAAACAAAACAGATGAACATAGGGGAAGAGAAAAAAGAAGGGAGAGAGGGAGGCAAACCATAAGAGACTCTTAACTATAAAGAACAAACTGAGGGTTGATGGAGGAGAGGGGTGAGTGGGAAGATGGGCTACATGGGTGATGGGCATTAAGGAGGGCACTTGTGATGAGCACCTGGTGTTATATGTAAATGATGAATCACTAAATTCT
This sequence comes from Suricata suricatta, assembly GCF_006229205.1. NCBI lineage: Eukaryota > Metazoa > Chordata > Mammalia > Carnivora > Herpestidae > Suricata > Suricata suricatta. The sequence goes on from NC_043703.1 coordinate 118,844,182, forward strand.
ACTCCTGAAACTGATATTACATTATATGCTAACCAGTTAGAATTTAAATAAAAACTTGAAACAAACAATAAAAGGGTAAGCTTAGTGAGCAAAAGGAATACTACCTCAAATAATCCAAAGTGAAGTAATTAAAATGAGAGTTTTCTCACCACAGAGGTTTTGTTCCCCCCTCTCAAATAGATTTTTTAAGCCAATTTTTCATTCTGTTAATCATTTATTCCCTTTCTTTCCAAGGAACTTTGCAATTATAGGATCATTGTCCAAAGTAGTGCTTCTTGAGACAGAAATAGTCATGTATTCATTTACCAGTATTTTTGTATGCTTTAGATTACTGGTGATGTAGATGAATTAACAATGATATATTTTATTTTTATACAATTCTGTTTACTTTGCATTGTTTCTCCTCGGTGACATAAATATGTCCTCCTATGGCAATCTATTGCTTGTATTGTTGTTTACTTCATTTTTTATTTGGAGGAAATTCCAAAATAAATATTAAAAGAAAAACAGTGCTTTGTAAAAATTTGGGTCACATTGGATTCTAGATGCCTAGAATCCAACCAATTCTGAAACTAAAGGGTTCTAAAAATTTTTAAATTGTTAGAGGATTTCTTATGTCTGTGTTTCACAAATGACCTTACATACTCTTTCTACATGATAAACATGATAAAATTGAAGAAATGCTGTCATTCTTTTAGGGCTAAATGTGAGGAAAGTTTCAAGATTACCTAAGGAGTTGAATGATTTACACTTAGAGCATAGATTTTAAAGAGAAAATAATTAAGTGTATTGTTTATTGACCCTTGAAAACAAAACAAAATAAAAATACTCTCCTTAAATGAAGGTATTTTCATGAATAAAACAAAAACAATTTAAAAAGTCAGTGGGAAGGGTGAAAAATGTTTTGCAAAGCCACAATTAAAATACTGTCAATTTTATTGGACTTAAATTTATAAATTACTGGTATTACTTGAATTATGCTTAGGTTCTATTTGTTCACTAATCTCCAAACTCTTACAAACAGACATTATTAATTTTATTTTCTTCTTTAAAAGCTCATAGTTGAGAAGCATAGGCTTGTCTGTTTTAGGCAAAGTTAACCAACCAAGCAAAGTCACTAAACCCGGAAGAGCAAATTACAATGCACAGTGCGCTAGTCAGGAGTAATGATTTAGTCACACATTTTGCCCTGTGAAAGGAGTCAATTAAAATATTAAATATCAAATTAGAGTCTTATAAAAATATAAAATTAAATATAGCAACCAGAAATATAAAAACCAGATGCAAGTAGCTCATATAATGAAAGACACATGGCTTAAAAAAGATGAAGCTGCTGAGGAAGGAAACAGGAAACAGTTTTGGAAAGATAATTTATTCAACCAATATTTATTTGGGCCCTTTTTTTACACACTTTCTATGTACTTTGAAAATACAAATGAGGTGCCTGGGTGGCTTAGTTGACTGAGTGTCTGACTTCAGTTCAGGTCATGATCACATGGCTCATGAGTTCGAACCCAGCGTCGGACTCTGTGCTGACAGCTCAGAGCCTGGAACCCGCTTTGAATTCTGTGTCTTCCTCTCTTTCTTCCCCTACTCCCCTCTCAAAAATAAACATTAAAAATATTTTAAAAAAGAAAATACAAACTTATTTGTTTCTCATAACAATTTCATGTGATAGCATGTAAGTTTTCTAGAAAAATTCCTTAATACACATTAGAAAGGCAAGGGATGTGTTCCTTAATGTTGTGTCATATCACCTCTTTAAACCTTCACCTGTTCCATTCCAGTCCAGAAATCCCTTAAGCCCACAGATAACCTTACTTTTCCTAACTCCCCTCTTCTAAATCCACAAATAAAGCCAGACTGAAATATAAACAGCTGTCTTTCTCACAAATATCTGGTCTGGAAACTATCTTATTCCTAATTGTCTTGGTCTGATATTTGACTATGAATTTGTGGAATATAATAAGGGGTTGCCAGTAGTGTTGTTATCTGCCTCCGATTTATATTCTTTCATAGATGGCCAATAAGTTTAGTTAGCCATACTAAGCAGGTACGTAAAAGATGGATAAGCATGGATAAAGACATTAGCCTTCTTCACCGCATCCCTATCAGATCCTATTTCCATGGGCTCTATCTGTCAGCTAAGCTCATGGACCTGTCCTGAATACATGCATGGAATAGCTAACAGCCTAGCCCTAGGTATGTGTTTATTTTAACAGTTCAGTTTTTACCTAGTAATTTTTCTATATTCTTTCTAGATTTTATGACCCTTGATCTTACAAGTCAACTCTACATACATGGCTCAAATCTTCACTGAATTGACAACTCATTTAGAAAAGTTGTTTGCTTCTTACTCCTAACTCTTGGCACTCTCTTTTCTCTCTTAGCTATGATACTATTCTATATGACTGGATCCGTGCATTCATAGCTGCAAGTAAAAGATGCTCCCGTTACCTTTTCTCACTTAGCCCAACCTGCCTATCCTCCCTTCCAAGAAAGAGAATAGAATTATTTCATTACAGTTTCCCTTCCTTATTAATGAACTGGGCATCATTCAGTATCATAAATGATGATTTCTCAGAAATCTTCATACATAATTACAGATGGTAACCTTCCATGCATCTCTTCCTGGATATAGGCCATAGTCTAGAATATATGTAATTTGGATATCATACATGCCCTTGTTTTGTGACTTTCCACCCTTCTGATGATGAACCACTTATAAATACTGAACTATTCTCACTTGGCCTCTCATCCATGCTTTGAAAATTACTTTCAAGACAATCTCATGTGGTCTTTCTGTTTTAAATACTGCCACCAAGTAATGGTAGTAATTCAAATTTCAAGTGTTTTTATTCTTCTGAGATTCATAGAGTAATGAGATCTTTGTCTTCTATATTCCTAAGTCCCAACCCTCTTTGATTGACCATACCATTTCCCTTTTCAACTGTATATAAGATAAGCTTTTATTTTATTTTTTTTTACTTTGAACCAAAATCTGTCTCACTTTTACCTAAATATAAATAATAGCATTTCCAGATATAAAAGACATGTAATGGTTTTAAAGCACGGTGTTAATTGTATTCCTTCCCATGAATCTGAGTGGACTCTGACAGCCTCAAACAATAGATTATTCAGAAGTGATGCTTTGTGACTTCCATGGTTGATCATAAAAGTCCATCAAGTTTCTTACCTGTTCATAAGAGCCTTCTTTCTTGGAGCCCAGAGCTTCCATATTAGAAGTTTGGCTAGCCTGGTATCCCTAAACTGGAGAGGCCACATAGCTGCCATGGCTGACAGACAGCCGAGTCTGTCTTTCTGCTATCCAAGCCTAGGCTCTAGACCTATTAGTAAATAAACTTTCTTGGAAGTGGCTCCTCTAACCTATTCATGTTCTAATAATCAAGCATCTGAGGCATGTGCTGCTATATCTAGTCATCTTTGGGAAGTAGTTAAGTCACAAGGGTGGAACTCTTACAAATGGGATCAGTATGTCCTTATAAGAGGTCATTGAGGGGTTCTTGGGTGGGTCAGTCAGTTAAGCATCCAACTTTAGCTCAGGTCATGATTTCATGGTTTGTGGGTTTGAGCCCTGCATTGGGCTCTGTGCTGACAGCTCAGAGCCCGGAGCCTGCTTCGGATTCTGTGTCTCCCTCTCTATCTGCCCCTTCAGCTTGCACTCTGTCTCTCTCTCTTTCTCAAAAATAAATACAAATTATTAGAAAAAAAGAGGTCATTGAGTTAGTTCTACTTTTGGCCATGTGAAGATACAAGAAGTCAGACATCCACAACCCAAAAGAGAATTTTCACTATCAACCATGTTGGTATCCTAATTTCAGACTCCCAGCCTCCAGAACTGTGAAAAATGAATTTCTATTCTTGATAGAAATGTCTATGGCATTTTGTTATAGAAGCTTGAACAAAAACTAAGACATCATTTCATTTGACAATGTGGAGAAGGGCCATTTCTGCTGTGGTTTTCTAAATTCTGACCTCTAGAATCCATGAGCATAATAAAATGTTTGTTGTCTTAGATAACTAAATTTGGGGGTGACTTGTTATACTAAATAGGTAACTAGAACACGAGACTAAAGCATATCTTATTCCTCCATCTCATTTTGCGGAAGATGAAATTAATATTTGTCTTGTGTCCACAATTCTTGGACTATCCCTTATAATATTTCATTACCAAACCATTCTGTGTGAGTTCTCCTTCTTCCTCTACATGATGATCTCTGATGCCTGACAAGTACAGGGTGAACTGTTACCTTTTCTGCTCTGGACCCTTCACCTTTACTGATGCAGATTAGAATTGAATTTCCTTTTCAAGCAGCCATATTGTTGTTCAGTGAGCTGAGGAGTCAACAGAAAGTCCCTAGGCCTTTTACAATGCCTGTCAGCTCCACTTGTTACTCTATTAAATTATTTCCAAATCACTGTTTAAGCTTGTTGAACTATGTTTGAATTCTGATACTTTATAAAATATATTCCATAATCTACAAGCTTAGTGTTACCTTCACATTAAAAAATAATATTGTAAGGCTTTCCATCTCTTCATTTTGGTGGCTCTCTGTTTACTCTTTACAGTTAGTCTTGAATTTTACATCTTATTTATATAAGGAAAAAAAATCTTTGAACACAAGCATAAGCAGCAACTGAACCAGTTTGTAATTGGACATTTGTATCTGAAACTTCCTTTTACATTATTTCATTTCTTCTTTGCAATGACATGGTGAGTATAATTAAAGATATTATTACAGAAAGAGGAATTGAAGCTCATGTAGATTAAGTTAATGTTAAATGTGACAAGGCTGGGATGTAAACACAGTTGTGTCTCCCTCCTGTATCTCTGTCCTTTCCTTTGTACCACAACTCTGGAAATAGGACACTCAGAAGATAGCAGTGATGACTTATACTTATGCACAGCACCTCAGTCACTGAATCAAGACCCACCAAAGGTAATTGACTGGTGCACTCTCTGGAATTGGGCTGCACATTTTCTCAGGGAAATTGCTAAGAAGGTTGAGAACAAGTTATTTTCAGTCATGGCAACGAAGCTAAACACATTTTACATAAATAACTCAGAAGGACTTGCTCCAGGAAAATATATTTGGCAAGGAAAAGAACCATCCTAAAAGAATAACGTACTACATAGATAATTATGAAAGAATGACTTTGAAAAGGGGTAAGGATAAGAAGTTAATGCAAAAACTACTTAAGTCCTGTTGGCGAAATGCTGCAGTGTGTGGTGAGGCAGAACTGTTACTCCGGCCATGAATACTAGCTTAGTTCTGGAAATGGGACATAAAACCATTAAGTGTTAAAAGTCATTATCCCTATTCTCCAAATTTGCTTTTTTCTTTGTATTCCTGATACTGATTAATTACATCTCTATTCACAATCACCTAGAAAGAAACACAGACATAAACATCAATCTCTCCTTCTCCGGTCTTTACTTTTTAAACTAGTTCCCAAACAATTTTTATTCTACTTGCCCTCCTCAACAGTAACAGTCCCAATTGCTCTTCCTCTTCCAATTTCTCCCCACTTCAGTCCAGGTTCCATGATGATGGCAAAACCCCAGTCACTCATTCTAACAGTTATTAAGACTTCACAGTGTGGCTTACATAAAAGTGAACAAGACCCAGTTCCCACCCTCAAAAAGCTAACAGTCCAGGGCTATTCAGAGGAGCATGTCATTTCAACATCAAAGTTAATGTCAAGTATAGGATAACATGGAAGTGCATCAGAAGGAAACAGAATCTACTTTTGGGAGAGTTGCTTCTGTTTAAGTTCTAATGAGGCCCTTATACCAACTTTAATCCACAGAGTACAGTCCAGAATCCTTAATACTATTTACATTTATTTTCTTAGGTAAGTTGTAGCCTGTCAAATCTGTTTTGAGATCTAGTTCAAGTCAATAAAAAACAGTGCTGTTATTTTTGTGTATATTCTTCAACCAACAGTGATTTAAACTAAAGACATCAATTCCACTAAAAGCAATATCCAGCTGTTTCATTTAATTTTTTAACTTCTTAATTCTGATTGCTAGAGGTGAAGTCTTAGGCCAGCCTCACAATTTTTGAAGGTGACATCTTGAAGTTTGCAGATTGTTTGACTCATTCTCCCAAGGTGAATGATTTGAGTGTGGTTCAATTTACTGTACGTGACATTTATAGACAAGACCTTTAATGTCCCCAAGATAAGGAAGTGTCTCTACTTTTAAAGGTTCAATGGCATTCCTTTTCATTCTGAATTTTCCCTTATGTCTTCTTGAATCCATTTCCACACTGGGATTATCCTTCTACTCATTTTGACAATTTTCTTATAAAGTACATCTCTTCTCTCTCTTTTGTTGTTATTGTTATTTAACAAAGTTATCCTAGAAGAGAACTTTGGGAAGAAAGATTGTTTCTAGTCCAACTCAACTGATGGTCATAGTACCAGTGCAAAACACATGTGGGCTGTAGATGTAGGCAAGTCTCTTGCCTCTGTTTGCTAGCCTTATAAGTGCCATGCTTTCTGCTTGGCATTAGGCTTCTGTTTACCCATCTGGAAAATGGGAATAAGAATGTAGCCCGACCCTGACAGTCATGGAATTTTCTGTTTCTGTTATATCACTAGAGCATAAGTGCTCTAACACAAAATGGTATAAAATATTTAAAAAATAAATAAGTACTCCTTTATCTTGATGTTTCTATACATAAGAGACTGATATACTGTTAGATTTTTCTCAAAGCCATTTCAAACACAAATAATATTTGTTTTCCTTTGAGTAGGGTTTTTTTTTTACCTCGATATAAGCTAACGTGAAGAGGACAGGAGAGCAATAGTGAGGGTGAGATGCCAATGCTGAGTCATCAGCTGAAGAAATATTATGGATACTGACCTCAAAGCATATTTGAATCAGAATATGTCATAGCAAAATTAAGCATTTTTTGTAACTCATGGGGATTTCTTACAGATGTTTAAGTATTCTAAGTAGTGATTAGTTAATGACAAGGGAAAGAAGCTCTGTTGGACGTGATGGTTGTAAAAATTAAGGAAGGCCCCATTTGTGAACCTCCTAAGACAGTATCTTGCCCAAGACAGGCACTCAATAAAGGTTTGCTTTTGCCTGCTTTGTGGCCAAAAAGATGGTATTTGTCTTTTTATGAATAATCTTGTCCCATGCCAATATAGACTGTTTAAGACATCGTTAGAATCTATTGGGAGTTCAAAGGTATATTCACATGCAATACTTACACAAGTTACTTCAGTTTTATAAAAACAAACTTGCTTAAATTTCCCTCGCAGGTTCTGTGTGTGTGTGAGTGCATACATGCACGTGCATGTGTGTGTGTGTGTGTGTGTGTGTGTGTGTGTGTGTGTGTATGGGTGTATGATTATTTTGCCTCAGGCTGGCCCTGGGCTTCTGTTCCTCATAGCTTTAATTCCCACATGGCCATTATATACATAGCTTTAGCATTTTGCTAAAATGTGAATAGCTGTTCCACCACAAACAGAATGCAGTATGCTAGAGTGTTCTATTACCACGATTGTACAGTTAGCATAGTCTTGTTTTACATAATAGGTCCACAGATGTTTGTTGAACAAATGCCATAATGAATAAATTAAATAACAAATACTGAAATTTTCATATGTGTGTAAATGAATGGAAATACAGAGGAAAGACTAATATTGTGGTTGTTAGCCTGTGTCTCTGCAAGTGGCTTATAGTGAAGAACTTCTTTAGATTAAGCCTTTGATAGGCCAATAAGAATAAAACATGGAGGTGCATAACTCTCGTTGTCAATGTGCTTCAGGATTGCTTACGCACTGGTGGTCCCAGGCCACACCTTGAAGTGCACAGACAGCAGAATCCCCTATAATCCTTCTCTATAAAAGTCCATTACACACAACTCATCCTTCTGTCTGTTATTCCTCTAATTTTCTTTTGGGATTATATTTGAAACTCAGTCATTATATCGGGAGATTGGTCTTTTAGTTTAGTTTTTTCTGCTCTATTTCGTGCTTTATCCATGCCTGACTGATAAATAGACATCCTTTGATATCTTCTTCTCTGTTTGTTTTAATACCTTACTACCTCAAACAGACCTGATCCTTTTGTCTCACCAGAACACAATCGTACAAATCCAAACTAGGTTTCTGATCTTAGTTTCCTTGTTTCTCACCTTAGCTTCATTGTCTTCATCAATTTTCCCTTGGTCTACCCTGCTTACCCCGAATTTGTTCTCATCTCACTAGTGAAGAGTCCCAAGTGCATTGTGAATCATAGTTGCTCCATTTCTGGCAGCTTGGGATTATTCTCATATCTAAGGGTGCCTGGGTGGCTCAATTGGTTAAGCATCTGACTTCAGCTCAGGTCATGATCTCACGGTTCGTGAATTTGAGCCCCGCATTGGGCTCTGGGCTGACAGATCAGAGCCTGGAGCCTGTTTTGAATTCTCCCTCTCTCTCTGCCCTCCCCTGCTTATGCTCTGTCTCTTATGCTTATGCTTATGCTCTGTCTCTCTGTCTCTCAATAAATAAATAAATGTTAAAAAATATTCTCATGTCTAAATCCGAATGGTGGAGCAATTCAAAGATATTGGCAAATTGTGCATACAGGAATCTACCTGATAAATTATGTTCAATTTTGCTTGTTTGAAATACAAATATGAAGGCCTATGTAGTTGTTCTTCTACTTGACAGTTATGCACTATCATTTCAGGAAAAGTTTGATGCTGTTGCCTTTTATTATAATTGATGTCTGTGTATTTGCTTGCAGTATGTCCACCAAATAATCTGTTTAACACCCAACAGGCAAACATTTATTGGCTATCTAAAATGTGCAAAGCACTGTTCTTTGTACTACTCTTCAAGACTTACGGCCCAAAGGATAAGTTTTATGGATTTTATTTCTAGTTTATTTTTATTTATTTGCTTATTGGATTGTCTTCCTCTCTAAATACTTAAATAAAAGAGCAACAGTCTTGATTGTATTAATTCATGGAAATATCCTCAGGTGTTAGAACAATGGCATAAATATAGTAGGTGTTCACAAAATGTTTGAGGAATGAATATGTTATGTAGACTGAGTGCTGAATTGAGAAAAGGGGGGAATCACCAACTCTAAATTAATTAAGGCTTCCATCTTATCCCATCTCTGAAAACCTCCAAATGGTTAAGTGAAAGGTCTAAAATTTCAGACACACTAAGGGCTTGGAAGGAAGGTTTTCCAGATCTGCTTCCAGATATTCTCAGGAATATTGTGTTGAGGGCATCTTTCTGAAATTCAGGAGGGATGCTGGGATTCAGTAGATTAAAGACAGTAATCATAAAAATCATAAAATCTGAGCCTATTCTCATGGAGACCAGGATACTAGCTAAGTTCCCAGTTAAAACGGCTTAGTCTAAGGGAGAATATACAACAAAGCTTCCTTATAGACCCACAGATAATAGATTTAGGTGCCACTTTCACCAACAACCCTTTTGAGTGTGGAATGCATTGAGTAACTCACTTTCAAAGATTAGAATACAGAAAAAGAAGACCAACAATGTACAGTGGAGAAACTGGAAATCATTACTTTAATCAAGTGCTCAACTTTGACATTACCCATGGTAAGTCATATTGATATATAATCTTTGATATAATGTGATGAGAAGGCCACTTCATGTCTATCATATCCTTCCAAATTTTAAAACCCCAGGAGTGCCTGGGTGGCTCAGTTGGTTGAGTGTCCAACTTCGGCTCAGGTCATAATCTCACAGTCAGTGAGTTTGAGCCCCACATTGGGCTCTGTGCTGACAGTTCGGATCCTGGAGTCTGCTTTGGATTCTGTCTTCCTCCCTCCCTCTCTCTCTCTCCCCTCCCCTGCTCACTCTCTATTCTCTCTGTCTCTCAAAAATGAATAAATGTTAAAAATTTTAAAAAATTAAAAAAAAACCCAGTCTAATCGTGACCAAAAAATCAGAGGACCCAAACTGGGGAACCTTTTATAAAATACTAGAGCCGGTACTCCTCAAAATTGTGAAGGTCATGGAAAATAAGAAAAATGTGAGACATTGTCAGAATTTTTTATTTTTTTATTTCATAGCTATGGACTACTAATTTAAAATATTTTCATTATAGAGAATTTACAATATACCAAACAGGAACTTCAATGCATGAGTTGTTTTTCTGATAGTCTGGTGGGATAAAGATGAATATATAGCCCCAATGGCATATTTTCTGCTGGGAACATCTGTGAGTTGGCAACCCTCAAAGGCTGTTGAATTTAATACAATTATATGAACTTGACAGATAGCTATCTTTCTTTCTGTTCTATCATGAATATACCTCAATGAAGAATTTCTTAGGAATATTACAGAGAGTAAGAAATTTCTTAAGAATATTACAGTGACCCCTTTCCATTAAATATTTGAATTCATCATAATTTATAAAAAGTGTAACCAAAAAAAAAACCCTGTCTTTTTTGTACTAGATTGTTTCAAAAGATTTTATATAATACTTTCCCTCAGACTTATATACTTCCACATCCCTTGTGCACAAAAGTAGTTTAAGGCATAGGTGAGAGTGCAAAGTCTGTTTTCTGTGTGCCCTAAAGAAATGAGCCTGCTGAGGAGGAAAAATAACAGCTGTACTGTGAAGTGTTAAGCAGACTCTCTTCCACTTGTTGAGAACAGAGGAAGGTTACTGTGGCCATGGCTTCATTAGTGAGCAAACTCACCTTGTTGACTGTGTATTATCTTTTGATTCCCCTTGTGGATCCTTTCTCTGCTTTATTTTCTTCCATATGACATCGGTTGTTGAAGCTAAGAGAAAACCAAAAGGGAGGAGAGTTTATCTCTGGCTGTATCTATCTGCAGCTCAGTGATGCCATACTATAATGCCCAGCCCAACATGCAACTAGCTTAGACTCCTAAGAGCCAAAAGAAGCACAGAGAGGGACACCTGGGTGGTTCAATCAGTTAAGTGTCCATCTCTTGATCTCAGCTCAGGTCATGATCTCACAGTTCATGAGTTTGAACCCCGCATCAGGCTCTGTGCCAACAGTGCAGAGCCTGCTTGGGATTCTGTATCCCTCTCTCTCTCTGCCCTTCCCCTGCTCACTTTCTCTCTCTCTCACTCTATCTCTTTCTCTCTCAAAAATAAATAAATAAATGAATGAATAAAATTTTTTAAAAATGCACAGAGAAATATTCCTTCATATTGCAACAAAAATGGTGCTAGTAAAATGTAAACTAAAATTACCTTTTGCAGGATCCTCTTGTCACTTACATGGTCTTAAAAAGTCCTTATAAATAGTAAAGTTTTCAAATACTTGTTGCTTTTGCTACAAAATGATTACATTGTTTCCCTTCAAAGTTTTTCTTAATAGTATTCTTTCAATTTTTGATTACTTGAAAGAGGTTGTCTGAATTAGATACTACTAAAAATATCTGTAAAACAGTATTGAAAACCTGAATATTCCAGAAAATAGAAAAAAAGATCTTTAAAACACTTAAGACAGTTAAGTTATTCCATAGCTTACTCAAATTATCAATCATAAAATCACTGTAATTAAATGACACTATTGGTTATATTGATTTCTATCAAATTGGTTTTAGTCAAAAATAAAATATAACTGACAAAATATGTAACAAAGAGCAGGAGTCATAGAAAGCAAAGAATAAAGAATTTAAAACTTCATTTTATAGAAATGCTTAGAACTTTGATTTAAAAAAACTTTAATGTTCATTTCTGAAAGAGAGAGAGAAAGACAAAGCATTAATGGGGGTGGGGAAGAGAGAGGGGAGACAGAATCTGAAGCAGGCTCCAGGCTCTGAGCTGTCAGCACAGAGCCTGATGTGGGACTTGAACTCAGGAACCGTGAACTCATGACCTGAGCCAAAGTCAGACTCTCAACTTACTGAGCCACCCAGGCACCTCTAAAAGTTTAGATTTTTAATAGAAACAATATCTGGCAAGTTAGATATTTCAAAATATATTGAATTGTTTGCTTTAAAATAAAAATGGGAGCGCCTGGGTGGCTCAGTCGGTTAAGCCTCTGACTTCAGCTCAGGTCAGATCTCACGTTCGTGGGTTCAAGCCCCGCATCAGGCTCTGTGCTGACAGCTAGCTCAGAGCCTGGAGCCTGCTTCCAGTTCTGTGTCTCCTTCTCTCTCTGCCCTTCCCCCTCTCATGCTCTGTGTCTCTCTGTATCAAAAATAAATAAGACATTAAAAATTTATTTTAAATCAAAATGAAGGTGTGCCTATGTGGCTCAGTCAGTGAAACATCAGACTTAGACTCAGGTCAGGATCTCACAGTTCTTGGGTTTGAGCCCGCCTGTGTGCTGACAGCTCTGAGCCGGGAGCCTGCTTTGGAATCTGAGTCTCCTCTCTTTCTGCTCCTGCCCCCCACTCATCCTTCTGCCCTGCTTGTGCTCTCTCTCTCTCAAAAATAAACAAACATTAAACAAAATTGAAATCAAAATGAAGGCCTCCCTTAAATCAGAGTAAAAATAAACTTTTTAAATGTAAAGATGATAGACTTGGTAAATAGATCCATGGATTATTCTGTCCTGGTAAATATATGGCCTTTTAAGCGGTTTCCTGCTGCTGCTTTGATCTCTCTAGGCTATTCTCAATCCAGCATTCAAAATGTTTCTTTCAAAGATTAAATTCATGTCACTTTCACATTCAAAACTCTCCCGTGGATTCCCTTTTCTTTCAGTGTAAAAACTGGCCCTTAGATGGCCTCTGGCTCCCTGGTGTCTCTGTGAGCTCTGCTCCTTCTCTCTCCAATTCTGATTTCACTCCAACTGTACTGACCTCCTTGGGATTCCTTGAATTCATCAAGGTAACTTCTGCCTCAGGGTCTTTGCCTTTGCTGTTCCTTCCTGGAATATCCTTAGCAATATCCAAGTGGTTTACTGTCTTACTTTCCTGAGTCTCTGCCCCAATGTCATCTCCATGCAGACTTCTCTGACTACATGCTCAAAATTCACTTCCACTAAGACACACTAACTTTTTGCTCCTGCTTTATTTTTTAGCCCAACCAGGAGGATGTGAGGCAGGGCCTGAGAAGTGACCAGCACAATCTCTCTTGCCGCATCCTTTACCATGGTCTTCCTTACTGATATCTAACAGTGATTTTTGTTATTCTTCAGCTGTATCAAGCTTATCCATGTCTCAAAGCCTCCGTACTTGCTCTTCTTCATGCTTCATTTCCACTCCAATTGCCTTTCATTGGTCAGGACTTTGCTCAAATGTTCCTCCCTCAGAGATGTGTGTGTGTGTGTGTGTGTGTGTGTGTGTGTGTGTGTGTGTGCATTTTGTTTTGTTTTGTTTTTTTCTATCTAAATAAGACTGCTTTATCTGCCATCACTCCACCATTCTTAGCCATTTTACTCTTGTCTATTACCTTCACATTCTTTTTTTTTTAATAGTTTATTGTCAAATTGGTTTCCATATAACACCCAGTGCTCTTCCCCACAAGTGCCTTCCTCCAACACCATCACCTCTTTCACGGTTCTTAACATGATGAAATTACCTGATCATTTTTCACTTATTTGTGGTCTTTCTCTTCTATTATAAAGCAAGCTCTATGAAGGTAGGACACTTGTCTTGTTCAAAATTGTTTCCCCATCATAGGACAGTGTCTGACATATTATAGGCATTTAAAATATGTTTGCTTAATGCTTTCCTGAATGAATATTTACAAGAAAAAAGACAAGGGAAAAGCAATAAAGAGAATTATGGTAATATCATTTCCTTGAGATTAAAAAGACTTGCATCTTTACCTGTAAGCAAAATAGGCCCAACTCTTGTAGTTTAAAGCAGGAAGAGGTTTATTGTCTACTGTGACATGAAGTCCAGACGCAGACAGCCACAAGCTTCCGTAGCTTGTTCCAAGATGGTGTTAGCATCAGCATGTCCTAGGTCTACACTCCAGGCAGGAAGAATGAGGAGACCCAAAGTGAAGAGCATATGTAGAATGATTCTTTACTCTTTATGTGGAAGAAAACAACACTCCTTCAACCTTTGCTCAGTGCCCTTTTGTTAACATCTCGTTTGCCATAACAAAGTCACCCTGTGACAGGGCCACCACTATTTTCAAGAAAGGCTTTTTAAAGCTTATTTATTTTTGAGAGAGAGGGAAAGAGAGTGAGTGAGTGAGCAAGGAAGGGCAAAGAGAGAGGGAGAGAGAGGGGGTATCCCAAGCAAGCTCCACACTGTCAGCACAGAGCCCAGATGTGGGGCTCGAATTCATGAACTGTGAGATCAGGATCTGAACCAAAACCAACAGTTGGACGCTTAACTGATTGAGCCACCTGGTGCCCCCAAAGAGAGATTTTGAGATAAATTTTTAACTTTATCATGGTTTCAAATAAAATATGGATTCTATTAGTAATAAAGAAAAGGGGGTTGAACAATGGGTAGACAACTAGCAGCGATGGCCAGGTGAGTTTAGACTTAACTTTATTTCAAAATAACCCCAAATTTCAGCAAATGAGGATTAAGGAACTGCCAGATTCTATTAAATGGGGGCCTAGGTTAGTATATTTTTAAGCACTAAGGTTCAAGGTATCTGGCTTCTTATATAAATTCTAGCAATTATTTGCTCTGAGAACAATCACCTAACATTTCTGAGCCTTAACAGTTTTATCTGCCAAATGGTGATGATAGATTTCTTATGCTTTACTGAGTTTACGGATTTGTTTTGAAAATCAACTGATTTACAAAGTACAAAGGCACTTGAAAATGTATTAGGTAAATCATAACCATAACACATTTTATTTTCTCTTCTTATTTGGAATGAACATAATTTTTTCCCAGGTATTACACCGTCAACGGGGCAAGTGCCAGAATTGTTCTATAAGTGAAAGTTGGCTATAAACTATTCATTTTACTTTAATAATGACCTCTTTGGGATCCAAAAATGCTCTAACTTATATTGAGTCCCATTCAATATTGCAGGGCATTTCAATCTAACTACCGTATAACAAATAAGCCAGCATCTCAGAACTCTCCATTTATGTTCTAATGGTTCACATTTTATATATGTCAAGGCACAATTCTTAATTATGTAGCAGAATGAGACAAAACATCTTCATCACCTTCTGTGCAGTTTTTTTTTTACTATATTTTGTTATTGCTAGTGGTAGGATTAATGTATTTTGACTAATTGAGATAAGAATGTGGCTTCTTTGCAGAATTACTAATAGCAGATTTATTGATGCTGCATCAGAAATCTACGCCATCCAGCCTGTGCCAAAACTTGAAAGGCTCACAAATAAAAATATACCGATGAGTGCTGACTGTGTTCAAACAATAGTGCTTTGCCCCCAAAAAGCAGAAGACCCCTCAGAGTATGCTTATTACACTAAAATTATTGCTCCCTGACTATATGTGGGCTTATGTTTCAGTGAAAATTCTTTTAAAAACTATTCCAAATGTGTTTTCTTCATCACATTAAAGTTCTTTTACTGAGGATCTCACACTTGAGAGGATATTGCTTAGCATTTGAAATTGTACAATTTGTATTACTCTAGGTTTTCTCTCGAATTAGTCATACCCCACAGTCATTTTGTGTGCATCCTAAGAGAAGGGACTGCCAGTCTGTAACCTATATTTATTCTCAGCAAAAGTTTTACCATGAATTTATATATCTCTTTTCCATCATAAAGCATGCCCTGCCTGTGTGTGTGTAGGTATCATAAAGAATCTGTCTGTTCATAGGACTGTAAAAGTTGCTTCACGAAGCCTATTCTTTTTGCTTTCTACATGATTTTTATTTCTGGAAAATCCTACAAGTTGGTACAAGATATCAGTTTGAGTGTTTTTAACAGATCAGATAATAGT
The DNA here is from genome assembly GCF_006229205.1 of Suricata suricatta. Lineage (NCBI taxonomy): Eukaryota > Metazoa > Chordata > Mammalia > Carnivora > Herpestidae > Suricata > Suricata suricatta. The sequence goes on from NC_043703.1 coordinate 118,860,016, forward strand.
AGCCTAAACAAGAAGAAACATGTATTTAGGATTTATATCTGTAATTAAAAGGCTAACCACCTCATTTATCAGTCTAGATTTTTCTCAGTTAGGACATCTGGGCATCCGGATTCCCTCTCTCTGACTACTCTGTCATTGCTGAGGGTATTCTCCTTGCCTGTATGGAAGAATCTGGCAGGCTAGCATCCCAGTCCATGATGAGAAAGGGTAAAACTGAAGGGCAAACTTCTTCTTTTTAAGGATGTGGTCTAGAAGTTGCACATATCATTTGATATATTTGACCCAAACTTGCTGATAACACCATACCTCACTACAAGGGAGGCTGATAAATATTATCTATATCTGGCAAGCCATGGATCCAGCTAAATTTGGGGAGCCTGTTACTCAAAGAAATGGGGGCCATAGTTATTAGGTGACAGTTAGTGGTCTCGGCCACAACAGGACTGCTCAAAGTTAGAGTCAGCAATTTGACTACTAATGTTAGTTTGATTTCAGGTGTGTCTGTTTAAAAAGGATCTTTAATTTGAAGGCTTTCTAAAGGTCAGAAAATGATGAATTGGAAGTAAAGTAACACCATATAATCAACTATACCATTTGTAAAAACAATTAACCCTAGGAAAAGTTTGCAACAGTTTACTGATAACATATGGGTCTAATTATAGTGTAGTCCAGATGTTAACTATCAATTTCTCCACACAAACTTATCATTTAGACAGCAAAGGGTAAGGGAAGTCTATCTGTCCTTGCTTCTCGATCATCGTCCAGGCTTTGTTAGTTAAGGTCTCCCTGAGTTTCAGTGATGCAACCATTTCCTTACCTCATGATGGTTTATGTGTTACCAATTCAAATCAGACTTTCTACTTGCTTAAATGAAGGTCGATGTACCATCGGAAAGCATTTCACTCATTTTGTCTTTATTACCAAAAGCCCATTTTTGGAATATAGAATATTTTCTGACTGCATTTTTATATTTACCATTATATATTCCAAATAGTTAACAAAGGTATGAATACAAATGCAAAGACTTCCAGAAGTGTGGTTTTCTATTACTGCATACTATAATGGTTGCTACAGAAAATTCTCTTCTGTCTTTGCTTTTTCAAGCAAATAAATTTATGACAAATTTGGAAGGATGAAACAACTTTAGGGCTGGGAGATATTTGGAAATCTGTCCCTGTTACTTTGAGGTCCTACCAATCAATGTTTCTTGTATCTTGTGACAGGGTGGAAAATATTTATTTCATATCTAATATGCTTATGATGACTAATGTGTGTTATATTCTGAAAGAATTCTTTGCACAAGTGTAATAATTTTAGAGGAAAATGAAACAAACATACATTATATACCATAGCGTCGCCACAACTTAAATGAAAGAAGAAGAAATGACATACATACAATATTTAGAAAATTTGAGATAAAAGGTATTCCTGGTTTTATGAGTTTCTGTGAAAGTTTTAGAAGAAAACTGGAAGTATTTTGAGATTTCCTTCATTACAAAGAAAAATTTAATAAGGTATATACACAAGCGCTACACCCTGGGAAGTTTTCAGTAATTGTCTTCCAGCTTTTCAGACATTGTATTGGACACCCTTTAGAACTTTAAATCATCCTAGAAAACACATAATCCTCCATCTAAAGAAAATGGCAATTATGAGACGGAGCCTGCAAAACTGGTAACACTGTTGGTCATATTTTCAAAAGTCAAAGGGAGCTTTAACTCTTTAATGTAGTAGAAAAAATGGCAGGGACGCAGATAGAGCTCACAGCAGACCCGTGGGGTGTCCATGGAAATACTGTGCAGTCTAGCAGAGTTTGGATAAAATTCTTTACAAGGCTGCTATGCTCAAATGATTAGCAACCATGAGATGCAGAAACACACTCATTTGAAACATCACTTGGATTGCATCTCATCTCGTCATTGTGGGTTATACTCTCTCAAAAGTCAACGCATTCTTGCCTAACAGGTTACAGTATCTCAGTGAACAACACTTTCACATTTAATCCATTTTTCTATTTACTATAGCCACTGATTATCTTCTCTAGATTTAGAAAAACAGCTGTGATACTTTTCTTGACAAACAAGATTAAAATCCCCAGATGTCTTTATCGTTTCCACTGACTTCTGTGCTCTTAAACTGGCTTATTTGTCATATCAAATGAAACTTCCTGCCATTTGTTGAAGTTTTGGGTACTATTTCATTGTTTCAATTATTTTTAAATGAAAATGTTCTCACTTCCTACAGATTACACACTCCCTTGCTTCATATTCATTGCAGCACATTTCTTTATAAAGTTGATAAACAATTTTGAACTCCAAATTATGCCTTGCATGTCACAAAGCTGCAGCTGTAAGCTGCAGCATTAAAATATGAGCTGAGAGTCTTCATCAGAACAAACAAGGTCATCATCGAGTAACTGCTAAGATTAGGTTCATTTTGATCACTTGCTAATTGCTGTATCTGTTGGGTTTAAGGGAGAATCCAACATGCCATTTTTAAAGAGATTCACAGCCAATGCAGTGTGATAGCTAGGGGCCTCTACTGCTTTCTATAGGAAATGAAGGCAGATTTATCTATTCATTCTATGTGTAGTAAGCACCTATACTCATTTGCTAGACATGGTTCTATGCATTAGGGATATAGACAAAAATTTTGCAGTTCACTCGTGGGAAATAAACAAGCAATATACAAGTTTTTTAGTTTATAAATATTTATTTACATGTGTGATATCTAATTTTACAAAGGGAAGGAGATATGTATCATTTTTGGTTGTTATTGGCTATCTATAATATTAAAAAATCTGCCAATGGAATCACCCGAGAAGACTGCATTGTATGTTATCTGTAATACTAAGGGATTAGGAAGTTAAAAAGAATAAAATGTTTGATACAAGAAAAAAAATTAAAATGTGCATATTAGGCTTCTACCATTAGGATAAATTTTCTAATTTATGGAGATAAAATATCCTTCCCCTTTCCTTTACAGAAGCTTTTTTTCCCATAATATTTTATTGTCAAATTGTTTTCCATACAACACCCAGTGCTCTTCCCCTTAAGTGCC
>NC_043703.1:118863175-118890132 GCF_006229205.1 Suricata suricatta
TTACCATGTAGTAAGTACTCCATCATGTATATATACCACATCTTCTTGATCCATTCGTCAGGTGATGGACATTTAGGCTCCTTCCATGTTTTGGCTATTGTTGACATTGCTGCTATGAACGTTGGGGTACATGTGCTCCTATGCATCAGCATTTCTGTCTCTCTTGGGTAAATCCCCAGCAATGCTATTGCTGGGTCATAAGGGAGTTCTATGGATAGTTTTTTGAGGAACCTCCACACTGTTTTCCAGAGGGGCTGTACCAGTTTATATTCCCACCAACAGTGTAAGAGGGTGCCCATCTCTCCACACCCTTGCCACCATCTATAGTCTCTTGATTTGTTTATTTTAGCCACTCCGACTGGCATGAGGTGAGGTGGTATCTCAGTGTGGTTTTGATTTGTGTTTCCCTGATGATGAGTGATGTTGAGCATCGTTTTATGTGTCTGTAGGCCATCTGGATGTCCTCTTTGGAGAAGTGTCTGTTCATGTCTTCTGCCCATTTCTTCACTGGATTATTTATTTTGTGAGTGTGAAGTTTGGTGAGTTCCTTGTACATTTTCGATATTAGCCCTTTATCTGATATGTCATTTGCAACTATCTTTTCCCATTCTGTCAGTTGCCTATTAGTTTTCTTGATTGTTTCCTTTGCCTTGTAGAAGCTTTTTATCTTGATGAAGTCCCAAGGGTTCAGTTTTGCTTTCATTTCCCTTGCCTTTGAGGATGTGTCGAGTAGGAGATTGCTGCAGTGGAGGTCCTTTAATAGACTCTTTCTGAATTGTCAATGATGACATTCACTGAGAAGCTAGGGAAAAAGAGAACAAAATATTTTTTCCAGGCTCCGTAATGTGTCTATATAGAAAGTATGTGAGAGCCTCCGTGCGACCCTCCAGAGTTTCCTTTCTCCTCCCATTACAGTTACTTTTACACAAGCTTTAATTTACATAATAAAGCAATAGAAATGAGACTGCATTAAAAATGACACATACAATGCGTCACATACAATGAACTTAGTGACACTTAAATCAAACAACATTTGATTCAACACATTTTTATCTGGAAAGTCTTCTGGTGTCCATTTAATAGGATTTTTGAATTATAAATGAGAAATATCATTTAATTGTTCTTTTGCTTCTAATTTCCCTTCAAGTCTTTTAACATGGGCGATATACTACATTGTTCTCTGTGGATATTTCTGGGCAAATACTTCGTAAAGTAGCAAAATACTTTTGTTGGAGGGTGGGGAGTTAATATGATCCCCTTTATTAGATGTTCAATGGGAAACTCTAGTAGATCTCAGCGACCAGCACTATTCACCAGAAGTCTTGGTGTTGGCTGACATAGCCAAAGAAGTAGAGCTTTGACTACTGAACTCAGAGTTATCTTCCATTCAAAAGTTGTCATAAAGGAGAAGGCAATTGAAGATAGTTTGTTACTAAAAATAGCAATTTGCTACTGTTACTCTGTTGATTACTTAACTGCAAATGCATAAAATGATATTTAAACAAAAGGATTCTGATAAATTTTTTACTTAAATGAGATTAAGCACCTACTTTAAATCATTATTATCCAATGGACTGATTTCTGAAGGATATGCATGAATACTTATAAGACTAATGTGTTAATATTCCAAGTATTGTAGCATAATATTATGCTCATCAGCAAATATTTAGTATTTTAAGGTTATGGCATTGAATCTCATGCATTAGTTAACTCATTTGCTTAATGACAACTGCATGTATGTTTGGCTTGTTTACCCATAATCTTGAATGCAGTAAAATATTTCGATTTCTGTTTCAAATATCAAGAGAATAAGGATGCTTTCCAATTTTCCTAATATCTCTAGAGATGGTGGAGCTTTTAAAGGAAGAAAAAGCCAGATTAAAAAGGCTGTAATTGGGGCACCGGGGTGGCTCAGCTGGTTGAGCATCTGGCTTCCGCTCAGGTCATGATCTCGCAGTTTGTGGGTTCGAGCCCCGTGTCGGGCTCTGTACTGACAGCTCAGAGCCTAGAGCCTGTCTTCAGATTCTGTGTCTCCCTCTCTCTCTGACCCTTCCCTGCTCATGGTCTCTCTCTCTCAAAAAGAAATAAAATATTTTTTAAAAAGGCTGTTATTTCACATAATCTTCCTTCTATTTATTAATACAACAATTATCAAGGAAGACTACATTATTCTTGGAGGGAGGAAGTCATTTTAAGAGAAGGGAAGGAGGAAATCTTCACCTCCATGAAACTAAATATAGCCAATTACCAAGTCCTGTATATTTTCCTCCCCTTATATATCTTGACTCCATCCCTCTTCCCTTCCACCTTCTTTCAGGCTGCAAGATTAAATTCTTCATCATAATAACTAGGCCTATAATTCAACTTTTTCTAATCTCCATTGAATCTCCCTCTCTCCCCCCAAATATTTCTTTTTCAACTTAATTTCATTTTTCTAGATTCCTATTGATTATCAATTTTAGTAAAATCTCTTCCCAGTGACTTTGAGGACCTTGACAAAATGCCTAGCCAAATATTATCACTCATTAGACACTTTGTCAAGGCAAGAACAGATATGTCCCTTCTCCTCTTAACTGTGGCATAGTTTAGCACAACAGCCAACCAAGATTATCTTGGCCACAATGGGAGCAAGTTTCTCAAGATCTTCAGAGAACTATTTGGATCAACAAAGAATACTTTCCAGGACCAAATACTCTCAAGTTGCTGCTCAAACTTCCTTTAAAGTGTAAAGGTCTAGGTATGTCTGTGTGGCTCAGTCAGTTAAGTGCCTGGCTCTTGACTTTGGCTCAGGTCATGATCTTATGAGCTTTGTGACTTGGAGCCACACAATGGGCTCTGCACTGATGGGGCTAAGCATGCTGGAGATTGTCCCTCCTTCTCTGCCCCTCCCTGGCTCATACTCTCTGTCTCTATCAAAATAAACTAAATAAGTAAGTAAGTAAACAAACAAATAAATAAATAAAGTTTAAAAGTCCACCACATGATGGGCACCAATGATATTACTATGGTGTTAATGACATAATAGTCCTCTCCACTCCAGGTGCAAGAGTTCAATAGAAAGCCCTAACACCCAGGCAGCTTAAAACCAATTTCATCAAAACAACTTATTCAAAAAAAGTTAAACCACAAACAATTTCATCCAAAACAAACTTTTAAAACATGGATTTGAAATCATAAGTAGTCAGCACACAATAATACAAAACCACTTTTATTATACTATAAGCTTTAAGAGGATAGAAAATCAAGCTAACACCTGTTTCACGAACACCTAGCACAGTGCCAAGCACATTGGCTTTGTTTTGAGAATTGCTGTTGAATTAATGAATTATTCATTCATTACATATAGTAATTATGACACTCTCCTTACTTATTAAAAAATAAACATCAGGTGTGCATGGAAGAGGTAAAATTAATTCAGTTTGAAAAGAAAAGGTATTAGAAGGCAATCCAAATCAAGTACACAATCAAATAGTCATCAAATCATTGTTTTGGATTTTTTGCTAACATCAAATTTTCTGCTTATTGCTGTGGTAATTAGACATGGAATTCCTTAGCAACACATGAAATATGTCTCTGACTAGAAGCAATTATTCAGCGAGTTTTAATAATCACATTTATAATATGGTAGGTGTCTGTTTTCAATTCATTGAATTACTAGAACTGTGGTGGCAATCTTCATTTATTTAACAAAGGGCTTTACAGAAATTGGTCATGAGGTACTACGCAGATGCCATGTATCAAGCAAAATCAGGAAGCTAAGGGAATTGGGGATGGTCACTGAGAGGACATGACCACAGGTTGACTTGCAAGCCACACCCAGTCAATCAGAGGTTCGTGACCCCTTCCCCTGTCCTTGGAATGTCCATTCCACTCATCACTACCACACTAGGAGCTCTTTTAAGAACGTTGTCTTGAACAATTAAGGTGTTGTTGAGACCATATGATCTGAACGCATGACTGAACCCAGTTAAGTCCTCTCTATAAATATTTAAGATTCTGGTAGGCAGGTGTGAAGACCTACATGTCTCACACCCTCCCAAGACAGACATTACATGTAAGTTCCCTTGCTCACTAAATCTGCTACTATCAATCTACAGTGTCCAATTCTTTCTTCAATCTCTTCTCGCTCTTTATGTGGGTGGGGGAAGTTTCAGATTTCACCTGCAGAACCTGTCAAGGTTTTGAATCAACCCTTGGTAAGCCAGTCAGAAGACCAAAGAAACATGTCTTGGGAAAGGGCAACCCCTATTTGACCATTGACTTCCATATGGGGAGGAGTGGCTGGTATGTTAAAAACTTGTGAACCTCTGTGGGTATGGGGCACCCTAAAAATTCTAGCTGGTTTAATCAGTTTGTTTGAGGAACTGCACAGAGTGCACTGTGGCAGAGAGGGGAAGCAAACAGCTACCATGGTGGGCCTTTGCTGTGGGCAGTTCAGCTGGTGACCCATTGCTTTCAAGTTAGAAAGTTGGAAGAAGAACTGAGGTTAGAGAAGGATGGACATTGCCCACTATTCTGCTAGCTTTAGGGCTGGCAGACAAGTGGTAGAACAGGATAATAAGTTGGAGAATTTGGTATTCTAGTTTGCAAAGCCAGGAGGGCATAGGCTACTCAGATTAAGGCCCAAAGACTGTGACAAAGTCTGATTGGGAGACTAAGAGGTGGAATCTCTGGAAAAGTGAGGACAGTGAAGGGGAGGATTTTGTACTGATTGACAGTGAAACAGATGAAAGGTCCCATGCTGTCTAACCCCTAATACAAAGGAAAGCAAAAGCAAAGCAATAGCAGCTCCTGCCAGCGGGACAGCCCCCAATTAGGAAATGTTTATGATAAAAGAATATACTCTCAGTGAGCTTATTGATATAGCTGCCAAGTTGCAGCAAAAAGCCAGGGAAAGTATCCAGGAATGGCATTTCTCTGTCAGGGCAGGAGGCAGAGAAAATGAACAACATCACCACATATTGTGTCCTCCAACAGCCCCTTTGGGGCTCAAAGTGCTCACTCCCTTATAAACTGGAGTATTCTAAGGAGGATTGGGCCAATGAGGGGGACCTTCCTGAAGACGTGGACCCTGGAAATAATAGGAGGTACAACAAATCCTTGGGGAGTTGGAAGTGAAATAATCTACTCTCTTATCTTTGAAGGTCCTAACTGGCCCACATTCACTGCAGGAATAAAAGCACTCTAGTCTGCTCCCAGCACCTAGTATGGGACCCTGATACCCATGTTGAGCCAAGGTGTGAGACAAGGCATTTATGATGTTGGACAATCTATTTCTGATCTGGGGGAAATTAATAAATCCTAGAAATAGGCATTGGTTGTGGTAAAGACTCAATGCAAAGAGGAAACTCCAAAAGACTATCCCATTCAGCTATACAGGGTCTGATAAAAAGTTATCTGGAAGCAAATGTGGTTTGATCTCATTGATGTCTGGACCCTACCTGAAAACAGACCAGCAACTCACCCCTGTGTTGCCCAGATCCACTTCTTTCTTTGATCTCTCCTTGATTTCTCTAAATGGGGGGGGGGGGCAGTTAAACATTTCATCCAGGAATCTCTATGTTTTTGAATCAACAATGGACATGGCTTGCATATTTATCCAGACAAGTAGCAATGCTAAAAGAGTTCAGCTAAAACAGGCTCCATAGATTCAGGCCAACTGGCTGGTTCAGGGTCCAGTGTCCTGTGATGGCAGTTTCAGAATAAGGTGGTGCAAGGAGAACTTCTTGGAATTCAGGCTCGAGCACTAGGGGTATGAATTAGACGGATGAGGAAACAGGTCTGGGCAACAAGAAGCAGAATCAACCCAGGCATTTGAACACGGATAAAACTCTAAAAGCAGATAGGAATTTGAGAGAAGGATTTCTATTTCATTTTCCACTGCACTGCCATGTAGTCTATCGCCCAGAGCTTCTGACTGCTGTGAGGTGGGGAAACCAGGCAGTAGCCAGCTCTCCTACACAAGGGCAGCCCGTCAAACTCCTCTGTAACTTTTGAGGTCCAGGATTAGAAAGAAGACTACTGAGCCACTCTCCATACCAAGATTTTGAAAAAATTTGACTATCTCTCCCTTTATCATTGGTTTGTATTTCCATCACTGGATTTCTGTTCCAGATATTTCCTTATTGTATTTCTTTCAATTTCCCTTTAAACTCAAATTTACTCTTTGTTTTTAGGCATAAAAGTCTGAAAAATATTCCATTAGCATTTTAGTGGCAGGTACCTGTGGGAAAAGATCTAGTCTGACTCACGGCTGGTGGCCCAGAACACACTTGGCTGAGATGACGATGAGAGATCACATATGACGGCACCTTCACTCCACATACAGTAGCAGGTGTCTATCCAAAAGAAAGGCTGACTGCTGAGACCCTAAACCAAGCCACATGTGTGGAACTAACAAAACAACATCACCAAGAAACACCTGTGTCCTCTGCTCTTTGGCTCATGCCAGGGAGAGTATTTTCTTTCTCTTAAGCCACAAAATGTGCAACAAAGGAAGAAGAAACAGTGTGATCTGTCTTGTTCTCTTCAGAAATAGCATGCATATTAAATTCAGCCTAATAGACTACAGTAATAATGATGTCAAAACAGCTTAAAGCAGGTGAATCCTAAAGACCAGTGGTCCTAGGCATAGAAACAAAGCATAATAATGGATGATCAAAAACTATATATCCCTGGGGCGCCGGGGTGGCTTAATCAGTTAAGCGTCCAACTTTGGCTCAGGTCATGATCTCATGGTTTGTGGGTTCGAGCCCCACGTGGGGCTCTGTGCTGACAGCTAGCTCAGAGCCTGGAGCCTGTTTTAGATTCTGTATCTCCCTCCCTCTCTCTGAACCTCCCCTGCTTGGGCTGTCTCTCTCTGTCTCTCCAAAATAAATAAAAAAACATTTTAAAAATTAAAAAAAAACTATATACCCCTTAATAGGCCATGCTCATAATGTATAGTTAAGTATTATCGATCAGTAGATTTATATTTTTCTGTGGAAGAAAGTATATACAGCATAGTAATATGAAATCATACATTACTGACAATGTGAACATTTCACAATGTCATCATTCATGACTATAGATAATCTATGTGGACAATGATCTATTTTATGCATGCAATATTCACTGACAGAAATATCTGATAATAAAAGCATTAGGTAAGTAAAAGAGAAATAAACCAAACAATCAGCCATCAGTCTATACAGATTATATCCACCGTATTGGTAATTTTTGAGTGATTCAAAACTTGCTTTCCACAAATCCCTTTAAAGATAAGAAAAGTTTAATATTACTTTGGAACCCAATCATTACACATGTTCCTAAGAATGTGCATATCGCTGTTGTAGTGAATGGTTCAATTAATTGAAGGCTTGTTTTCTTGTGCTAAAGTTTAAAAAAATTATTCTCTTCATGTGCAGATTTCTTAACATCGCTTGCCTACATATCAAACAGTAGGCATTACTTGAGCAACGTTACAGGGTAAACCTGATGTTTTTGAAAGCTATTCATGGGGATTTTCATTTCTTTCAGTATAATACATAGGCCACTCTTTTCATTTATTCAAGCTTGTGTATCACATATAATTCATCTTTTATTAACATAATAATTTCTAATGAGTAAGCCCCTTTGTCCATCATAGCATAATTAAATTTTGCAATAGTTGTTGAATAATTTCTATATTTACTCATTAATGGGGAAGGGAAGGCCTAGCTATTGAGGTAATTACATGTAATCTCATTTTCCTGAGTCATCAACGGATAGAGCTTGAGTACAAAATGTGCTTTAACTTTCTGGAGTGAAGTCAGACTAGAGCTAAATGTATCTGCTCATTGTTAATCTATTGGGTTACAAAACAAGGAAATCTGCATACCCATATGTGAAAACTAAAACAATATATTTATAATGCATACATTTAAGTATTTTAAAATTTTTGACAAGATTTATTTTCAAAATTATTACCTGTAATATCTCAGATGTAGTATTCCTTTTTTACTGAGGTATAATTAGCATACAAGTTTATATAAATTTTTTAAATTGGTGGGTTTTTTTAACCTGTATATTAGAATTAAGTAGATCTTTTGAAGGTTCTTGAATCTTTGGCAAGAACCACAAAGAGTCTGAGATTTTACCCCATTTTCAATCTAAGTTGGCCTGTCACAGTTTCATGGATCCTGGCGGAAGTCACAAGACTCCCAGGTCAGAGAGTAAGAACTGTATTACCCACAGCACAGCAAGCAGCAGGAGCTTCCCGTTCATATCAGTTTTCCTTGCTCCCTAATCCTGGGGCAATCCTACAGTGGAGTGTTCTGGGTGGAATTATTCAAGTGGACATGTGCCACAGCGGGGAGGCTCAGCTTGGGAAACCCTAATCTTTTTTTTTTTTTTTTTTGAAACAAATTTTTTTTTTTAATTATTTATTTATTTTGAGAGAGAGACAGGGAATGAGACAATGAGAAGCCGGGGAAAGGCAGAGAGAAAAGGAGAAAGAGGATCCCAAACAGGCTCCACACTTCCAGTGCAGAGTCCAACTTGGGGCTTGAACGCATGAACTGTGAGATCCTGACCTGAGCTGAAATCAAGAGTCGAATGCTCAACTGACTGAGTCACCCAAGTGCTCCAACCCCAATCTTTTTTAATAGGCTATGAGGAAAAGTGCCCAATCTTTGTCCTGAAGGGAGACATTATCCTTAATATCCAGATTTAAAAAAAAAATCTGCTTTCTACCTGGGAGGAGACACTATCTCTGCCTCCAAGGTTATTTGCTGTACAAACATCCTTGTAAAAATACTATGGAACAGAAGCTGATACAGCACGCACAGAGATGGCAGAGGCTCACGGAGCGCTGCCTGCACCAATATGTTTTGGGTTAAAACTTTGCTGTAAGGATCCTGGGAGATGAATGCATGACTGGTAAATGTAAAATAGAGTTTATACTATACTAACTGGAGTAACAAAAGATATCACAATGCAGATATTGCTTTAAAAAAAAAGAGAGAGATAAAGAAATCATGTAGTTTTGTTGAAAGAGCTGAAGCCCAGAAGATGCTCATAAATATAATATTCCCCACTGCTCCTGCACAGACTCACACCAGCCATACATCCACATCAATATTTGCTCACAATGGATTCACAAATATACATAAGAGATTTAGTTTTGTAATTTTGGTAGTAAATAAATTTATGAGAGTGTTAGGAAAGGAGACAGGAGAACAAGAGGTTGGTGACAGAGTCATACACTAACTCTCAAGTCCCCTAAATTCATATTAAGCTCTGACCACAGTCAGAGATGCGTAGGGATTGAAATGACAAAGATAGGGCTGAACAGGGATGGAGAGCATCCTTTCACTGCACAGAACCCTGCTCTGTGCTGGCAGTCCATCCACTGGAATTCTTGGGGCCATTGGTAGGCAGCATCTTTGGAGTGAATGTCGCTTCTGGAAATAAACAGTCGAGTGATAAGTCTTCTTCAGTCTACTTCATAGTAGCAGCCTCAACAGATGACAGAAGAGAAAAAAGAAGATGGATGTTTCACATTTTATTGTGCGTGTATGTGTGCATGTGCACATGTGTATGTGTGTATGTGAAAAAGAGATATTTGATAACTAAAATTGACTCAGTGCTTACTTTGTATCAGCACTGTTCTAATCAATTTACATGTGATATTTTAGTCATTATCTAGGAAGACAATAGTATTATTATCCTTATTGTACAGATATGGAAAATTAGGCAGAACAAGGTCAAATGGGTAGTCTGGGACTCATATTTTGTAAAGTAAAATTCTTGTGTTACAGTTGAGAAAAGGGACTAAGGGCTATTGGGTTAGCAGGCAATTGAGTTAGAGAAATATAAATGAGTGATATAAGGTACAACAGTTCAGAGAATGGATACATGATCCGAGAGACAGTGGTCACTGAAGACTGATTAAATAGGTAGAATATAATTTAAGTCTTGTAAAATGATGGAAGGAATGACTTGAGCAAAGACACGAAGGTGAAAAAGTTCATGGATTCTGTTGAGAGAACACTGACCAGCTTAATGTGACTGCGGTGGACCGTTCATTCATTTATTCAGCTTTTTTGGCTGTTGGTGTTATTCTTAGACAGCTATTATGTGTAAACAACCAAGAATTAATAATAAAAACGATACTGAGTGTGCAGGTCAGGGTCAGATAAAAGAAACCTTTTAGATTCAAAACATGCCATGTCGTATTAGGTTTCCTAATACTTTTATTACACTCTTTTCTATGTTGTAAATTTGAAACTTTTAAGCCTATTTTTATCTCTCACTTCTAATATTTGTGTGTTTTTTTTAAAATTTTTAAACATTTGTTTATTTTTGAGAGATAAAGCACGAACAAAGGAGGGGCAGAGAGAGAAGGAGACACAGAATCCAAAGTAAGCTCCCAATCCAAAGCAGACACAGAATCCAAAGCAGTCTGACAGCTCAGAGCCCAATGCAGGGCTCAAACTCCCAAACTGTGAGATCATGACCTGGGCCAAAGTTGGACAGTTAACTGACTGAGCCACCCAGGCACCCCTCACTTCTAATATTTGTAATGTCACTACTTTGCCTTAAAAATTAAAGGTCCGGGGCACCTGGGTGCCTCAGTCGGTTGTGTTCGGCTTCGGCTCAGGTAGGTTATGATCTCACGGTTCTGAGCCCCGCGTCGGGCTCTGTGCTGACAGCCAGCTCAGAGTCTGGAGTCTGCTTCTGATTCTGTGTCTCCCTCTCTCTCTGACCTCCCCCCGCTGCTCACACTTTGTCTCTCAAAAAATAAAAAAACATTAAAAAAAATTAAAGGTCCTGGGACACCTGGGTGGCTCAGTCAGTTAAGCCTCTGACTCTTGATTTTCACACAGGCCATGATCTTAGTTTTGTGAGTTCAAGCCCATTGTAGGACTCTTTCCTAACAGTGTGGAGCCTGCTTGGGATTCTTTTTCTCTCCCTCTCTTTGTCTCTGACTAGTGTGTGCTCCTACTCTCTCTCAAAATAAATAAAAGAACTTAAAATAGGTCTTTCAAACTGCTGATTAAAAAATAAGGCCAGGAAAATATTTTCTCCCTTCAGTACTCCAGATTATACTTTATATCCTAACATCTTCCCTTGCAACTCTTACATCTAAAAGAGGTGGTGTTTAAGGTACTCAGATTTCACATAATGTTTTTATGTCCTCTCATACTAAATTTTTATTTCTAAAAAAATTGAAATTCTGACTTGAGATTATTAAATACTTAGGCTGTACTCACAATACACTTTATGTTGAAGTCTCTGTTTCCCTGCTTCTTGGACCTGCAGCCAGAGATGCAGTTAGGGAGACGCCAGGTCCTTCGGGGGGTGGGGGGGAGTTTCTGAAGATATTTACTGCTTCTAAACAGGGCAAGGAAATCCCACCTTTCAACCTGTCCACTTTGAGCCTGTCCGGGCAGGCTACTGTGGCACTTGCTGACCACCATCTGGAGGTTGGGTACTACTTACACCATTCTCACTCTGTCTCCAAGTCCGTGCAGTCCAAATTTGCAAGTTCTCAACTTGGTCAACTCTGAGGCAGTTCAGGTGAAGCCAAGACCTATTGGTGGAATATCCCTGTGCTGCTCATGGCTTTGGTTCTCATCTATCCAGAAGCCCACGGTTTTATCTTCTCACAAACACTGAGTTTTCTTTCTGAAGCCAGTTGAAAAGAAATAATAATGACTCCTTCTTCCATATTCATGAAGGAAGAAAATACAGTAAAGTCTACCACTTGTAGACTTTTTTTTGAGTAAAGAATTCCTCACATGAAAATTAATAACATGAGTAGTTTAAATTACCTAAACACAGAATACTGAGCTTGTTTGTTTGTTTGTTTGTTTTGTTTTATGTAACATGTGCTGACGGTTTTCTTTCAGTAGGTTTAGTAAAAGTTGAATTGGAAAGGGGAGAGCTGGTGGCTGGTTGGAAAGCTTTGGAAGTAGGCTGATTGTATTGGTTGACGGTGGGACTTGTTTCAAAAGAGGTAGACTCAGACAATAGTACAAAATATCACTTGGACTTGAAAACTGATTGCTTAAGGGGTGGGAAGCAGAGAAAGAAAGAGGAAGGGAAGAAATTTTATCTTTAAATTTCTCAAACACAAACCCAGAATAAAACAGAGTACTCTCAAATTTTGATGGGCAGCCAGAAGAACATGGGGTTTCTTTTCTTCTCCCTCTTCTTCTTTTTTTTAATGTTTATTCATT
The DNA here is from genome assembly GCF_006229205.1 of Suricata suricatta. NCBI lineage: Eukaryota > Metazoa > Chordata > Mammalia > Carnivora > Herpestidae > Suricata > Suricata suricatta. The sequence goes on from NC_043703.1 coordinate 118,875,379, forward strand.
TTTGAGGGACAGAGAAAGAATACAAGCTGGAGTGCGGCAGGGAGAGAGGGAGACACAGAATCCGAAGCAGGCTCCAGGCTCTGAGCTGTCAGCACAGAGTGTGACGTGGGGCTTGAACTCACAAACTGTGAGATCGTGACCTGAGTCAAAGTTCCATATTCAACCAGCTGAGCCGCAGAGGTGCCCTGAAGCATTTGGTTTCTTGATACAGCCTGTAACCATGTGACTGAACTTGGTTCTTTTACAGAATTCCTTGTAGAGAATATACATTGAAATGCTCTTTCTTATCTTATATTGGATTTACATAAAGGTTACCTTAAGGGACAAGGCTCATTATATATTGATTTGGAATTGAAATAATTATAATTAATTACCTAGACTTTATGCCAACTTAAATAACTTTGCCCTGCAGAACCCCATTAGAGATCTAGAAAATTGCAGAACTGTGCACATATTTGCAAATATCTCAGTAATTAAATCATCTATAAATGTATTTTACTCTATGATAACTGAGTATATTTCAGGGCTCTAAGTTTAAATGATCCAATATGTTCCCAATAGAATGGTGTCTATTTTTCCTTTTGCTGCTTCGGTAAAGCAATCACATTCTCAGATCTATTGGACAGAAACCTATTTTTTAGTTAAATAGTTGTAGCTATAGTGTTCGTATGCAAGGATTACTCCAAAAAGATAGACATGCTTTTCAGCTGTAAGAAGCTGAGTTTAAAATTGGGTGGTAGCCAAAAGGATCAACATAAAAACCAGGTTAGACATTCACACAAGAGTGAAAAAACAAGTCCTAACAGGGTCAAGCAAATCTGTTAAAATTATATCATTATATTTTTTGTGTACTAGGATGAAATCTGCATTATAATGGAGACTTTGTGTTTGTTTCTTTAATACGGTATCCTCTTTGCCTAGAGCAGAGAAGGGGATATATTCAGAGGAAATGCAATTGAAATATATAAATGTTATATACATATGTATGTATGTGTGTCTACAAGCATATATCAATAATAAACATGTATATATTTATAGATATAACCATAGAAAAATAATTTAAAAGTGTTTATCATTGGATATGGGATTATGGATGACTGAATTTTTTAATATATTTTTCTCAAATTTCTAAGTTTTCTACAATAAGCATTATAAAAATTTAAACTGGATAAAAATAGCAATGCTATTAAGAAAAATGTATACATTAAGAAAGTCATATGTATAATCAAAAATGAAAAATGTCATGTTTTCTTCAATATCTGTAAAATACCTCAATCATTTAGAAAACACCTACAATTGAAATTCATTGGTATCCTTTCCTGTGTAATGTGAAAACTGCATGGACTATTATCTAGTTTAATAGCCATTTTATAATTTCTCTAAGATCTTCCAGGGGGGATTAATTTATGAATAACTGCTTAAAGGCTATTTTGTTGCTCATTTTCCTATGTCTGGTGTCATTTGAGAGCTAGTGAGCTTTCAGATTGGTAATAAGGTCCTAATTATTGATTGAGACAATCAATGATCTTGTGACCTCTATAGCCATTATAAGCTAGAGAAAGAATGACCTAGAAAAGTCACATTACAGACAGAAAACTCATTATCTTTTTTTCTTTTTAGGGAAAATTCAAAAGGAATGAAAAGTCAATTCACAGTTTCTTTGCTTTCAACCTATTTAATAATAAATAAAATTTACTTAGTACTTGTGGTGTAACTGGTGCTGTTCCAAGCACATTAAATGTAAAAATTTCACTTTAATTCTCATAGTTTCCAAAAAAGTGTGGATTGTTTTACAAATTAGGAAAGCGGAGTACAGACAGGTGCATGAGATACGTTACTTGGTATTACGTACCTAGTGAGGGTTCAAACCAGGATTCCAGACAAGGCCGCCTGAGTCCAGAGCTCACAGTCGACCAAAATGATGACCTGCCTGCCAGCCTTCCAAACCAGGAGCCACACTGTGGCTCAGCAGAGTGAGGACTGCTCAGGGAAACAAGATGGCAGAGTTAGAAATTTCTATTAATATTAGCTCTATAACCTTTGGCAAAAACTTTTCATCTTCATTTGTTGATGACTTTATGGGTAAAATGTGGAAAAATTATACTTGTCTTTCCTGCAATCTCATGGTGTCCTTTGTGATTTTGTACAGGCCCTTCTGGCTCTACAACTCTGTGAGCACTCTATTACCCAATGCATTGGAAAATCTTGAGAGTGTGAAATACAGAAGGGTATGTTTGCTAACATAACTTTAAAAAATGTTTAAAAAGTCTAGAGAGGCCTCTATTTTATAAATAAATAGATAAATAAATAAGAATGAGGTTTAAACAAAACTATTGCTAAAAACTATGCTGGCTTATTTTTTGTAACAGGTTTAGCAGATTCTTATTTAAAAAATAAAAATATTCAGTGGTTAAGTGTCCAACTCTTGGTTTTAGCTCAGGTCATGATCTTGTGGTTTGTGGGTTCAAGTCCTGTGTCAGCACAGAGTCTGCTTCGGATTTTCTCTCCCCCCCATCTCTCTGTTCCTCTCTATCTCAAAATAAAAATAAATAAACATTAAAAAATAAATAAAAATGAAAATAATTCTATTTCATTTAATCCATATTAATGGATTTGCTAAAACTAGAATAGCCTTGCTACCAAAATCTGGAAAAGACAGAGCACACAAAAAAATTATGGACCCATCTAATTTTCACTATGTGAAAATTAAAATAATAGCAACTTAAATTGTAACCTAAAAAATTACTTTAACAAGAAGAGTTATTACAGAATGAGAAGATCATTAAAAATCAGAAATCTCATCAATGGACATAATCAGATAAAAGTATTAATGAAAACATAATCATCACAATACATTTTTCTCTTTTTCTGCATTCTTTTTGATAGGAGAGTATTAGATTATTAATATTGTAGTCTAAAGATATCTATATGAAACCAATTGCTGCTAATATCAAAAAAATGTTGGCATTTAACTTCTATCTAAGGAAAAACTCAAACACGTCATTAGAAACTGAAATTACCCATGTAAAAATAATTGGCAAAAATTAAATATTCATGAGTGATAAAAATAAAAACTTAGTAGTCAACCGCACTACTAAAAAATACAATTTAATGCAACAATGGGATTGATGTCCATATGGCCTGTCTTATTCCCCAAGAGAGGATATAAATGGTCCAGGACATCTCCCTCATTTTGAGGAAGAGAGGCCTACTTCAGGCAAAGTTCTATGGGTACAAATTCTACTGCCCAAAAAGTGCATTTTGCAGAACCTTATCTACTCAAAATGTTTTTAAAAAAAAAAAAAGGAAGAAAAAAAAACAGGAGAAGGAGAAGAAGTAATCTCACAAGCTGAAGTCCAAACTTCCGAGGAACTATCTGGATACTGTGGAGTATTGTTGCAGCCCTCTAAGTCCTTCCCCTCGGGTCTGGGCGGGCCGTGGTGGCTGGCTCTAAAGAAGAGCACGCAACAGAAATGACGCTGCATTTCTTCAGAGGCTGGATCCGAAAACGACAGGGAGCTTACCAATGATTTCCTGAGCGTGCCACCTCTGGGGTACTCCTGCCGCCCTCGGGCATGGGCCCTGGTGGAATTCCCAGCCTCACCTTCCGGCTGTGTGAGGGAGCCATCTTGGATGCCCAGCTCAGGAGCTTTCAGGGGATTGTCGCCACCCTGGACGTCTGACCACAACTCCACAAAATGTTCCAAAAAAGACTGCTCAACCAAGCCCCCTTCAAATTCCAGAAGAGACACCAACATTGTAATTAAAATAAAATATTTGAAGGGTACCTGGGTGTCTCAGTTGACTAAGTGTCTGACTCTTGATTTTTGCTTAGGTCATGATCTCACGTTTTGTGGGATAGAGCCCTGCGTCGGGCTCTGCTCTGACAGCATGGAGCTTGCTTGGGATTCTCTCTCTCTGCCCTCCCTTGCTCGTGTTCTCTGCCTCTCAATATAAATAAACTTAAATAAAATAAAATAGATAAAATAAATAAAGTAAACTGAAATTAAATAAATAAAATGATTGAAATGGCTCAGTTTGGGGGTAATTTGTTATGTACAATAATTGGAGCATTGTTTTTGATAAAGAATGTAAGGATAGTAAAATAACCTTTGAATATTTTCTATGCCTCTTGGTGCCCTGAAATTTTTACTTTATTGCTTTATTCTAAAATAATAACAGATTAATTTTAGCCCAAGAGACTTTAGTTTTTTTATTTTGGAAACCATCTGAAATGACTGATTTTGAAATTTATCTGTTATTGCACATAATAACATATCTCATAATTTTCTAATCTCCATATCTGTAGTTTAATCACATTTTATCATTTCTACTATGTGTTTATCATTCTCACTTTTTATACTTGATTAAGCAATCTAGTGGTTCTGGTTTTTATCAGTTTTTCAAAGATAAAGAACTTGGATTTATTATGAACTAAATAATTTCATTCCTGGCTCACTAATTTTTGCTTTCATAACATTAACAAAATTTACATATATTAATATATGCATCCTGCTTTCTTTTGCTTTGTTGTCATTCATGTATCTTTATAAGTGGAATGCATAATCACTTATTTTTTAATAAGAGCAGTCTATGAATTTGCCTATGAATGGGTAAAAATTAAGTTCTATTAAAAATGGTAATTATAAAGTTGCTTCTTTCTTGACTCCACAAGTTTGTGTGTGTGTTTTTTTTTTTTGGTGTTCTGATACAACATTATCTTTTTAAAAATTAGCATTTATTTTCTAGAATAGTTTTAGATTTACAGAAATATGGAGCAGGTGGTACAGAATTCCTTTTTCCTCATGATTATTAGCATCTTGTATTACTATTATAATTTGTTACACTTGATTTTAATTAATTTTAGTCTACTGTTGAATTTGATTTACTAATGTTTTGCTGAGGATTTTTAAAAATCTATGTTTATCAGGAATATTGGCCTGTAATTTTCTTTCCTTGTAGTGTCTGGCTTTGGTATCAGAATAATTCTGGCCTCATGAAGGAGTTTGGAAGTACTCCCTTCCAGGTAGAAATGGGAAGATGGGTGTGTTTGCCTGTCCCTTTGTACTGAACCAAAGGGGCATAGTTGTAGGAAGTGCTGTGTGCTTGTTTGAAAACTACTTTTTATTTAATATAATCTTGTAAATTCATGAATTTCAAGCCTATTTGCTTTTAGATCTGGGTGATTTGACCATCCATCTCTGAGATGCCAAATGTATGGACAAGCTCTTTTCAAGGATGAGCTGGACACCTGGTTTTATTGTTGGAGCTAGAGAGAGGGAGAATTCGAGGGAAGTGTCCACCCGCTCTTTTGCGTTTGCAGTAGGATCTTAGTCACCTCTTAGATGCAGGCTGATTAAAAGCCAGACCCTCAGGTAGCATCTGGAAAAGTATGTAGCCAAACCCTTTCCAGGAACAAACTGGGAAGTGGGTGTTTTTTCCTGCTCCCCCTGGACTGAGACTGGGAATGTAGCGTTGTGGAGTGCTCAAGTGCTTGTTTAAGAACTGCTACCTTGTTAACTACATTCCAGTGAGACTCATGAATGCAAACCCTGTTGACTATCACAGCTAGGTGATTTGGGGGCTGTTTTTTGGGTGACAACCATAAAAGTTGGGGTGTTAGATGTATGAACAAGCTTCTTCCAGAGAGATGCTGGCGATTTGATTTTATTATTGGGACAAACTGGAGGGAGAAGGCTGAGAAGTACCCACTGACTCTTTTGGATCCAGAAAAGAGCCCAGTCGGTCAAATGGAGGCTGTTTCACTGTGAGTGGGGTATAAATATTTCGAGATCTTGCATGCTTGAAAATGACTTGATTCTTGATTGATCAATGTCATTTTCATTCATGCAGACATCTAGGTTATATATGATTTTCCCTAAATATTCTGATAGGGTTCCTCTGCTGACTTCTTGCTACAGTCATCCCTCGGTATTGTTTTCTCATTTTAGAAACTTTTAGTTAACTCTATTTTTGGTGTTTTTGTCACTGTTATGTTCTTTAGGTAGAGTCTTGTTTTACTAAATGTATAGGTCACAGGTAAACCTTTCATTTTAGAAACTCATGTTCTTACAATTCTAGCAAAATTTCTGGCAGCTTAGTTTTTTTATAATTTCTTCTTTCAGTCTTCTCTGTTCTCTCTTTGGAACAACTGTTAATCAAATATTGATCATCCAGGATTGTCATCTAACTTTCTTATGTTGCATTTCTATGTCCTTTCTTTATGAAAGTTATTGGTTTATGGATTTTTTTTCAATCATCATATTTACTCCCTTTGTTTTAACTGGATATGCTGAATCCCTGTTTTATTTTAATTTTTGTTGTTATTGTCTTATTTTGTTGTAATTTTTCATCTATATATTTTGGGAATTTTAATCCATTGTGCCGAGTGTGATAATTAAGATAATATTTAAAATACTTAACAATCAGTACAAGAAAGACCCAACACTTTAAAATGGACCTCCAGGTTTATTGTACCATGAATTCTGTCTAAATATCAGCTGTGGGATTTTATGTTATGTTATTTATTGTTAACTCGCTTTGTTTCTTACTCTTTTTTTCTACTTTTAAAAACACACTTATGTTAATTGTGATGGTTATAAACTTCTACATTTAAAAAAGTTAATTGAGCTTACATTTTTGAAATTATTAACATCCATATAAAATAACATTTATTGACTTGCTTAGATTTGAAATAAAGGAATGAACTTAATTTACATTTTTCCAAAGCCTTTTTAGATCTAAGAGTTTTGTTAGTATGACATTGCATAAAAGTGGTGATATTGTTTTCCCATTTTTATATGATTAAGTATTCCTTACCTAATATTTCAGAAATTAAGTAAATGTGTTGATTTATAAACATATTTTCAATAATTTTTTAGGCTTAGTTTTAATTTCTGTGTGGAAATAAAGCAAATAGAATCTGAAATCCATTGCCTTCCTACAATAATTTGTTTTTAAATTGTGTTGTTCTAACTCATGAGAGTTATGCTTATTTATGTGTATGTCATAAATCTTGCTTGTGTGTATTTTTCCCTTCTTGAAATTATCAGAGCCTTTACCATACTCTTGATTTTTTTCTAGATTTTAGGTATTACTTAAATTTTGTAAATGATTCCACATTTTCCCCTTTGATGTTACTAAAACCCATTGGATCTTAAGATGTATAGTTGAAACAGACTCAGAGACCCATATCTTTAAAGCTAATTGATGAGCAAAATGTCCAGGAAGGCTTAAAAAGTCAGTTTAGATATTATCTGGATGGTTTATATATATATATATATATATATATATATATATATATGCACATATATATATATTTCAATGTGTATTTATTTTTTGAGAGACAGAGCATGAGCAGGGGAGTGGCAGAAAGGGAGTCACAGAATCTGAAGCAGGCTCCAGACTCTGAGCTGTTAGTAAAGGGCCCGACGAGTGCCTCAAACTCATGAACCGTGAGATCATGACCTGAGCCAAAGTTGGACACTTAATTGACTAAGCCACCGAGGCAACCCTGGATGGTTCTTTTTTAATGCTTGATGACACATTTTGCTTTACTCAACATTGTGTGTTGAACAAAAATCAGTGTAATAATTTATCTAACTTCCCATTATTTAGAGGGTATCCTTCCTTAGTAATTGACACTTCAGGTCATATTTTCTGTATATAAAGAAAATTGTTAGCAAATAAGCACAGAGTCTGGAGAGTTTTTATTTTAAACACAAAATAATCATATTTCTATTTTTTCTCTCATAAAGTTATACTGCTAAGTTAAAATATCCTATTACTTACTCATAGCACCAAGGATTATAGGACATGTTTCGCTGGCCACTGAAAGGTAAACTCACTTTGAAGATGAGCCAAGGAAAACCATGAAAAGAAACTCCCAGCAGGAGTATTTATATTCAGGCTAAGATTCAAGTTGCTTTAAAAAAAATTAAAGTTTAGTGGAAAATTCACCAAAAGATAATTTACGCTATCATTTCCATTAAAAATACTATTAATTAGTTAATAATATAATTCTGTTCCTTATAAAAGGAAAACAAGATACAAATCTAAGTAATCCATTTCATTAAACATTCTAGGTTATTTTTGAAAAGGATTATGAATGTTTTTAATAAGCTTATAAAAAAGAGTGTTTATTCCATTTTAGATTATCTTTGAAGCATTACTTATCAGACTATGTGGATATGTCCACTGCTGTAATCTAGGGGCAGCATGCATAAATGGTTGCTAATCATTTTATTTTGTTATTTCAAAGATGAAGCATACCTTTTGGTAAATTGAAAAAGAAATCTTAGTCAATAAAAAGAAGACAATATTAAAAGAGAGAGAGAGAAAGAAAAACTTAACCAGTAATTTCCAGGGGCAGTCCTGGAAGCCTATACAAATTTTCAAAGTTTAACATGTGCACCTATATTTCACAATGCCATCCAAAGCAGCCAAGACGATCCCCTGGGTCCTATCTGAAAAGTGGTTGATATTTCTCTCCTACTTAATTTCCAGAATTATTTGGAGTCCATTAGATTCCAGATCAAATATACATAGATGATGGATGCCATACTTAGTATCTTACATTACTGCATAGAAACATGAATCTAGTAGAGACATTATTCTAATATATAGGTTATATAGATTATTTTATTGCTGGAATTTAAGAACATGGTATTTATAATCAGATAAATGTGATTTTTTTAAAGCCTGGCAAATATGAATGGATTAAGAAGATGGGAGATACGTACATACAATGGAATACTACTCAGCAATGAAAAAGAATGAAATCTTGCCATTTGCAACAATATGATGGACCTGGAGGGTATTAGGCTAAAAAAAATAAGTCAGAGAAAGACAGAGATCATATGATTTCACTCATATGTAGAATTTAAGAAATGTAACAGATGATCATAGGGGAAGGGTAGAAAAAATAAGACAAAAACAGAAAGGAAGGCAAAATATAAAAGACTCAAATACAGAGAACAAACTGAGGATTCATGTGGGTAGGGGTGGAGAAAATGTGTGACACTGTATGTACGTTAGCTAACTTGAGGATAAATAAAATAAAAACAATAAAAAAATCAGGGGCCAGGTATTTATTTTCAATAATATTCTTATTTTTAGAGGTTCCACTTCAACTTCATTTTTCCTTATCAATAAAGTTAATGTAGCAATACAAATTAACAGATTGATGTGGATTTAAATGTCACACATACACATATATAAACATTCTCTTTCAATACTACATGTATACTAGACGTATATTATAGCTTTAGCTATTTCTTTATCTATTAGTCCATCTCTTGTTCTTTTCCTCTATGTCTGAGCCAAGTACTCTGTCATATAGGATATGGGTGATATATTCAAAAGGAATATGGCTGTAGAAGGCAGAAAAGAGAGGAATTTTTTCCTACTCTTTGTGCCAGAGAGGACTAAACAGAGTGGAGTGGACAGAACCCATGACAGGACAACAGTGGGGGTGAAGGAGACAAAAATGCCATCACTGACCACCTTTGATCACCCTTAAATAGAAAATGATTCTCAACGTTGTGGAGAGAGGCAACATCAGAGATGTGAGGAGTGTTGGGTCCTTCAAAGGTATCCCTGACCCTGCTTCCTTGGCCATGCCCTGTGGAGATGGCAGAGACGAGTTTGTGAAAATGAAACACAGAGGCAATGTGGGCTTCTATGTCAAGGTGACTACTAAGTAGTGTCTTAGTCAGTTTGGGTTGCTTAAGAAATACCATACACTAACAGACTGGCTTAAACAAAAGACATCTATTCTCTTACAGCATGAGCACTGGAAGTCCAGGATCAGGCTGCCAGCATGATTGTTTTTTGATAACAGCTTTCTTCCTTGTTTAAGGGTGGCTATCTTTCCACTGAGTCCTCAACTGATGGAGAAGGGGCAAACTCACTGATGTCTCTTTTTGTACAGACACAGATCCCATCATGAGGGCCTTGCTTTCATGACTCCATCTAAACCTATTACCTACCAGAGCTCCATCTCCAAATAATCACTACAGCAGAATAAAGTTTCCAGGAAATAAATTATTGGTTCAAGTATTTATAGAAGAGAGGGTCTTAGAGAGCATCGCAAGTTTCCTTTAACACTGCATGGCACAGGAGCAATAGAATGATTGTGCCTCCTGCTGGCACAGGATTTACAATCACTGTACATGAAGTGGTATTGAAGACTAGAGTATGGGAAAACCCATGAATGACCTGTGTGTGTGCGTGTGTGTGTGTGTAGGAGGGGCAGCAACAATGACTATACCAACAGATGTCAAATGGAAAGTGACATTAATAATTAGATGTCTCAGGGTACCTGGGTGACTCAGTTGGTTAAGCATCCAACTTCAGCTCAGGTCATGATCTTGCGGCTTGTGGGTTTGAGTCCCACACTGGACTCTGTGTAGACAGTTCCGAGCCTGAAGCCTGCTTCAGATTCTGTGTCTTCCTCTCTCTCTCTGCCCTTCCCCAGCTCATGTTCTCTCTGTCAAAAATAAATAAACATTAAAACATTTTTAAAAATAATCAGATGTCTTCATCCCCACTAGCTTGACCTTATCCCAGAACATCAAGTCATGGGCATTATGTAAGGTCTATTGAGAATTTGACATAGTGCTGTTAACGAGGTGAGGCACAGAAGAATCAAATAAATTAGGTTCAGTTTTAGATAAATAAGCAAAAATAAAATATGAATCCCTACATATCTAAGTTTGTGGACTGCTTTAATTAAAAGTTTCTTTAAGGGTTGCTAATCAGGTGCTATGTTGTGATTGTCATCACTTTCAATGATTTGGCCTCTCTTTTTGAAATATTTTTTTATTGAACTGTCCCATCAATCCCTTTATCAGTTACAAACAAAAAGGAAGGCATGCCACATTTTACACTCAATGTATTTTTAAGCCACCTTCAAAGAGGGAGTGGTTATATATGCTTCAAAGGCAGATTTCCTCCCTCTTTTTATTATATCAGTATCATTTTCTTTATTGAACATTTCATAGAGGAGTTCTATTGTAGCAGCCACTCCTATTTGTCAGGTAGCGCTATCAAAGGAGTTGTAGGAGGAGGGTAATTACCAAATAGTTCTAGCCTGGTGAAGTGGATAATGAGAAGTGCAGTGAACATGGATTTCCAGTGTGTATGTGTGTGTGTGTGCGCGCACGCATGCACATGCTTGTGTGTTTTTGAATCAGCATTTCAGTTCTTTTATCATTTCTCTGCTTCACAAATGAGTTTATGCTTTTTTACAGCACTACAGAGAGAAGCTCTGACTTCAACTAAGCTCCTGCCTGAGCTGAATAATGTGAGAGTTTCTCAAAGTAAGTCTAAGGTGAACAATGAGTCATGTAGATATGAAGTAGTTTTTAATAATCAGTTTTGTCAAATGTCCATGAGCTAGTTCATGTTTGTCCATGTCATACAGGCATTGGATTTCAAATATTTGCATCCCAACAGTGAGTTCAAGTTCCCCGAAAAAGTACCTGATCATAACTTATTTTGAGTAAACACAACTTTTTTTTTGTCTATCAATTCACACCTATCAGCAAAAGAAATAAAGGGAAAATAATAGAATCTTATTAAATTGAATGACGTAAATAATATGTGCTACATTGTCTTTTCTGGATTTTTGTGAGTTCTAAGAGTTTAATTAACAAATTGAAAGTTGAAATATTTCCTAAGGATTTAAGTGAACCCATTCATACTAGTCTGCCTTGATGATAATTGTAACACTTAGCTTATTTGCAATAATTCAGCTGTATTACACATAAGGAGGTGAAATTATTGAAGAGGTTTCCTGATCAGTAACCCATCCCGACATTTCTCAATTCTGAATTATAAATCATGTTTTACAGATACCTAAAATGCTGGTGAGTGTTACTTAGAAGAACCTGGGGTGGTCTCTTCGCACCACTCAAGTGTGCACTTTTCCAAGATGGGAAGCATGTGCTCAGGATGTCGCTAGTCAGATTGGTTTGATACCTATAGGTAAAGATGACCTCTCTTCAGCAACATGCCTTGGCAGCTGTGTTCCTCATGCCCAAGGTCCTGTTATACAGTCTAGTCACACTGCTCCGATCCAGTGGTTAGAAGCCTTGACAAATCACAGCAGCATGTTCATACTATTGATGCCGGTAACCAGCAATACCGCCAACACGCTTTGATAATGTTCTCTTAGCTCTGTTAGCTATTATCCAAGAAGTTTGAACTTACATTTCACTATCAATATTTAAGGATTTTAAATAACTCCTCTTCAGTGTACATTGTATCTATAAATGTTATGTACACATATTTTTTGTGGGTGTAGTGCAGAGGGGAGGTAAAGGGAACTTTGATTAAGCCAAATAGGTATATAAAGTGAAAGAACTACACCAAAAGGAGGAGGAAATTATCAGCAGTGACAAAGCAGCAGAAAAGACCAACAGTGTTTTGCAAAAATAAGTTAACTAAAGGTCCCCAAAAGAGATCTGAATCTCACACTTCACTTGCATGCCTCCAGGGAGATGGAGCCCCTGATGGACTCTTCAATTGTAATGAAATTACAATAAAGCACCAAGGAGAAAATAGTAAGTTGAGGTAGCACAAGCTGCAACAAAACTTACAGTAAACATGATTAAGACTGAGTTTATATGTTGTGTTGAACATAGTTCTAAGATCTGCATGTGGATCAACTCAACCTCACACCAACCTTCAAATCGATGATGTGATCTTTATTTCACAGATAATGTAACCAAGTCAGAGAGAGGTTATCCAAAACTACATAACAAATAAAGGATGAACAAATAAAGATATGAAACAAATAAAGGATATGAATCCAGGCAGTATATTCCCAGAGCCTACCTGCCCCACCCCAGAAAAAGGAAAAGGTTTTACTTCTGTGTGACTCTAACCTGGTATCCGGAAGATATCAGGTAAACCACAGTCTCAGAGTTGAACGTGATTTGTACTTGTCAGTTGGGGACTTCGTAGTCACAAACCTAAGAGAAAGTTAGCATCAAGTCAACGACATCTTGTATTCACTAGCAAACCAAACTCAAAAAGAATTATCTAAGTAGTGTACATCTTAGACAATCTCTATTTTACAAATGGAGGGAGATTATGTTTACATTTTCAATTACTGTGTTTTGGAAGGGGCAAATGATTAAACATAGTTCGGAATATGAGATTATTAATTTAGATAAGCCTCATGGAGCCCCATGAGTACTTATGATTCTCCATCTCCATTTTCCATCCCAAGTGTATTCTGAGGTAGCCCTTGAGCAGGTTACTGTTCTTTACCCATAAAGGACTCCAGTGGACATCATTTTGAGGGATCCTCATATCAAGACTTTTTTCCTTCATCTGAGAATTTATCATATTTATCCCCCACCCCCTCAGGGCATTACCTTGTTAGAATCAACATGGGCTCATTATTAGAGGTCTTGTAATACTAGATAGTCTTACAGTTTTGGTTCTTCATTTTTGTGTGTGTGTTTGTCTGTTTATGAATAAGGCTGCATTTAAAGCAATACATCAGACCCTAGTTTGAGCCAGAGTATCACCTAGTCTTCATAATCTCTCTATTCCTCAAACTTCTTAATTAGAGGCAAAACAAAACAAAACAAAATAAAAAAATACCCTGAAGTTAATGAAGCTTAAGGCTCAAGGTCCCTCACTTACATGGGCTCCTTCCAGGGTCCTTTTTGGGGAACCTACAATCTGTTCACAGCATCATTTCAAAATAGGGTAATTTAACTGTATTTTACTAAGACCACTGTCTCTTTCCACTCTGACTTTTCCTACATAATACCCGCTCTCCTATTATACTGTAGGGAATGGCTGTAGGCAATTTTGGAATCTGCCTAATAGGAAGTTCACCAGAGATACATGTCTAATGGGGAAGTTTACTATGGGTTTATAGGGACATATTTATATAGTTTGCATATACAATTAAATGATCTCTCACTGTTTTGGTGCAAGCATGGCTTCCAGGAATACTCTTTTTTTAATTTAAATTTAAATTTTATTTTATTAATATAACACAATTTATTTTTTTAACATATGCAATTATTTTCTATCATTTACAATATAGTAGTTACAATGACACTCCAAACAGAAAAGCAAAGTAAAAAATCAAAACCCCAACTTCTATTTCATGTAATTAGACTTATACAGAAATTAGAAGGTTAAGTACCAACTAGTTAATCACCTAATTTCACAGCTATCTGAAGTGGCAATCGTTATATAGCAGCTTATCTATGATACATTCAATATAAATGATACAATTTATTACTTGCCCATAAGCTACAACACTACCTGCTTAATACCTTTCCTTAAATTCCACCTCTATACTACAGGATACTTGAGGTCCATGCAAAAAAGTAGCTACCTTTTATGTGGGAAATGGATGATAAAGTCTTTGGTGTTGTAAAAGCAACTTCATTTAAACATAACCACCCCCACCACCAAAAAAAAAGAAGAGGGAAAAAAAAAGTAAAGAAAATAATAAGGGAAAAACCCAAAACTTCCTAGGGGGAAAAAACAGCATGTAATTTCTGTCCTTGACGGAATGTATTAAATAAGCAAACACCCCCAACAAGCAAAACAAGTACTACAATGTAAAAATATTAAAAAAAGAAAACCCTCTCACATGCATAAATGAAAGATTGCACACAAAGAACTCACATCTTTTCAACCTTCAATAGTAAATATTCTGCTACTATGTACTAAATACTGCATGGTTTGCCCAAGCTAAGATGAAACCACATCATGAAT
>NC_043703.1:118890232-118949920 GCF_006229205.1 Suricata suricatta
GATTTGTTCATTTTAGCCACTCTGACTGGTGTGAGGTGGTATCTCAGTGTGGTTTTGATTTGTGTTTCTCTGATGATGAGTGATGTTGAGCATCGTTTCATGTGCCTATAGGCCATCTGGATGTCCTCTTTGGAGAAGTGTCTGTTCATGCCTTCTGCCCATTTCTTCACTGGGTTATTTGTTTTGTGGGTGTGAAGTTTGGTGAGTTCCTTGTAGATTTTAGATACTAGCCCTTTATCTGATATGTCATTTGCAACTATCTTTTCCCATTCTGTCGGTTGTCTATTAGTTTTCTTGATTGTTTCCTTTGCAGTGCAGAAGCTTTTTATCTTGATGAAGTCCCAAGAGTTCAGTTTTGCTTTCATTTCCCTTGCCTTTGGGGATGTGTCGAGTAGGAGATTGTTGTAGTGGAGGTCTAGGAGGTTGTTTCCTACTTTCTTTTCAAGGGTTTTGAGGGTTTCCTGTCTCATATTCAGGTCCTTCAGCCATTTTGAGTTAATTTTTGTGTATGGTGTAAGAAAGTGGTCTAGTTTCATTCTTCTGCATGTTGCTGTCCAGTTCTCCCAGCACCACCTGCTAAAGAGGCAGTCTTTTGTCCATCGCATACTCTTTCCTACTTTGTCAAAAATTAATTGGCCATACATTTGTGGGCCCAGTTCTGGGTTCTCTATTCTATTCCATTGGTCTATGTGTCTGTTTTTGTGCCAATACCATACTGTCTTGATGATGACAGCTTTGTAGTAGAGGTTAAAGTCTGGGATTGTGATGCCTCCCATTTTGGTTTTCTTCTTCAATATTACTTTGGCTATTCGTGGTCTTTTGCCAGGAATACTCTTAACACATTTAGGACCAACCCTTCCCTGATGGAGACATGAAGACAGCAGTGACAAATTAGTAATAAGTACGATCAATTCAAAGAGTGTTTAAGTTTACTCACTGCCCAAAAATCTTTGAATGTTTTCAGTCTCATAGATCACACATAAAAAGAAACTTGATAAAGGTTTCTTTAAATTTGACAGTAATTCTAAAAATTTACATTATATTAACATAATGAATGTGAGGTTGAAATAAACATTTTTATGCTGTCAGGTTTTGGTCAATCATTCTAGAGGAAAGAGTAATTTATCTTTCTGTTCTCTTCATTAAAAATGTAAAATCATCAGGGCTCATTTGGTTAAACATCTGACTCCTGATCTCAGTTCAGGTCATGATCTCACAACTTGTGGGCTCGAGCCCTGCCTCATTAGTGCAGAGCCCGCTTGGAATTCTCTCTCTCTCTCCCTCTCACTCTCTCTCCCTCTCTTCTGTTTGCTCTCTTTTGAAAAATATAATATTTTTTTAAAAATTAAAAAAAGTGAAATCATCATCATATGAACAGGCAAGTGATCATAGACTAAGAAGCCAAAAATATTAGCAAAATTATTATAGATGTGAAATTACCTTTTTTGCTGGTTTGGTAAAAATGGTGGTGTTTGTCATAGTTTGAAAAATTAGTTATGTTTCTTTTTCCCTCATATCACTTAAATAACAATGTAAGCACATAATATTGTCCATATACACACATATATGTGTATATATATATACTTTTTTTTCTTAAAGGATTTTCACCCCCCCACGCACAAATTGAAAAAGTTCTGGCCTTACAAAGCCCGGACCCATTCCTGTACCATTAGCATATGTCCAAAGTGAATTCAGAAAAAAGTAAAATAATAAGATTTATAATATATCAAGGTAATGAAAAAATGCACACAAATGTAAACAACAGAATATAAGATAAATATGAAGTTTTATTTGTATATTGATTAATTTAATTCTAAACTAAAATGAATCATACTGTGATTTATTTATCATCATTGCTGTTGGTTTTATCTTTCCTCCTCAATGCAAAACGTGAATGTCAATCATTTAATTGAAATAATGAGTTGGAGGGTATCTCACTGCTGGGGTAATAGATGCAGTGTTATGCAGGACAAACAAAACATTACACTGAGCACAAAAAGAATTCATCAGATTAGGTTTCCAGGCAAGGTAAAATAAGGTGTCTTGCTTCAAGTTAAAAAGATAATTGTGTCTCCTCTTGTCCTATTTTTAAGCAGCATTGCTTCATGAGGTGAATCAGATAATGTTGTACCTATTACAGCTTTTATTTTTATCAGGTCATTAGAATAAGACAAAAGCCCCAAGCAGCAAAGATTCTATTCTCATGCAAATCTTCTTAGTAATAAAAGAATAGCAAAGAGAAATTAAAGAGAATATCTGTAAGGAGTTGCCTCCAAATTAAATAGCATTTAAACAATTCTCATCAACTCTGAAATCCCTTTTGCATTTGTTCTTAATTGTTCAATACAAGAAATTTTATGAAATATATGTGGGTGCTCTTTCTTTCAGCTGCTTTCTCTTTTTGGGTCTTATTTCATATTTGAAGTCAAAGAGATATATTAAAATTGCAAACAAAGTTGGTTTTTAATTAGAATGTTAGCAATTAGCTCACTCATTTATATCTCATTTCCTATCTTCACTGGCTTTAAGTTGTGTATATCTTCAAACTACCTTTCTAGGCAAAAAATTGCATCCTTTTCTATCCCTTTATACTAGTATCTCTCACATAATTATGTTAGCACTGTGGAATAATTTTCATTATAATTTAAATTGAAAAAAATCCTAGTCGTATCACAAAAGGATAACTCAATTGTTAGTTGTGAAGATCACTGAGGATAACATCACCAATGACTGATTTTATGTGCCAGATTGGCAAAAATTAACATTTACTTCTCGCTTTATTTGTCAAAGTAGCAGAACATTTTATTGGTTACCTGAACCCCCTTTTGTAAGAAAAGTAGGGTAAAGTAACTTGATTATTTAAATTAGAAAAACCAAAATGATAGAATATAGAAAGTAAAATTCTACTCCTAAAAAGAACCATCTTCTCCAGTTCTTTCACCAAGCAGCTGTCGCAACATACCATCTGCTCACCAGCAGCTCCCGTGGCTTCTCTGGGCCCTGGCTGCTGGTCTCTGACATCTTCTCTCCATGGAGAGTATCTGACTGCATGTCCTTCCACTGGAGACCATAAAGATGGACTTGGAGTATCCTGATGATGCCAGAAGTGAGAATGATTACAAGATTGGGGTGTAGGAAGTGGGCAGTGCTAAAGAACAGGATCAGCTAGGGAGCAGCCCAGGGCCATGTGTTGATAATTTTAGCAACAGATTAGTCTTGAAAATGTGAGTGAATTATTTAAATCTGAAAGGCTTTAATGATACTCCAAGAAAAATAAAAGAGATAAAATGACTATATTTCTAGAACGTTTCCCATCTACAGTCTCATCAAGTATTTCTTCTAAGCATGTACAATATTAAACCACAAAGATGTCTGCCTTAGGTTTTGTTTTTCCTCCTGATCACATTTCCAGTGATATTATGGTTCCTTGGACATATTTCAACATATCTGATAGAGAGGCTGCCCAGATAACTGTCTTGCTGGCTCTCTCTTCCATTGTGCTTTGCTTTTCAAGTCATATTTTACATTAAATAAATATTATTAAATGAAACTGAAATGAGGCCACCACCATAAAACTTGCTCCTTAAACTTACACAGGACAACTGTGAATCACTACTCACATCATCACAGAAAATAAAACACAAAAATACCCCTCACTTTATTATTTTCATGGTACTTACAAAACACTTCTATATGCATTATAGGATCTGACTTTGTAACAATCGGGAAAAGGGATTAGGAATGATAGTCTAAGTATTCCTATACATAGCTAAGTAAAATAAGAATCAAAGAGTTTCAACACTAAATCTCGATGTTATATAACTAAGGAATGTTAGAGCAGAAATTTCAGTTCAGGTATGTTGGTGCCAAAAGCTGCTTCTACTACAGAAATGCAAAATACTAAGTGACTTTCCAACAAAATTGTTTGTTGGTTGGTTGGTTGGTTTTAAGTCAGTGAGGGTCCTGGAATTGAAAAGAAGGAGGAGGAGGAGGAGGGGGAGGGGGAGGAGGAGAGGAAGAAAGAAAAAGGATTCCTCAATACTGAAGAAATTGCTAGCATGGTTCCCTGTTACCAAATTACTAAGACCTTGATTTAATCCATTTACCTCTCTGTGATTGCCTCTACTAGCCTATCACATGAGTGTACCTGATTACATGGATATGAATATTTCATCCAGCTCTAAAACATGCTGTTCTTTGGAGTAGTTTGTGCACCGTGGGCCAGTGGTTCTCAATGTCATTCATTCTCTGATCCCATCTAGGTCAATGAGACTGACAAAATGACTTCTGTATAAGATGAGGGCTGTTGTGGATCTTCAGACATTTCAATAGGATCTAAAATACAAACATATCTTAACAAGGGCTCCCTCCTTCCTCTCACCTCTGTGTTCTACTACCACACAACTCTTATCTCTGTGCTACTCCCAGCCCCTGCATCTGGAAGTAGTATTTGTCAGGAGGGATTTAGGAAGCCTTATGTCAATGCTGTGGAATTTTGTATTTAAATGTAGGTCATGTTGTATAATCATGTAGATATAGGACTTTTCTCATGCCAGGCTTATATTCTATCAGCCTGGCTCTGCTTTCAGCCACAGCTGAGTGGACACATCCACATGGGCTTCCACTCTCTGATGGCCTCCTACTGACATCTTCTAAACCCTCTTTCTGCCCCTTGACTTTTCCAGTGTACAGAAATTGGCCAGGGAGTTACTGTCAAGCAAACATTCAAACCTGGAATGTGGAAATCTTGAAGTTGATGGACATGGTAGAGGAAGAAATTCTAAAATAGGAAATGGACCCAAGATAGAAAATGCTTTTCCTGGTCCATCCTTGCAGAAACAATTCTAAGAGGCTCACTGTATGTTCTTCAAAAAGTCCCAGAAGGGATTATGCCCCAATCGCCTTATCATTTCTAAAAAGTTACCTTATATTGACTTTTCTTCTTTTCATACTCTCACATGTCCTATGCTCTTTTTCTTTGAATGGCTCTCAATTAAATGCCTTCATACATATCCTAGACTCATCCTCTCATTTTGGGGAACCCTCAGGCTAAGTTAGGCTGGCTTTTACTTCATAGGCTAGCTGTGAAAACTTGGACTTTGGTCGTATACTAAGCCGAACTTAGTATAACATTATGATATAGAATTCCCCATCTTATTTCCTATCACCAATCTCTTATGGATTAACAAATTCTTTATATTCTAGTTTCCCTAAGATTGGTTTTGCTCTAATTATCCATATTCCAAAAGTTAGATCCCTTACTGTCCAACCTTTGGACTAAAGCTAAGCTTTGTGAGGGATTGTCTTTTCAATTGTTGCTTCTAGATTTGTCTTTTCTTATTATCAATAACAACAGCCAGAACTTAAGACTGATGTGTCCTTTAAGTATAAAACGTACACCAAATTTCAATAACTTAGTAAACAAATTACAAAAAGTCAAGAATATAAACTATCTTCTTAATTTTCTATGAAATATATTGAATGCATTGGGTTATATAAAATATAATATCAACTATTACTTTTAACTTCTTTTAGTGTGACTAAAAGAAAATTTTAAATTATAGATGATATTAACATTGCATTTCTATCATACAGGTCTAATCTAGAAGCCTTATATTAAGGTGCCATCCTAAGAAGAAGATAGGGTGCTGTCAGACTGCTATTATTTTTGGCATCAATCCCCCTAGTGGCCTGTAAAATGAATTGGCATTCTATAGTATACCAGCTTATCCAAACAAGAGACTAACTTAGGGTTGTGGAGTCCAATATTAAGACAATAAAAGCTTCCATGGTCTTGGAGCAATAGAAAATCTAAATAGATTCTGTAACTTTTTCGTGGAAGTAAAGTCCTGCATAGATTTTAAGAAGGCTCTAGTACTTTCTTCTTAAACATCTGGCCTACTAAAATATGTATTTAATGGAAAGAATATTAGAAAGCAATATATTGGAAAAGATATAGGTTCATTTCAGTGACCTGGGACACTTTGTAGGAAACACAAGCTGCTAGTGGGGCAGCAAATCTCACAGGTAGTATCAAGTGCTGAAGGTATGGCTCTTCTCTGAATCAGAGCCTTGGGATGGATATCCATCAGGGCAAGCAAGGTGCCAAAGTATTGGATATTTTGGCTCTTAGCATGAAGTCTCTTTATCTCTTTGCCCTGCATTGTATATAACGCTGAAAGATTGGCAAAAGTCTCTATTTATATTACTTATGAATTTGGAAAATTTAGAACTTTTTTTATTAAAAATGTTTTTAATGTTTATTCTTGGAGAGAGAGGGAGGGAGAGGGAGAGAGAGCATGAGCAGGGGATGGGCAGAGAGAGAAAGAAACACAGAATCTGAAGCAGGCTCCAGGCTCTGAGCTGTCAGCATAGAGACCCATGCAAGTCTCAGAGTCATGAACCACGAGATCATGCTTGGAGCCGAAGTTGGATGCTAAACCGACTTAGCCACCCAGGCACCCCAGGACATTATTTTAACTACAGTGGGTTTGGGAACAGAAAGCTAAAAAGGAAAAAAAGACCATTTCATTCTTGTCCGGGGGGTTAGAGGAGTGGGTAAGAGGTATTTTCTCTTCTTGGATTATATAGGAAAGCAATCTCAATTGTAGCGCAACAATCCAAGACTAATAATGAAACAATTAAACGTTTGGAAACATTCAGGTTTTAGAAATTTGGAACACTCTTGATAAGAGACAGACAATTACAATAAAAAGTTAAGAGGGTTTCACAATTAAGAATGTTAGTACAATCTTTTCTTTGGCTTTGAACATCAGAAACTCAGAGATAAATAGGGTTGGATGAAAATGGATTCTGGTACTGAAATTCAGAGAAGACTTATGAGAAATAGAAAGGGAAAGTGAGGGAACAATTAGATTGGGCAAAGTGAATACCTACATATGGTAGAAAAGGAATGGGATCGATTTGAAGTAGTTTGAAAGGAATTAGGAGGCATTAAAGAGGAATGGAAATGGGCCCCAGAGAAATGAGAGACAGAAAGAGGGGGACTTTTATGGCCTTAGGAATTTAAAAGTTGTCAAAAGGTGCAGTTTGGGAAAAGAGTACAAATGATGCAGTACTTCTTAATGACTCCTCAAGGATGGAAACTCCAGTACTACCAACGCTTCCTGTCTGGTTATCTACTGAGAGAAATTTTCTAACAGGAATTATAGACAGAATAGGGGAACAATCTGCCTAGAAGCAAGATTCTCAGGAACACCGAAGTAGAAAGCAGACTCAGTAATCTTCCAGGCAGAAACATGGCAGCACAGAGCTCAGAAAGCTGTAAGATATTTCTAGGGCTTAAAAACATCAAGATAAGGGCAGAAAACAGAGACTGCAGGACATTTAGTAACATGACATTTGCTTGGAGAATTGCCTGGGATTAGCATGGGGAGGCCTGTATGCATAGAGATTGGATGTAGTTTATCTAATCAAGGCTCATTATTAATCATTAAGTTAAAGAAACATAGGAGTCACTGAAAATTTTAAAGGAAATGGAAGTTTTCAATGTTTGCAAACACACTCAAAGGAAGAGGTAATGCCCACAGGGAGTTAGAAGGGCAATAAAGCCATTTTAATTTCTAAATTTTACAATTTTTAAAAAGTAGATATGTTTGATATGCTCTCTTAAAGAGAAAAGACATTTTAAGTTGCTTATTTTTTCCCCTTAGGGTTTTGAGAGCATAGTGTCAAATTAGTCTTTCAATTGAAGACTTCTCCCAATTGAGTGCAAAGTTCACAAGTGTCAATTTCTGGCGTAACCAGCAGGGATTGATTTACTATTGGTCAAGATATAAATTTTTGAAAAAAGAAAGCTTTCATTTTTCCATATTTTCTCAGTCTACCATTTTTGTCCCAGATAACACTATCTGCTCTAATCTAGTAATGAGGGTGTACCTCTTGGCTCCATGGGATTGGGTGTTGGGAGCATAAAGTTGGAAAGAGAAATGGTGTTTAAGAGCTGGATGCTTTGAATGTTTCCTATTATTACTCTGGAATTTTAGAAAACTGAGGTGGTGCTTAAAGATATACATCAGTTGCTGAAGAAGGCATCCCTGGAGAGCAATCCACATCCCCTCTGTGATTTGCATGAGATCCCTTTAAGTGGGACTGAGTCTAATTAGAAAATGATGAAGGAGATGGGATGCTTTGTCGATATTGTGTTCCTAAATTTACCTCTGGGGAGAAAAGAAAGTAATTAATTTTGTTTTAGACTTAATGCATCTGCAGGAGGTGAGTGGATTTGCTGATGGGGAAGCTGACATTTCAGAACTTTTTAGGGTGCAGGAAAATTAGAAACACTGTATACTTTCAACACTTTAGTAATGATCAAGATTTTCACTTTCGTCTGGTACACCTGACTGGACCTCAGAACTGAATAATTTGGATAGGGGATCTCTCTATGGAGTAGACTTTGTGCTTTGGGGTATACTTAATAATTTGTCTGGATAAATAGGTAAATTTGGGAGCAAAAAAATATTCAGGGAAATCTGGGTGGCTCAGTCAGTTAAGCATCCAACTTTGGCTCAGGTCATGATCTCATGGTTCATGGGTTTGAGCCCCACATTATGCTCTGTGCTGACAGCTCAGAGCCCAGAGCCTGTTTCAAATTCTGTGTCTCCCTCGCTCTCTCTCTTTGCCCTCTCTGCTCATGCTCTGTCTCTCTGTCAAAAATAAATAAAACCATTAAAAAATTTTTTTAAAGAAAAACAGAAAAAGATATGAATGAAAATCTTGAAGGATCTGAGGGTTTGTACCCTTTTTCCTGGATTCTCAGTGCAACTGAAAGTGGCCACAATGATTTAGAAGAACTTTTTTATCCTTTGCCAGTGTTCTCCCTTGATGGGAAGACTCACACCTCTGTGTGACCCATAGAGTCCCTACTTCCACTTCTTTGTTTCCAAGGGGAGCTAAATGTTTCCTTCCCTCATCCATCATCCCTACAAGTAAGTCTGGTTAGAGAATGAGAATGTGTAGTTGGCTAAAATGCTAGCGAGTGACTTTTTTGGCACTCATTTCCTTTTTGTTTATTTCCCCTTATTCTTCTTGGCAGCTAGTGTCTTCATATGTGTCCATACTTGGTTCTTACTTAGGAGGTGAGGCCTAGAATGACTAGCCTCACTTGGCTTTGGCCTATAGATTTGACAGACTTTAAGTAATAAAAATATGTGACATAGATGGAGTGGGTATATTTGTCCTTATTTCCCCACTAAGGATAACTAAAAATCCTGGAAATTATGTATGAAACAAGCAAGAACATTCTGAAAGTTGGAAAAAGAGCGACCTTGGGAACCAAGGAAAGACATGGTGTTGAATTCCCTGATTTTTTTTTTTTTTTTGGTCTCATATATCTCAGACTTATAGTTGAAGAAGCTTGCAACCTGAAAGTGCCAATGAGTGCAAAATACACACACACTCACATACACATGCACCTCAGCCCCAACAAAGCCTGTTATCTCTAGCCAAAAGACCAGGAAGAAGACAACCTAGCAAAACCAGAAAATGTTTAGATTGTAATCCCTGTATTCCAGTCAAATAGCACAAAAGAAACTGTGCCTCACACCAAGAAAAGCTGAGCAGGGAAACTAGACTTCCATCCTCAGGCAGCTGCAAAAAAGTACCCTGATATTTCTGCTAAGATGTCAGAAAAGGCCACATAAGGAGTCACAATTCCTTACTGCCATCTCCTATGAAGGCATTTCAATCCTGTGATTTCAGTGAAAATCACATGGCGACCCTAGACTTCAAATCCCATATGATGGTAACACGGTGCTCTTTTTCTCTGCTAGTGTGGATCATATGGTAGTTTTATTTTTTTAACTTTTAAGGAACCTCCACACTCTTTTTTCCATAGTGGTTGCACCAATTGCCTACCAACAGTACACAAGGGTTCCCTCTTCTGCGCATCTTCACCAGCATTTTTTATCTCTTGTCTTTTTGATACATCTTAGCTGGTGTGAGGTGCTATTCCACTGTGGTTTTGATTTGAAAATCCCTATTGATTAGTGATATTGAATATGTTTTCATGTACCTATTGGATATTTGAATATCTTCTTTGGAGAAAAAAATGTCTATTCAAGTCCTTTGCCCATTTTAAATTAGATTGTGTGCTTTTTTAATATTGCTATCAAGTTGTATAAGCTCTTTATATACCTATATATATTAATCCCTTCTCAGATATATGATTTGCAAATATTTTCTACCATTCCATAGATTGTTTTTTCATTTCATTGATTGTTTCTTTTGCTGTGCTGAAGCTTTTACCATATGATTCATAAATTTCACTTCTGGGCAGATACTGAAGGAAATGAAATGACTATGTTGAAGAGATATCTGCACCCCTATTTTTGTTTCAGCATTACTTACAATAGTCAAGACAAGAAAACACCCTCAGTGTCCATCAACAGATGAATAGATAAATTAAATGTGGCATGTGTGTGGGAGGGGGGCTCGTGCACGTGAGTATTCCATGTATAGGTGGAATTATTTGAAAAAGCAAACTAAAGCAAACTCATAGAAAAAGAGATCAGATTTGTGGTGACCAGAGGTGGATAGAGGCTGGAGGTTAGAGGAACTGAATGAATGTGGTCAAAAGGTAAAAACTGCTGGTTATAAATGAGTACTGGGAATGTATTGTACAGCATGATAACTGTAGTTAACATTGCTGTATGATATATTTGGAAATTGCAAAGAGAATAAATCCTAAAACTGCTCATCACAAGAAAAAACTCTTTTTTGTATCTATGTGAAGTAAAGGACATTAATTAAAAGTACATCATAATCATTTCACACTATATGTACATAATAATTATGCCATACACCTTAAACTTATAAAGTGCTATATGCAATGATATCTCAATAAAAGGAAAAAGGAAAGGGAAACAAATACTTAGGTGTATGTCTATCAAAACATTTACAGGATTTGTATACTGAAAACTACAAAATGTTGATAAAAGAGTTTAAAGATCTATATAAACAGAGAGACATACTCTGTTAATGGATTGGAAGACCTAATGTAGTAAAGATATCAATTCTTCCACAATTAATATCCACATTCAATACAATTCATAATCTCATAACATGCCAAGCAAACTTTTTTTGTTGATATGAACAAGGTTATTCTAAAATTTATATGTGAGGGTAAATAAACTCAGGAGGGGAGACACAGACACATACATAAATAGAATAGAATAGAGAACCCATAAATAGACCCACACAAATAAGCCCAAGTCCTTTTTCGTCAAAAGCACACACAAAATTCAATAGAAGAGAAATAGTTTTTTCTAAACTTGGTGCTGGAATAATTGAACAGAAAGAAAGACAGAAAGAAAGAAAGATAAAGAAAGGAAGGAAGGAAGGAAGGAAGGAAGGAAGGAAGGAAGGAAGGAAGGAAACAGAAAGAAAGAAAGAAAGACAGAAAGACAGAAAGACAGAAAGGAAGGAAGGAAGGAAGGAAGGAAGGAAGGAAGGAAGGAAGGAAGGAAGGAAGGGAGAAAGGAAGGAAGGAATGAGAAAGAAAGAAAGAAAGGAAGGAAGGAAGGAAGGAAGGAAGGAAGGAAGGAAGGAAGGAAGGAAGGAAGAAGTTTATTTTTGAGAGAGACAGAGCATGAATGGGGGAGGAACAGAGAGAGGGAGATACAGAATCCAAAGCAGTCTCCAGACTCTGAGCTGTCAGCAGAGTCCAATCAGGGGCTCCAACCCACGAACCGCCAGATCATGACCTGAGCTGAAGTTGGACGCCCAACCGACTGAGCCACCGAGGCACCCCTATCCTGCTGTTCTTCTTAATGTACATATACAGAAACTAGAAACCAAAGATATTCGGTTTTTATATCAGAGTGTAGAAAGTCAGAAAACCAGTACAATAAATTATTAGGGGGGTGGGGTGAGGAAGGAAATGATATCCTGTAATTTTCCTTAATGTTCTATGTTTTCCCTCCACCACACATTTGATGATGGTCCTTTCCCAGAAAGCACTGTTGTTTTTGTTTCCTTTCCTTGCTCTCATTCTGTTATCACAATTCTCTCTTAATGGAAAATACCAAGCAGATAAGAGGAGTATGAGTTAATAATTCTGTGGCAAGCTCAGTAGAATGGTATACTCTTTAATGAGAGGAGCAAACTAACAATATGAGATTGATGTGAGCACTATGCTTTATGTAGGTAAGGGACCTGGCTCTCAGCAGACATCATTCCCTAATGACTGATGTTATGGGATCCTGCTACCTTTTGCTTCTTGGCAAGCCCATAAGGAATACTGTATGTAACTCATTAACTTAGAATAATAACTTCACAGAATTTAATTACTTTAAATACTCATAAAAAAGAAGGTGAAAAAGGGATAGTCTCAATACAATTGGGCAGTAATGTTCTAAAATGCAAATGATTGCCTTCTCACGTAAGTAACACTAGGTATGCCATCTAAGTGATCTGTAACTCATTGCAAATGGCAGCATATTTCACAGAGAAGGTATTTATACTCCAGGCTAATAGGCAATCAAGGCTTAGAGAGAAATGGATATCAATGTGCTGTGGGACAAATTCACAGAACCCTAATTACATTTACATTAAACAATCAAGTAAAGCAAATCCCAGCAGAGATCCAAAACACAGGGACAGCCTTACATGCAGACTAGATGAACAGTAAAATTATTTCAGAATGTAGGGAAGACTCTTCTTTTTTTTTAATGTTTTTATTTATTTTTGAGAGAGAGAGAGGAGAGAGAGAGAGAGATCATGAGCAGGGGAGGGTCAGAGAGAGGAGTCACAGGATCTGAAGACAGGCTCCAGGCTCTGAGCTAGCTGTCAGCACAGAGCCTGATGTGGGGCTCAAACCCATGAACTGTGAGATCATGACCTGAGCCAAAGTCGGATGCCCAACCGACTGAGCCACCCAGGAGCCCCAGGAAGACTCTTCTTGAAAATAATATCTGGTAATGTTTATGATATTGTAATTTATCTAAGAAATATATATTTGGTGTTTGTCCTCTTCCTGGCACAAAACTCCTAAAAGACTTGGAATTTCCTAAATAATAAAACCAATAAAGGTATCATTTGTTATTCATGACAAGCCTTAATCAACCACACCTTAGTTTGTGTTAACAGAGTGATTTTTGGAAAGGTCCTAGATAGTCACAGATTGGGGGCTGATTGTAGGGACCAAAAGATATAACTAGAATGTTAGAACTTTCAGGGGCTAGAGGTTGACTTAATCACAAACGGCCATTGATTTAATCAATTATGCCTATATAATGAAGCTCCATAAAAATCCCTAAAGCACAAGTGTTGGAAGAGCTTCCTAGTTTGTCAACATGTAGAGGTGCTAGAAGGATGGCACACCCAGAAAGGGCCTGGGACTTCACATGTCTTCGTCCAAACCTTGTGTTATGCATATCTTCCATCTGGCTCTTTCTGAGTGATAGCCTTTGTAATAAATCAGTATTCTAGTAAGTTAACTTGTCCTGAGTTTTGTGAGCCATTCTAACAAATGTTGGAACTTGAAGAGGAGGTCATGGAACCTTGGGTTTATAGCCAATCAATCAGAAGTCCAGGTGACAATATAGACTTGTGATTGATGTCTGAAATGGGACAGTCTTATGGGACCTTAGCCTCTGAGCTCTGACCCTCTCCCCAGTTGGATAGTATTTGAGTTGAGTTAAATTGTAGGACACTCAGCTGGCATCAGAGAATTGCTTGATGTGGAAAACCCTTCCACAGATCTGCTATCAAAAGTGAAGAATTTAGAGTAGAAGAGAACAGAGGAGTTTTTCCTTTCAATGCTGAATTTTAAATGATTATAAATTGTGTAGGCCTTTTAGAAGGCAATATCCAGATATCAAAACATGGTATCCTAGTTAGAGGGAATAATCATAACCTAGGTTTAAGAAGTGGAATGAAAGGTCACTACATCAGCAGAAAAGATATTGTGATGTGAAATCAGTGAATGTTTATCCAAAATTTAGTTTAACAAACGTTTGTGGCTGCTAGACTCTAAAAACTTACTCTATAGACAATTTTAAAAAGTTAGATATACACATAATGCCAATGTCATAAGAGAATAGGTAAGAAATTTTGGTTAATGATCAAGGACTTGCATCTTATAATCCAAATAACCTGTGCAATTTTTTATAACTTTTGTGGTCTAAGGTAGAGTGGGCAAACTTTTACTAGAACAGGCTAGAAAGTAAATATTTTAGGCTTTGTAGACCACATATAGTCTCTGACACAAATTTTGTGTGTGTGTGTGTGTGTGTGTGTGTGTGTGTGTGTGCATGTGTGTTTACTATCCTTTAAATTTGTTGACTACATAAAAAAACAACCGTATTTTATATTAGGTCTGTGAGCCATAGTTTGCCAATCGCTGGTCAAGGACACGTTACTTATCCTAGTGTGCTTCAGTTTCCTCATCTTATAATGGGTCTAATACTTTTGAAAAACTGCATTCAATATTAAATAAGATAATGCTTACAAAGCATTTAAAAGATGGTATTTGTTCAATAAATGGTAGTAGCTGGAGTCATTCTGGTACTTGTCATAGTTGAGTGGTTTAGTATTTACATAGTTATTATTATTATAAGATTACTGTCATTTTTACTTAATTAAAACATTTATTATAAAATTGATATCTTTTTATTCTCCAGAGTGTTGTGATTGTTCCACTGAATAAATGTTATGCCCAGTTTGAGGGAGGAGAAAGCCTTTGAGAAGAGAATGGGTTAGCTATGTCTAGTAGTTGCAATAAGTAGACACACAAACAGAAATAACAGATGGAATAGCAAGAGCAAAAGTATCAGGGCATTTAATAGAATGCTAAAGGCACTATGCAGTGTGGCATTTCTAGCATATACATCCAGTGTGTGATTAAATGTAATGTGACATTTTAAGTGTATACATTCAGAATCTTTCCTTGATCAAACTTTAGTCAGAGTCTTTTGAATTCTGTTACCAACTAGCCCTTGCTTTTTGTACTTCCATGTCCTACTTTACATAGCTCAATTTTAGCAAGAATCCGGCTAAGTTGATTTAGGCAGAATTCCCGCACCCTTCCTTCATATCTGATCATCATTGATGAGATGATATCTAATCAGGTTCCTCATCCTCTACCATCTCCTAGGTGATGTCTTATCACTTTATCTACCTTCAGCAAGAACCCTATTAGTTCAGTCTAGTCTGAATCCCTCCTTAACCCCAATGTTTCCTCTTAGATTTTTAAAAATTTTTTAATCCAGTGAGCCCCCAATTCCCCATTCCACAGACTGCTCCTTGGCTATAAATTCCCATTTTTCCTTGTGTTCAGAGTTGGGCTTAAATCTCTCTCCCCTACTACAAAAACCCAATGTAGTTGTCCCCCTGAATAAAGTCTGGCTTCTGTGATCTAATAAGTGCCATGGATAGTTTTTCTTTAACTAGTATTATATGTAGGGTTAAGTAGGACTAGATCACAGAGCCCATTTTCAACACAATAGAGCAGTGGGTATTATCGTCTAGGAGAGGATTAAATAAGATTGGACAAAGGATTGGAAGTATGGGAGTCACATGGCCCTGATCCTTCTGATATTGGACAAATAATGGATTGATCACTTGATCAAGAAAAAAACAGGTCACTATGTCTGGAATGTAGAGAATGGGATAAACAAGAGTTAGACTGAAAGCAGCAAAACCAGTTAGGAACTATTCAGATCAGAGATTTCAAGTGTCTAAAAGAGGAGGAATGAAGGAAATAACACCATGCATAGGATCTTAAAATATTTTTAAGAAATCGTGCTGGGTTTTATCTAGTGTGTGCTAGAGAGATATACAGGACGGGTTCTGAGTTTCTGGCTCAGGTGGTACTTGGGTACAAGCACATTAATAGAGATGATGGTGACAGATTGGGCAGAGAAGATATACCCAATTTGGGACATGTTGAGTTTGATATCTAGCATGGACACTTTACTATACATATATAGCAGGTAGTTGTATATTCAGGATCATATTACACTATATATATTTCACTCAAGTAAATTGACTTTATATATATATATATGACTATATATATATGACTTTATATATATATAAAGTATATGTGTGTGTGTATGTGTGTGTGTGTGTATATATATATAAAATCATTTTGCCTGAGTTTTTTTAAACCATGAAAGTGAGTGAGTTTGACCAGGAGAATAGGTGGAGCAAAAAGAAATGGGCAGAAAAAATGTGCCCAGGCCTCCTGATAGTTTTCTGTGAAAATCTAAAAGAAGGATTAGCGTTTTTTTATTTCATTTGAGAGAGAGAGAGAGAGAGCGAGAGCCGGTGAGAGGAGGGGAGAGGAGAGGAGAGGAGAGGAAAGAGAGAATTTTAAGCAGGCTCCATACTCAGCACGCAGCCCACCCTGGGGCTCCATCCCATGACCCTAGGATCATGACCTGAGCCAAAATCAAGAGTTGGAGGCTCAACTGACTGAACCACCCAGGCACCCCAGGAAGGACTAGTTTTGCAGTTGTGGTTAACAAACCAAGCTGCGGGGGAAGAATGATGCAGGCATAAGGAGTCATGCAGAACTTGGCAGATTAACCTATCCCTGAAAATATTACAAATTTTAAGAATGACTATATTGCAGGATTTCTCCAAATGCCATTTCTGCAGATAGTAAAGGCAGTTCAGGACAAGCTTTGCAATTATAACTCACATCAAAATATGACCCAAGAAGAAATTAGGCAGATTGATATGGCAGGTGCAATTTCTATTTTCTGTAGGGCTGAGTAAGGTTATCCTTTTTTTTTTAAATCTACCCATTATCTCACATTGTTTAAAAACAATTAAGCAACTTAAATTCAGACCTTTCTGCTAAAGCAAACAAGCAAAAAAGTACTGTCCTTTTTGCTGATCACCTGGTCTTACTGGCCTTTGAACTGGCATGGAAAAAAAAAAAGACAGTTGGACCTGTTTGCCAACATCAACATCAATTATGTCAAAATCAGGAGGATTTTATTTACCCTCAGAAATTGATCCTCCTTAACTAATTCTACAGAGCAGGACAATACTCTCAACAATAATGATATAAACTAGTCCTATAAACTAGTTTATATACTAGTCCTATAAACTAAAGGCAGATTTTTCAATATATACAGCAGGCTGCTGGAATCCTTCTTAAATATTTTTCAGACCAGAAACATCATATGGCACAAATACTTGAGGCCACATGTATGAAATATTGATACCAAACTGGCAAAGATAATATGCCCCTTTTTTGTCTCACATGTTCTAAATTACAATAGTCAGGCAATACCTGCCAGCTACTTCAAAATAGTACCTGCATACCAACTCTGATGCTTGGTATCTTTCATTCCATTTGGTATAATTGGCTAAGAAAAGCATCATCATCATGACTATAAGCACTTATTAAAAATTTAATTATGGCAAATGGTTTTCTCCAAGGTGCACATGAAGTTACTCATTAATTCTCACAACAACCTTACAGTTTAGATGAGATTATTATCACTTTTTCTGAATATGAAGATGAAGATATACAGAAAGTGTAAGTAATTTGCCCAAGTATTTCCTCAGTGCTGAATGGCTAGTAAATAGCGAAGGTGAGTTTTATACAAAAATGACATGTTTCCACAGTCTGTGCCTTTAACCACTGCATCTCACCTCATTCTAATGACTTCCTGAAGGTAAAAAGCCAAGGACAGGATACACCAGAATTCAGATGTGCCAGAAGCAGAAGTATTTGTTATATCAGTGAGGACTGGGTTAGAATATTACAAGATGTTTATCTCCTTAAGGAAAGGAATTAGTTTCTTCTTCCTTTTTGGGAACATCCATTATTCAGGAAAATGGAGATGGTTCACTTAATCCTTGCCTTTAATGAGGAGGCAAAATTCAGTGGAATAATGGCGTTTCAACCATGGCCATTTCAAAAGTCTATGAATAATGTTAATGGGCACTTTGGGGCAATGGGAGCTTAGCAATTAGATGTCTCAGAACCATTGAAAGAGCATGTAGTCTTTAAGTAATGATACTTCTAGTTTTCCATGACTTCTTCTAGGCTAGAAACAAGTACTATGACTTGCCAATTTACCTATAGACATGGAACATAGTGATTGTTTATGCAGATGTGGAAATAAATGAAATCCATCTAAAATAATACAAACAGGCTATTCAGAGCTTTCCTTAACAGGTGAGGTAGCCACCATCACTTGCATTTGGCAGAGACGCAAAGGTAGAGGAGTAGGAAAGCTTCATAGCAGAAAAAAAAGGAAAGCCATGATTGGTCATAGTTATACTCTATTGGCAATTGTTGGTATAGGAGTCAGACTAACTAAAAGTAGCATTTCGTATGATTTATTTGGAGAACATATTTGTCTTTCTCTTGTTGATCCTGAGCTGGGAGCAGGGGTGTAAAGTGAGGAAGCTGGCAGTCGTTAATTAGGTTCTGAATGTTCTAGGCTGACTATTAATGTATTTGGTCTGGTAATCATTTCTTTGTATAGTGAGATTCACAGATAAATTTTAGGCAGAAAATATGACAATCTTCAGATCTATGTAGAAAAATTCTTCACAGGTAAGAATGGGTATAATGAAGGTGCAACAATGGAAAAGTCAAGAACTAATTATTTAGGAGTACAAGGCTAGCAGTCACAAGGTCCGTTTTAACTCTGTGTTTGTGTACAAAAAGCCAAGGTATGGAGGTCAAGGCCTGCGTGGAGCTGCCGTGTCAGGGGCTGCCACCAAATCTCCCATCATGAAACAGTGATAGTGTAGCCCCAGGTGCTGATTATTCTGAGGGATATTGTCGTATCTTATCCACTTTTCATGTGAAGTGGGTCATGGATATGAGTCTATTCTGGGAAGGGATGTCAAGGATGATAAAAAGGGCAATAATAAGAATAGTTTTTACCAGAATTTCCATGAAGCCAAAGATTAAATAAAGGTAAATAAAGTTGAAGGCACAATGATGTTAAGCAAACAAAATGGAGTCAAGTGGGTTTGTGTGGGGTGGTAATGGACTTGAGTGTTAGGGTGTCCAAGAGCTAAGATGAGCCAAGGAGATCTAGATAGTAAGAAAATCTGAAGGAAATGGCTAGGGCTCTCATTAGGTCTTTAAAAACTAATAGAATCCTCTGGCATATAAATGAAGAAGACACTCAAAGAGTGGAAAACAACATAAACAGTCATATTTGGGAACACATCACATGTTGAAAAGTTCAAAGGTGTTGCTGCAATTGTTTCTGACAGACAGTTACTAAACAACCAGGCAAAGACAGTCACACAGGTACCGTCTCTCCCTTCTGAGAAGCTAGGGAGCTGAACATTAGCTCTCAAGGAAGGAACGAAAAATAACAAGAACACTGATCATTTACTCAATCATTTGCTATTTATCCTAAAAGTAGGATACTAATAACTCCTACCTTATAGGGTTGTTGTTACCATTCAGTGAGTTAATAATGTAAATTTCGATGGATAGTGCCTAACACAGAGAAAATGTTAAGCACAAGCTATTAGTATAATTGTTATTACTATTACCATTCAGTAAGTTTTGAGAACTGTACAAAAGACCAAAGAAACAAAGACAAGACAGAGAACTAATCAAAGAAGTTCATGTTTGAGGAAGGAAATAGGGGGGTATCAAATAATTACAATTTACGTGCCATGATTAGGGTTATACACACATACCATGGAAATACAGAGGAGAAAGTCACAACCAGAATACTAAACCTGGGGCTGGAAATATCCTATTGGTGCAATTCCATTATCATAAAAATCACAAGGTTGCTTTCTGTTATAAACATCCCAGATGGCCACTGATTAAACTTGACCTGAGTGAACTTTCAAAAGGATTAATTCTGATATAAGAGATGAGTGAAGAGTTTGCTTTTTAAATTTCTAATTTAGAAGCTCCTTAATTTCACACTAATTTAAGTCAAACTACTTTAAATTGAGACATGTCTCAGTAGGGCTGGTTTGTATTAATTGAGCATTTGCATATGCAATTCATATTTGCTGCCAAGATTTTAAAGTTATTTATCTCAGTTATTGCTCTTGGAGATGAAGTTAAGGAAAGACAAAAGGTTAATACTGTTTATTAAACAGAAATATGTCATCTTATCCTCAGAATATTTTTATCCTAAAGGTATCACTAAGTCCCTTTAATACAGGAAGAAATGGGGGCACCTAGGTGGCTCAGTTGGTTAAGTGGCCGACTTTAGTCCAGGTCATGATCTCTAGGTCTGTGAGTTTGAGTCCCATGTCAGGATCTGTGCTGGCCTCTCAGAGCCTGAAGCCTGCTGTCGATTCTGTGTCTCCCTCTCTCTCTCTTTGCCCCTCCCTCACTTGATCTCTGTCTCTCTCTTCTCTTTCAAAAATAATAAAGATTTTTAAAAACTTTTAGAGGCTCCTGTGTGGTTCAGCCGGTTGAGCGTCCGACTTCGGCTCAGGTCATGATCTCGCGATTCGTGGTTTCCAACCCCGCATCGGGCTCTGTGCTGCCTGCTCAGAGCCTGGAGCCAGCTTCAGATTCGGTGTTTCCCCTCTCTCTCTGACCCTCCCCTGCTCACATTGTCTCTCTCTCTCTCTCTCCCATAAATAAATAAAACATTAGAAAAAATTTAAAAAAATTTTTAAATACAAGAAGAAATGTTATATGAAGAGACTGAGTAACTCTCCAAAATTATATGTCAGTAATTCATTTAAATCTGGATACATCTAATTCTGAAGACAAAAATATGGCACTGTTTTTTGAATCCATGCTACTTCCAATTACATAACCATCAATAAGTACTATCTAAATTAATACAATTAAATAATGAAAAGATGATAAGGCTCTTACATGAAGTGTGTAATTATAGTATCATGATGCAGGTATACATATAAAATACTCCAGTTAACAAAAATTTAAGAAAATATATTTGGTTTTGTCAAAACCATAAACAATAATATTACATCATTGACTTGGAAAAAAAAATTATATGACCTTAAATGGATTAAAGTTACTTGTTTGCAAGCATTTCTTTCTTTCTTTTTTTTTAACTTACACTACTGAAATTTATTGTCTCATGATTCTGGAGGCTAGAAGTCTAAGGTCAAGGTGTCAGGACCCTCCACCTGAGGGCCATGAGGGAAAGATCTGTTTGAAGCCTCTCTTCTTGGCTTATAGATGGCCATCATCTCCCTGTGTCTTTTTTATTTTTTAAATGTTTTATTTATTTTTGATACAGAGAGAGACAGAGCATGAGAGGGGGAGGGGCAGAGAGAGAAGGAGACACAGAATCTGAAGCAGGCTCCAGGCTCTGAGCTAGCTGTCAGCACAGAGCCTGATGTGGGGCTCGAACCCACAAACGTGAGATCTGACCTGAGCTGAAGTTGGAGGCTTAACCGACTGAGCCACCCAGGTGACCCCTCCCTGTGTCTTTACATTATCTTCCTTCTGTACCCGTCTGTGTCCAAATATCTTTTCCTTGTTTTGTTTTGTTTTGGTTTACATTTGGAAACCATTTTATAATTAAAGAGATGGGAAGTGAAACATTAATGAGAGGCAAGTACACCTGTATCAAATTGAAACAAGTAAAAACATTTCCTATATGCTTAGAAACATTGGGAATTATTTTTCTTTTTAACTTTTGACATATTGATATATAAAGCCAGTCCTTCAGTATTGCTTTACTTTACTTTATTTGGTTATTAGTGAAATGAAACTCTTTTTCATGTTTCAGCTAATAGCTGTCTTTGCTATGAATTATTCATTCATGCCCCTTATCCATTTTTCTACTGATTTTTTCCTCCTTGATCCTAAAAGATACATCTCTTCTCTGACATTTTTTTTAAACCAGAGAATTGGCAAAGCAAATATACGATTGGATTAAAAATACAATATATCATGACTACATTGAGTAAATGCAAGGGAGTGGTATGTTATCAGAAACCCTCATTTCAAAGAAGAAAAACCAAGTAAATCATCTTAATAATATAGAAAAATGCTTTTTTGTAAAACAAAATGCCAAATCTTGTTAAAATTATAAACACCTAAGAATATAACAGAACTTCCTTTATCTGATAAAATATATTTATCAAACTCGATAGTGAAGGTATATTTAACAAAAACATTAGAAGCGTTCTCTTTGAAATAAAAAATAAGGGGCACCTGCGTGGCTCAGTTGGTGAAGCACCCGGCTTTGGCTCATGATCTCATGGTTCGTGGGTTCGAGCCCCGCATCAGGCTCTGTGCTGACAGCTAGCTCAGAGCCTGTATCTCCCAATCTCCCTGACCCTCCCCTGCTTGCTCTGTCTCTCTCTGCCTCTCAAAAATAAATAAAAAACATTAAAAAATAAGACAGGAATACTATTATCATTGGCCTAACAAACATTTAACTGGAGATCTGTAAGTTAACATACTCCTTATTGTCACAAAATTTTTAAAAAAGTTAAACCATGATAAGGAACAAAATGTCACCTCTATTGTAATTGCATTGGCTTTTCCAAATAAAAATATTGTATCAATGCAATTCCTATCAAAACTCCAACAAAATTTTTGATGGAATTTGACGAGCTGCCTCTCATATAATATTAATGAACATATATATGAATTTTTATGGAGGAAATATAGACCTCTGTAGACTAGAGAAATGGAATCAAGAGCCCAGAAACTTATCAATGCATATTTGATGAATGACATGTAGTAGAAGTAGTGATCTATGAGATTGGAAAAATATTTATATTTAGAATGTTCCCTTGCATAAAAGATAGTAATTCCAGGTAGAACCAAGAAAAATTTTTTAAGAAGGAAAATTATATAAATTTAAACACGACATAAGAAAACTCAAACTTCAAAAGAAAATGAGCTAATTTCAAAACCAAAGTTTTTTTAAGTCTTGAAAGATAGCTTGAAAAGTTGAAAATACAAGCCACAATCTAGGGTAAGAGAAATGAGATCCATATAACTGAAGAAGAATGAATACCCATAGTATATATAATTTTAAGACAATTTTTCTTAAAACAAACCAAAAAAAGCATTTAGCAAAGGAAAGGACATGAAGGGAAATAAAAATGAGCTAAAGACATCAATAGGCTTTTCACAGAAGAGGACATAGAAATGGCCAATAAAACAAATTACATGAGGACACCTGGGTGGCTCAGTCTGACTCTTGATTTTGGCTTAGGTCATGATCTCAAAGTCCATCAGTTTGACTCCACATTGTGTCAAACTCCTTAGGATTCTCTCTCTTCTCTCTCTGCCTCTCTCTCTCTCTCTCTCTCTCTCTCTCTCTCTCTGTCTCTCAAGGTAAATAAATAAACTTTTAAAAACCTTGAAAATATGTGAGACATTAATATTCAGGAAATCCATACTAAACCACACTAAGGTCTCATATAATGGAAACCAGACTAACAAAAATTAAAAAGTTGTATGGAGGGTGTAGACTAGGAATGAGGATTCCTGTCTACCATTGGAGGATGTGCGAGGTTTTATAATACCTTTGGAAAGCAGGCATTATTTAGTAAAGTTCAAGTTGTGCATGTCCTAAAACCCAGACCTTCCCTTCTAAGATGCAACTCAGAGAAAGCCTATCACCTGTATACTAAGAAGCATACATATGAGTGAAAACTGCAGCAATGCTGAAGTAGCAAAGCACTGGAAATATACATCAACCAAGAGAATGAATAAACAAATTGTATTTTTCAATAGAATGCTGTGCAATAGGCCAACTAATGAAATAACACTGCATTCAAAAACTTTAATGAATCTCAGTAATATGATAATATATTAAAGAAGGAAGTTACAGAAGAATATGTATGTTATAATCTCATTTATAGATCAAGGTCAAAAACATCAATGTAGTTTTAAGGATGATGAGTACATAATAGAATCATGAAAAAAACAAAAGGCCAAGAAATATAATCATAAAATTCAGGAGAGTCTTTGGTTCCCCTTCTGGATAAGAGGTGAATACATCATGGAATATGGAACCAGAGGGAAGATGCAGAGGATATCAATTTTACTGGTAATGTTCAAA
Source organism: Suricata suricatta (assembly GCF_006229205.1). NCBI lineage: Eukaryota > Metazoa > Chordata > Mammalia > Carnivora > Herpestidae > Suricata > Suricata suricatta. The sequence goes on from NC_043703.1 coordinate 118,914,220, forward strand.
TTCTGTTTTTAAATTTATTTTTGAGAAAGTACAAGTTGGGGAGGGGCAGAGAGAGTGGGGGACAGAATATTCAAAATGGGCTCCATGCTGACAGCAGCAAGCCTGATGTGGGACTTGACTCGTGTATTGGAAGATCATAAACTGGGTTGAAGTTAGAAGCTCAACTGACTGGGTTACTCAGGTGCCCCCAAAATTTCAATTTCTTAAATTTTGTGGTCAGTCTTAGGTGTTCATTTTATTAAGCTTTGTGCTTTATATATGCCATACTGTTTTTCTTTTTATGTATTAAATATTGTATAATAAATGAAGAAGCTCTTCAATATTTATAAGAAATGATCTCCGAGATGTATTGTTAAATGCAAAAATAAGACCCCAAAAAAGTTCAGATCTGGATATATTAAATGCTACCATTTTTATGGCATGTGAAAAAATATTATATGGCATATTTCCTTACATATTCAAATAAATTTGTTCTAGAAGTCATAGGCCAAAATGTATTCCTATGTGTCTCAAGATCAGCCAGCAGATGAATGGGAGATTTAGAATGAGGGAAGTTAAAAATGCTTTCTCAAAGTAGCAGAGCCAGAACCAAACTCACTCTTCTCTTTGGCATGTACTTGTTGAGTACAAGCTATGTCCCAGAAACTGGTCTGGCATTTTGGATGTGTCAGAGAACAAAATGAAGAACTCTTCCCTCAAATAATTAAATTCTAGCTGGAAGAGATCAGAATAAAAAATAAACACAATGATATGTCATGTCGCAATGTGATATATGCCCAGGAGATGATGATAGGCTAGGATGAGGTTAGAGGGTCATGAGGCCCTAGATGAGGGGGAGGGTTAGGGTGCAGTTTTGTTACAAAGAGCAGTCAGGCAGGCCTCAGTAAGAGGGTAAGGATTGAGAAAAGTTGTGAAGAAGGTGAGTGAACCAAGCATGTGTTTAGAGAATGAACATTCTAGCTAACTAAAGCAGACCCTGAAAAGCAGACACAGCATCGAGGCTGGCAAAGTCAAATCTGCTGATCTCAAGTTTCATTACTGCCATCATTATGCTCCAATAACTACCCTGAGAGTTTTGCTATTTCTCACTCTGGCATGGATTGTTAGACACAAATTGCGTGAATAGAAATGAATTTTTTTCTATTAGAAATATCAGCTAATTTATAATCTTATATTTTATATCAGTTGTATCCATATATCCTAAAATGGGAATAAGATGGGATCACATGGTCAACCCACAGAAATATCATGCAAGACATGAGCAATTAGGATCTGCAGGATCTTGACTTTCTCATCTTTCGTGTCATCCCCATCTTGAATGTGGCCCAAGTTCATGGAGCACATGTGAGACTCACTTGTTTTTAAAGGTTAAATGCATTTATTTCAGAATAAAGGAAATAGAAAAAGTAATAATGTCTAGGCCCAGCACACCTTTCCACCCCCCTGCCCCGCCCCCAGCCTCGGCCTATTTTTAAAACAATAGTGGGAGGCATTCTCTAAAACCCTCTCTTTCCAAAAAAAAAAAAAAAAGTTGCTCAAAGAAAATCATGGTTTTTGGTTTAAAGAAAAAGAAAAGTATCAGGGAGCCTGGCTGGCTCAGTCAGTAGAGCACACAACTCTTGATCTTAGGATTGGAAGGTGTTTTTTTTGTTTTTTGTTTTTTCCTCCATAATATTTTATTGTCAAATTGTTTTCCATACAACACCCAGTGCTCTTCCCCTGAAGTGCCCTCCACCATCACCACCACCTCTTTTCCCCCCTCCCCCTTCCCCCTCAACCCTCAGTTCATTCTCAGCATTCAATAGTCTCTCAAGTTTTGCGTCCCTCTCTCTCCCCAACTCTTTGAGCCCCATGTTGGTTGTAGAGATTACTTAAAAATAAAAATCTTTTTTTTAAAAAAGTATCAGCATATAAAGAGGAAATAAAACAGTCTATATTAAAAATGTAAGTTGGTTTTAAAGGAGAAGAAAAATCAGCCCGCAGTCTACCTGGGGGACCTGCAGAGGAAAAAGGAAAGAGAACAAAGGTTGCAACTTTTATCCTCACAAAATATGCTGCTGTAAGGACTTAAGTTGTTTTAATCTTCTCTCTACAATCCACTGGTTTTCTTGACCTTGCAGAAGTCATTTGGTATCTGTTCATGTATCTGTGAAAACAAGGGCAATGATCTCTTTTCTCTGTGGATCCTTTGGGATAATTTAGTAACTTTAATATCTAATACCAATGACTATTATGTCTATTGCCTTTGTTCTCAAAACTCACACCACTGACCTAATAATGGACAAAATGACAGCCACGTCTATAGCCACTTGCAACAAAAGACTCTCCATAGTCTCATATTGCAGTATAATGAAGAGAAATTACAAGTGGGTAGAGAGCGGCTACCCAGAGAGAATCCGAGGATGGAATGAAAGGAACAGTCTCAATGATGTCCTTATAAATGTGCCACCAGCCTAATGGGAGGGAAAGCATGCTTCCTAGTTAATTTTCCATATTAGCGTAACGAGAAGAAATAGACAAACTGCCAGCGGGTTCATTTGGCTAATGTTTCAGCCAGCAGACACAGCACAGCTCCCACTAAAAGGGGTGAAAGGTGGACAAAAATATATATTATTCGAAGCTGTTTCTTTTGACCTTACAAAATACAGAGTAGAGCCACTATGGAGAGTGGTTTAGGGATGCCACCAATCATTTATAGTTCATTTCTCCTACCAGATTCTGAATTTTGCAAAATATTTCATGTTAATAAACCTCTGCTGGCTGAATTATACCTAGAGCATCAAGCCTGGCCTTATACTTCCCATTGCTATGAATAGCCCCCTGAGAAGTCGAATAAATATCATTTTTGTGGATGCTTATTCTGCCTGTTTTCAAAATGTAATAGTGAGTATGTATTATTCAAACTAAATAGCAACTATTCAACCTAAAGCCCAACTTCCCTTAGAATTCTGACAAGGAACAAATGAACATAATAAAAATATGTAGTAAATACTTGTCTTTGCATATAGACTGGAAAAACTGCTGACTTCTAACACAAATATCCCATATTGTAGCCACAGAACGACTGGTTAAAGGATTGTATTTATCAGGTCTCAGCATTACGGATCCATAGGGATACACGATTGGCTGTAAAGCAGTTACATGGCATATTTTTCTAAAATGCTCTACAATCATTAGTTATTCCTGACAGCAGCTCTATGAGAATTCTGAAGTGGGTTCCTATCGGTTCACTGCTACTTTGAGGAGTCAGGTGTGGATAATATCTGTCTGAAAATTATCCAGGGTGATCATTCACACCAAGAGTTGGGCTGAGATAAAGAAATACTGTTACTACATTCCCAGTCAATTCATTGACCAAATTCCTCTTGACCAAATTGCTCTTTGCTCCTTTTGTTTCTCCAAACCACTGAAATCCCATGAGTATTTGAGACAACTCTCTTTTCATAATAATTATAAGAATTTAAAAGTATTGATTACCTATAAAAGGATTACCTTTTACTGATTATCCACCATGACCATGAGTGATACTCCCGGCATAGTGGAAAGAAGACATGATTGGGAATCAAGCCTTGCTCTGCCGTTAATAAAGAGATTGGGCAAGTGACTTCCCTTCTTTTTGTTCATCTGAAAGAAAAGAGATTTTGAACAACTGATTTCTAAGGTCCATTCCAGCATTAAAAGCCACTAATTTTATAGCCTTCATGTTCATGTAATAGTAAAGCCAATAATCACATCCTTTTCCCCCTGATTATCTTCTAGAAAAAAAATCTGAGATTCCTTAATACTTATACCTATATTTCAATGACTGTTTTTTGGCAAATCATTGCATGGCTGACAAAGTCCCTGGTATTAGCTGACACTGGGTTAATGTGAAAAATTCATATCAGTTGGAAAGAATGTGATGGAGATACAGGTAGCTAACAAGGAACTGTGTGTAAATACATGACCCATGTTCATGTGAATAAAATCTATCAAATTTATCCTCCGTGGAAGATAACTGGAGAAATAGTCATATGCTCTTATATTTCAAAACCATATGTAAATAGTCCAAAATTGTTCTTAGCTCCCTTCATTAGGCATAAACAATTGGACTGTGGGCACGCTTAAATATCACATTTCCTTAAATGTCTAACAACCCTGAAGTAATTCACCCTAATTTGATGCTCTGGGGCATTGCTAAGATTTCAGCTATGTAGGGTAGCTGTCTTGCTGACATCCTTGAGCAGGTATTAGAAGTTTTTAATTGGTCATTAATGCTTGACTGAAAATTAATTTCTGTGCTTTACTAATATGAATGTAGAGAAATGGGACATACACATGTGACAGTGTGGTGGACAATACAGTAAAAGGTTTACAACTTAATTTACAAATAAGAATCTCATTTAAGGAGGGCAGGAATGGATAACAAGTAAGAGTGAGTGTTGCCGTTGGAGAAGTGATTCCAGAACCTTAGGATTGATGCCAACAGAATAAAGGCACATAGAACGATAGAATAACTTTCAGTACCCTTGTGTATTTTTCCCTGCAGTTCATCTTGTCTTCAGCAAACCTGACGTGAGGATTTCAAGTATCAGTTCCAATTCTTCTCTCTCCTGTTGGAAAATTGGGTATCCACACCCTTGCCATGTCATCATGGTGAAATTTCACACGCTTTTCCTTTGGGTTTGGCTATGGGACTTGTTTGGTCAATGGGATGTTAGTGGATGTGATGCTAACAGAGGCTTGAGTTATAATTGTTCATTCTGACTTGTGTTTCACACTTGATCATTTGCCGTAAAAAATATATATACACCACACAACCACTGACCAAAGGAGAATTAGATGCATATGGACTGAACTCACAGCTTGCCGTCAAACCCGGTTGACCTATAGCCTGCAACTGTGCCGTAAAGCTGCACAACTGAACCCAGACTATATCACAGCAGCAGTGGCCTGTAAACCCACAGTCAGAAAATGCTTACTGTGGCAAAACACTGAATTTGGGGGTCTTTTGTGACATGGCATATTGAACAACATAGTAAGCCAAGCTTTAGTAGTGGCTTCTCACGTTTTCAGAAAAGTTTTTTGGCTTGTCTTTTGGGTAGCAAAATAATATGTACTTATTGGAAAAAATTTAGAAAGTAATTTTGTATGTTCTGTTTTACTGAATCTATGCACATATTTAAGCTCACAGCTTAAATTTTAGCTTGCATGTATACAGACAGCAAATGAAATGGACATTTAGGTCTAAAAATAAGGCCATATTAAATAATTTTACTGTCAGGAACAACTGCATTTGAATTGTAGAGATCTATAGAGGGATATCAGAGTTGAAGGCAGGGTTGAGCAGGAAGAAAAATTTCTTGAATGTGGATTAATTTCAAACAAGTTATGTACTTATTTGTTGTAGAATTTTTAATTAAAGTAAATAATCAACTTCCTTAAGGAAGACTGAACTAAATATTGCATGAATCTGTATATATTTGGAAATATAAGCCTGTGGAAAAATTCTGGCAGATAGATTTTTTCAAACTCTCTCAAAAGTAGACCCACTAGCTATACATAATTTTCTTAGTAATCATATTTAAAATTGTAATTCTAATTAATTCTTCACTCCATTTTAATTTTGCTTTAGGTCCAAGGATATTTTATTTTAAGTTATTGAATTTAATCTGAGGTATTATTTGTAGTATATTTGTGCTGACTTTTTTACACCCTTGAGTTTGCCAGACCATATAAAATCAAACCATCTCACATCAGGCGGTCAGTGAATGAAGTGTGAAGAATATGCCATATAATATCTAGAAACAAAATGACGTGCTTCTAAACCTCCAAGTTATACACTAATGGTCATAGTATTAATTGTAAAAAGCACCATTTGTTGAAGTGCTATTTTATGCCAAACACTGTGATAAGCATTCTACATGGATTATTTTGTTTAACTCTTATAGTAACACTTAGAGTAGGCCCTTAAATATCTTTATAGCTGAAGAAATTAAGGGAAAATTCTCCCATTTTTCTTAAATTCATAAATCCATACTGAAGCTAAAATATTCTGGTGTCTGTTATCAAAATAAGGAAAATATACCCACTGAAAATAACTGATTTACATAAATGACTGCTGCTTCATATTAGAACACCATGGAATAGGGTAGGGATTTGGTGTGACCCCATCTCCCTCCCCTGCCACCATAGATATTATGTCAAAGATTTTCCGAGTATCTGCCAACCCATCTAATAGGGAGAGACTCAGCCGCATTTTTCCTTGTTTGTTAATGATTGATAGTGTTAAATGGAACAGCATTGAAAATCTTGTTAACATCAAGATATATTTAATCTATTACTTCTTCTTGATCTCCTAAGTCACTCTGACATATAAGGAAATTAGATTAATCTGACATGATTCATTCTTTATACGGCTTGTTTATTACTCCCCAGTACGAGGTAGCTGGTGTTCATCTAGCTGTTTCCAATTGATTTTTGAAGATAAATTCTTTCTTTTCTTGTCTTTTTTTTTTTTTTGCATTGAAATTTAGCTAAACGGTGTCACTTCTTTGTGATCCCTATTGTGGGTTGGGAAAAGGATAGAAGTATATTTAATTGCATTGGTCTGTTTTATTAAGAAATCTTCAAATTTAATTTCTAGATTCTCTAAGTCTAGAAGTTTCTTTGATTTAGAAATATAAGTTTAAAAACATATCATGACTCAATGAATGCCTTCATTATCAGAGGTTTTAGATACTAGGAACAAAAAATTCAGTTGTTGTTTTTAACACATTTAAATTTATTTCTCATTCTAGCTCAAGTATAACATTGCTTCTGTCTTTTCTTTCTTTCTTCTTTTTCCGGATTACCACAATGGGACTTTTAAAATAAAATTGAAGACAAAAATAATACTAAAAGTTTTGCTGTTGAATGTTCTGTGTGTAGACCTTTCAATTTTGATAATTTAACCAAAGCACTATTTAAAAACTATCTTTGAGAATCCCCTACACTTTGTTCGGTAGGAACTGGAAGACAATATATAATGCATTATCTCTGACTGCAAAGAGCTTGCAAAATTATTAGTCAAAATAAACCAAGTAATAAAGAATAGATTATTATATAATAAAACAGCATGAGGTCATCAGAGGTGCATACATCTGAAGACTTGTTAGAAACCTAAGTCCTCCTGATACCCCACACTCTTGTTTACTTACCTGACAGACTGGGAGAAGGGCACTTGCTGTTCTAAAAGGTGGACCAACTGTTGAATTCTTGCTACCATTTTAAAGCTTGCTCATTCAAAAAACCCAAATAAAAAAGGAACGTTGCTGCTTAGAGTAGGGCCCCAGTATTCACTCCCTGGTCCTATTATCCATTTAATTGGCCCAAGTTTTGGTCTCTTGGTCAACAGTGTATACCACCCTTTCCATGAAGCTGCCTTCTGAATATCACTTATATTCCGTAAGAGAAGTCTCCTATCCAGCCCTTCCGGATGCCAAACGATCAAAGGTCAGCACTGTTGGGAAGAAGAAAAAATATCTAAAGTAATAGTAAATAATGTTTAAATATTTAAAAACAAGGAAGCAGAAGAGAGGAGAGCAACTTCGTTTCAGAAAAGGTAGAGAGTATGGGTGTGGGGACAAGGTTATGAGCAGGAACAAAGAATTACATAAAATGTCTGCCATCATTCTTGCTTCCTTTCAGAAGCATGCACACAGGATCTTGTTTTCATCTACTCTGGCAGCTTCATCCTGTCTGTCAGTCCTCTCCCAATTTGGGAGCACATCAAAAAAGGATGAAATCATATGAAATAATGTAAGCTGAAAGTGTTTGGCACAATATTGGTGGACTGTTAGCACAGTATTCTTGACTATATTTCTAGAAATTCTCTCTTTTTCCTTGTTTATCAATTCTGATTGCATCCTAATGTAATAGGGTTTTTTTCCTATTCTTTCATCTTTTTAGGAGAAAGATACTTTGTGTCTGTTTAGTTTTACACTTCCTACCCTCCTTTCTAGCTCGGTGGGAGGACTGGAATGTTTCCTCTTACAGCCATCAATAGCTTTTAAAAGGTTGCCCCAGAATCTTTTGATACTTACACTACATTTGCATGGGTCATCTCCTGCGATCCCATTGAGGTCTCTGAAATTCACTTTCTACCACAGCATATGGAAAATTTCTAATAGTCTGAAAAGTGCACAGAATGACATCAACGTGGAGCAGCAGAGAGAGGAGCGCAACAACAAAAAAACGCTGCTCTGAGAGTTCAAAGCCCTTTTATGCGTTCAGCTGACTATTCACAGAGATCTTTTCTTCTACTAGGGTTTGGAAGCAGCTTCTGAAGAATGTGCAGAGGCAGTCTCATTATATCTGGCAAAAGGAGCTTGGCACTTTGAAAACACACACACAAAACTGGTTTCATTATTGCACACTACATTTTGTGCCCGGTATTAACCATGGAAGAAAACATATCAGATACCAAACTCTGAGGTCAGTGTAATCTTGGTGGTTAAAGAAGATAAATAAAACTACGCATGTTTCTTGAATATTATCTTTTCATTGTCTCTATAAAATAGCTTAGAAATATTAAATTTATTTTCTAATGCCAAAAAAGAGAACACTTAAAAAATACCACTGGTATGGACACAGTTTAAGAAATTAAGAAAGAACATTTATATCCTATGCATTTTTCTAGATCGTACAACTGTAATATTTGCTAGTTAAACTTGTTTCTTATACATTTAGTAAGGTTCCTCGATTTATTAATTTATATTTTCTCTTGACTCTTTATTGCAATGATTACAATTTTAACCAATTTTGTTTTCTTTTCCTGCATCTTAGTGATAAATGAGGAATTGAAGTTGCTTGAAATTTCAAGTTGGAGCCCAGTAAGTTTAACAAATCTAGTATTAAATTTTATCACATCTTATCTTAACCAGTTAGTGATTTTAAGCATGGTATTTAATAAGATTTGAATGTGGCAAATAATAATAATATAAATAGATAGGGCAATGGCTTCATAATCAATCGATAGATACAAGAACAGTAAAAAATGTGAATGGTAACTATAAACCATAAATAGGAATTATTGACATTTGTTCAACAGCATTTCAGATATTTCTAACAATAGACAGTAAGACATTAGACATATGGATAAATAGATGAAATATTTGCTACCATTTTTGGTATTTTTAATTAAATACATTAACTTTAACATGAATACAAGAGGAGATAACATCTGAAATGAAAAGGGAAATATTGTGGAACTCCAGGCCACAAAGTTTCTACCAGACACTAGTTGCTTAAAAATTAATCCTTCTGAAGCTAATGGGGGCAAGGGAGTCCTGAAATAGCTCAAAGGTTGGAGTTTCCTGGTTTGCCTTTTAAACATACTCAGTGGGGTGCCTGGGTGGTTCATTCAGCTGAGTGTTCATCATAGGCTCAGGTCATGATCTAAGGTTTGTGAAGTCGAGCCCCACATCAGGCTCCCTGCTCTCTGTTCAGAGCCCAATTTAGATCTTCTATCCTCCTTCTCTCTCTGCCCCTCCCCCGCTTGTTCTCACTCTAAAAAATAAATTAAAAACATTTAAAAAATTTAAACAAACATACTCAATATTTCCGATATTTCCAACATTTTAAGAATTTTCAATCTTAACTTTCACCGTGAAAGAATAGAAAACTAGTGTGTCAGTCCTTGGATTTCCCTTCCTTCAAAACTAGATTATATGTGTATTATATTTTACACCTTTAAGGTTCTTTAAGCCTAACTTCCAGAGTTCTAAGGCTCTACTTGGTTATTTAAGTGATTCGTTTTCACTCCTTCTTCCTTCCATTGCAGCCTTCATATTTTTTATATTCGTGAATCTGTGGCACACACAAATACTCCAGAAGTACTTCTTTTCCCTTTTGCTTTCTCACCAGTAATATAGAGGGATTTGCTCCATTACAGATCAGCTTTCTTTCCTTTTTCATTTTTACATTTTTTAAATTTTAAGCTAACCTTTATTCTTCCAATGATTTCTCTAAATCAATACTATAGATTAGAAAGACTTGCAGGCATTTGTATCTCTCTGAATATGTGGTGGTGAATTGTTAGAATTCTTTCTTATGTGTGTCACATATAAGATTTGCATGCACAACAAAAGCACAAATCGTTACTATTTATTTGTTGCTCATATAAAATGCATTCCAAAGGGAGGGGGGAGAAAATCTAAATTGAGATGATTTACAAGAGAGTTCACTTCCCAGGCAACATACCAAGAAGATTATTTCCCTGTAGCATAAAAATGACTGATGGCCTTAAGAAATATATGATCTAAACTATTTTCATCTTTGCAAGGTCCATATTAATATGATTAGTAAACATTTGGAATTTATATTATGCTTGATAAACTAAAGCATCATAAAAATAAAACACATAGCTGATCTTCATTTTAGAAATGAATAAAAGTAATAAAATCATGAAATATAGAAGAGTCCAGATGACATATTTTTGCATAGTTTAGAATAATTTTATTTTAGAGCAATACTTTTGCAGGAGAATTTCATCCTTACTGAGTGACACCTCTTTTGATAATTATTATGCCTCTCAATTGCAATTTTAGTAACATTGGTAATAAGATAGATGAGCAACATATATTTCTATTGTTGTTATCTTCTAGAAGCACACAGACTTTTCATAATTGTGATTTTTACCAAGTGTGATGCTGTTTATCTTTGCAGTAACCAAACAAAGCAAATCAGTGGTAGAAATTAAAATCAAACCAAGCACAGTTTTAAAAAGTTTAAAGGCCAAATAAGAGGTTCTAGAATCATTTGTCACATAATCTAAGAATTTTATTTCTAGTTAGATATGTAGATGCCTAGGGAAGAGCAAAGTAGAAACAAAAGCCATAGAAAAAGGGGATGCACACACACATGCACATCCAAGGACATTTTTAAGTTTTCATCTAAAACTAAAAAATATAATTTATATATTTTTCTAATATTTATTATATTAAACATCTCCAGTATGATCATTTTAATAACAAATCAAGCAAATCGTCATACATTGTATACATTTAAACCATCTAAAGGTCTTGGACACATAGATACCATTATAATAGCATTTTCTTATAAAATTTCTTAACTGCTCATTCTTGGAAAATTTTAGTTATATTTGATGTTTCAAAATTGTTGGAAGTCTGTATTTTTACTATTATTCCTATGAATGTCCTTTTCTGAACTTCCCTTTGTGAAAAATTATGCTATTTTACCTAATCACACAATGGTAGTCACATTTGTTTTATTAAATACTTAATGTTTATTGTATATTCATGAAATGAAAAACACATCATATACATTTCAGGAATAATTTATAACTATATATTAACTCATATCAGAAAAGTCTATGAAAAATATTTTTTTAAAGTTTTGATTGTGATTATCTTTCTTTGGTTTGAAAATCTGAAAGCCTTGATTCTAGATATTTTTTAAATAAATATGACTTTTCTGCCTTTCGAAACAAAATAAAATCCTATAATGACATGTCTGTAGTTCACATGTTAAAGTACTATAAAATATAATCTTGTCAAGGGAAATTTTCTGTTGGTTAGCAGAATCGAATTATTAAAATCCTTGAATTTCTCCTAAGGCCAAAACTTGCCTCCATAAATTTAAGCCATTGAGCCGAGCCCCTCTCTGCTCTGCTGGATGTTAGGAGGAAATAAGTTATCAAAGAAAGGAACTCTACTTTTAATGTGCCGGCCCTGAGTCAAAGCCACATAGAGATCTACCCTGCTCTGAAGGACAGCAGTGTTGGGAGTCTGGTGAAGCCACTATCTGTCAAGGGCTGGCATTGCTTTAGAGCAGAAGGCCTTCCATCCAAGATGGTTTAGGAGCCATCAAGGATCCGTGTCCTTCTCCCCATAAAAATAAGCCAAGTAGCAGACAATGGAAGCCCAGCATAGCCAAGGCCCATGGAGATGTCCCTAGTATTCACACCTGAGAAAAAACATCCAGTCTATAGGACTCTTCTACTGTGGGGTTTGGTGTGAGCATTACAGAAGTAGTAATTAGTGCCTTTGCTTTATTTCATTTTCCTTTACTTCCATGAAACTGCCTGGTATTTTAAAAATAATGTTAACTAGATTGAACTATGGGGTGAATGTGTATAAATTAAGCTCATCTGGAAACCATTCTGTAATCAAGATCAGATTAGGATTAACAATACAAATATAATATATATCATTTTGACTGAGTCAGCCACATTTCACATGTGTGAAATGCAAATGCACCTGGAAAACCTCAAAGCACTTTTATCAACCGGTGCATTTGTATGCACCAACAACAGAGTTAGCCTTGGCATTACAATTATAAGCAGTTTGATATTACTTCCTGCAAACATAAACTCACATTTTATCTTTGACCATCAAATATAGACTTACCAATAAATGGCTTCTAGGTGTTCACATGTTGAGAAAGATATTAAAGATGGTTTTTCTTATTTCATACCATTTTACTTTCTCATCTGAACACTCCTGACTTTGCTACATTTTACCCGACAGCAGGCTAATCTGACATGTGGAAAACCTGGTGTGGCTCATGGGGTTTTTTCAGTCCCTAGCCCCATGGTTCCACAACACTATAAGCTATAAGACACTATGATTTTCATTTCTTATAGTCCAGCCATTTGTTCCACTACTTGATTTAACATCATTGGCCCAGTTCCTGGGGTTCTGGTTTTCCTTGTTTTGTTTTGTTTCTCGTATTCATTGGCAGATGAATCCTAGGAGCTGGCTCAATATATAGCTAATATTGACTCTCAAACATATTTGAAGAATAGATACATAAATTAATCTAGCAAGATCCTGAAATATCTAACTCACACCCAAGGCACATTCTCAGTACCACTGACAAGCAAAGAAACTAATTAATTAATGAAGTATGGGTCAGAGGCCTGATTTATGTACCGCCAGTGATTTCCTTCAGCAATAGTTATAAAATTCTTTCTCTATGTCGTTTTTCTGGGATTCCATCAAATATAAATCTCTAAAACGGAAGAACAGGCATAAAGAGGCAGCACGCACATGAACATTTGTTAGAGCTGCAGACTAGTAAACACGCCTGCTCATAACAAATGCATCCATTTGACATTTGTTCACTGTCCTCTCCAAAACCCGCACCTCCAATTTTTGTTTTGCCTCTTTCTGAATATCTTCTAAGGGAGGGAATCATATCCTATTTGTGTACTTTTTCTCTTCACATAATTAAGTTACATCTTCATATTGACATTTCATTTTCCCCAGGGTGAATAACTGAAAATGGTAAAAGCATGTATGATCAGGAAGCAGGTGCATTTCTTACAATGTTCTGTACTGTTCTTTCCATCTGTCCGAGTTTTTGAGTTCAGACTGACAGGAATTAAATATGCTTTATTTCCTGTGAGGAACAAAGTTCTCCTAACAACACTTTCAAACAGAAGACGAAACATGGTGTAAAAATGGAAGTCAGGATTTTACTTTTGTTTTCCCTGGAAATCTTGTCTCCTCAAGGGCAAAACCACATTTCTGAGGAAACATTAAGAAAAATGATGGTTTATTTGGTGCCATGAACTCAAAGTAGATGAATGTTGATCTTCAGTATTTGTTTACACATACTGCCTTTAAATATAATCAGAAGTGTAAATTCTCTCTATTCTAAACTATTTCACTGCGTGCCAAGAAATTTATTCAGATTTATCACTGCATAGAGAAAGCTGAATATTTTCAAGAGGTTGTTATTTTGACTTGGCCTCTGACTTTACCCATCTGCAACATGGGTAAATAATACCTTCTTTATAAAATGTTTGTGGTGACTTCATGAGAAAATAAGTACCAACTGAATGTGAAATGTAGATTAAAAATACCTACAACTGATCTTCACAATAAGAAATTGCCCCATAAATTTTATTTTCATCATTCCAGCCTTTTTCATTTTGAAGTTAGTTCACTTTTACTTTCTTTTGTAATTTCTATTCATTTTTAACGTTTTGGTTTTTCCTCTAGTCCCTGGGAAACCAAAAAAGCATTAGAGATGGCTCCAACTACAAATCTGAAAGACAGAGAAAAGAACTCCCTACCAATACTGAGCTGCCAGGTGACAAAGTGGTCAGTTAGGACAATGAGCCAAACTGACAGTAACAATCCAGGCTTTCTTCACTTACTGTGATTGTATAATTGAGAGGCAAAAATAGGCGCCAGCTCCCTTGTGTTTAATTTTCCTGATGGAATCGCACTGGTCGAGGGTCACATGACATGCAGTGTAGGAGCAAGAAATTGTCCCACTGCCCAGATGCACTAAACAAAAGCCTGCTTTTGTTTTTTTCTTCTTCTTCTTCTTCTTCTTTTTTTTTTTAATGGGCTGAGGTTAAGAGTTCAGGGAAAGGGGGAAGGAAGAACAGGGGTGTGGTGTAGGAGTGGAAAAAAAGTCAGAGTGGACAACACGGGGTGCGCACTGAGTCCTTAACTGAGTCCAGAAGACATGAATACACTGGCTGTGCACCGAGTTTGGCGTGGGGAGAACAGCTTTCTCCAATGAGATCGGCCAGGCAAAACTTTATAATTGCCTGTGGTCAGGTCTGAAAAATCACACAAGGGATTTTTGCCTGAGTCAGACTCCTCAGTTACTTTTGTGAATGTAAAATTAGAAAGCAACTTGCTCATATTAGAGAGAAAATTATATACTAAAGGTCCTTGCAATTCTAAATCACAAAGTAGCTATAAATGACCTCAAAAAACCATGAAAGTGTCTAGTATTGGGACAATAGCTAAATAGACTGTGGTGTATCTGCATGATGATATACTAAGTAGTAGCAGCCATAAATAGTGTTTCCAAGAAATGTTTACTGGTATGAGAATACATTTGCAGTGTGACATGAAGTAAAGAACATAGGGTACCACATTTGATATAGAACAAGATACTCCAATCTGTAAATATATTTGTGTGCATGTGTGTACATGTATGTGTGTGCATGTGTATATAACTTGAGAAAGAGTATCTAATGTTAAGAATAGTTTTTCTAGGGGTGCCTGGGTGGCTCAGTTGGTTAAACATTTGACTTCTCACGTTTTGTGGAATTGAGCCCCATGTTGGGCTCTGTGCTGA
This sequence comes from Suricata suricatta, assembly GCF_006229205.1. NCBI lineage: Eukaryota > Metazoa > Chordata > Mammalia > Carnivora > Herpestidae > Suricata > Suricata suricatta. The sequence goes on from NC_043703.1 coordinate 118,929,307, forward strand.
CAGCTCAGAGCTTGGAGCCTGCTTCAGATTCTGTGTCTCCCTCTCTCTCTGCCCTTCCCCTACTTGCACTCTCTCTCTCTCTCTCTCTCTCTCTCTCTCTCTCTCTCTGTCTCTCTCTGTCTCCCAAGAATAAGTAAACAGTAGAAAAAATAGTATTTCTAGGCAACTTGATTATAAAACAAATTTTGTAACTTTATGCAATTGGACAAATTCTCAGTAGTGAGCATGTATATTTTATAATCATAAAATATACAATTATGCAGACAAATAAAAATATTTTAAAGTTATGGTATCTGAGCAAAAGGGAACATTGCTGTGAGGAGCTTGCCGCAGGGGCACTGGTCACTACCCTCAGCACAGGCAGATGGTGCAGAGAAAAGGTGACATCCAAAGGTGGAAAGTCATCAGAACCTGCCTCTCTGTGCTTCTTTGTTAAGCTTTTAGATTGCCCTTTTTCCTGTGAAAATATACATACAAATAATACTTTAGTAAGTCTAATGTTAATTAAATGATACTAAATGCACAGTGATGTTTTTAAGGACCTGGGTGTCCTGAGGGAGGAGTCTTTTTGAGCTAAGAGGAGGAATTATAACCATTAGTGATGGACCCACCACTCACTTCTTTACTCCTTCCTCACTTTCTCGTGGGCCTTTCATTGCCTCCATTTTTAGTCACATGCGCCCCGCTCAGTAGCCTCCTGTTTCTCTGGATGCACAGCTAAAAGACTTGCCCACACTGTCTTCCCTGCAAATGTCACCTCTATCATTTCAATTGTGATACATGCTATTGACAAGCAAGGGGATTGGAGAACATCACGGCACTTTTTCTATTTTACATCATCTTGACAACTTAAAACCTCCCCAAACAGCACAATCCTTTCAGAATTCTACATTACTTTTTGATTTTATAGGTATTTGTTTTAGAGGCTTAAGGATGCTTCACCTTGGGCTCACCTCTTCCTAATCACTGGTCTTGATCCTGACATTCAAACTTTATTTTCCTCAAGAAATTCAAAGGCTGAATTACCGCCATTTAGCAAAGCAAGAGGAGCAGATCCTGAAATAAAGGAGGAGGACAAAGCAGATTTTTCCTGAAATATTGATGTACAAATGATGCCATTAATTCTTGTGTTTCTCTCCAAAATGATGCTTTGTTTACAAGGCTGTTTCCTTCCTATTCAAAATAATCCAAAGCAGAAGCAAGTAAGTTTGAGATTTACTGGAAGGCTCAGCCTATAATTATGGAGCAAGTTAATCAAGAGAACACATTTATAACAATATGAATATAAATTTTTAACAAATTCCATGTATAATGAATATAGACAACCAGGTACTCATTGACAAAGGCCAGAAGGTTGGATAGTTTCTTTTCTTTTCTTTTTTTTTTTAAATTGCCTTTAACCTTACTAGCCAGTGTTTTTTTTTCATCCTGATCAATACATAAGAATAGGACTTTTAATATTTTAACAGCTTTGATTATATATCTCATTTCAGTCAACCACAGGGAGAAACTGGTGCTCCCCTGCAAGGTATTTTAAAGGAAAACTCCATCTCATAGATATAAGACAAAATGGAGTCGGAGGCTATGAAGACAGGTGGGGTATAATATATTCGGTGAAAGAAATAAAGGACTTATATACATAAATAAAGTAAGCAACCTGAGTCCTTTGGTTTCTCTCTTTAATTTATCTCAAACCCCATTATCTTGTGTAGACTCTGGTAGGTCATATTTGGTTTTGATTTTGTTTTTTATTTCAATTTTTATTTAAATATTAGATAATATGTAATGTAATATTAGTTTCAGGAGTAGAATTTAGTGATTCATCACTTACATATAAGGCTCAGTCAGTGCACATCACAAGTGCCTTCCCTAATACCCGTCACCCATTTTTGTCGCATCCCTCCACCCACCTCTTTTCCAGCAGGGTAGGTTATATTTGGAGCGACCTTCTACTGTGGTGGAAGCATCCCTGCTTTTGGAAAGTCACATAGGACCAAGGATGGAGACTGACATAGTTAGAACCTGTGTGTTTATCTGTCCTGACTCCACTCTAAGCCAAGAGGGAAGAATATTTCTTAGAATTTTGGTGTGGGATCAAGCCAATTTGGGGGATATTTTTTGTTGTTGTGTTTTGTGTTTGCTTCTTTGTAGGTTGTGTGTGTGTGTGTGTGTGTGTCTGTGTGTCTTTGAGAGAGTTAGCAGGGGAGTGGCAGAGGGAAATGGAATGAGAGATCTTAAGCAGACTCCACACCCAGCTTTGAACCTGCCTCCGGAGTCAATCTCAAGACCTTGAAATACTGAACTAAGCTGAAATCAAGAGTTAGGTGCTTACCCAACTGAGTTACCCAAGGCCCCCAAGCCAGTTTTCTTAAAGAGAAGATGAGCTAGAATTTAGAAGGCAAAAGCCACTAATTAATTAATCAGTTTCTTACCTTACCTTTCTAATTTGTTATTTGGAAGATAAAGGAGTTCAAATCCTGACTCTGCCACTTGTTAGTAGTGTGATGTGGGCAAGCTTTGAACAATTCTGGTCATCAAGTGTTTCATCTATAAAATGAGGCTGTTACTGAGTACTTCCCACATGCTGTTGTTGAGATATTAAATGGGTCAACATATGCAAAGCTGTCCCTGACTCATACTGAGTACTGGATATGTGTTTATCTTCTATCATTCCCTTTCTCTTTTTAGCTGGTTGAATAATCTGGGTCCTGACCATTTCTTGACTTGGAGAAGTGATAAACAGTTTTAAAATGTCAAGCAAATTATCTCATCTAAGTCACTGCTATTTTACATTCAACTTGGGTCTTGTCTTTAGCTAACAGAAACAACACAGCCCTGTAGACATACTGTGGAGTTATCAAAATGCAGAGCAGTTGGCTCTCTGATCTCCCACAGATCAAATTTAAAACAATTAAGTGAGCATGATAGCACGTTGGCTGATGTGAAATCTTCTACTATATGAGGTTTCAGTCCATGACTGTCATTTTTTATTATTTTCAATAACGCTGTTGTTTTGTTATAGTTTATCTCAGACACACAAAGTTGTTCAAGGTGCACTGATAGCCCTGGTCTGCGTAAGCCTTAGCTCTCACTTTATTATTAATCATTTCAGCCCCCATTTCCTACCTCCTTTGTTTCCCTCTTCTGTAAAGGCCCTAGGTTAGTCTCAGAGCCAACAGACCTGCTTTCTCCCTGCCCTTCCCCTGGTCTTCTCTATAACACAAGGAGCTCATCTTCCCTGAAATACACACGTACAGACCCCCTTCATCTAGTGTCCAATGAAGCTGGATCAATAGGAGCCACATGGAAGGACACAAGAAAGGAGGGGTGGGGAAAGCCACGTGATGTTATCCTGTCTCTCTGCTCTCAGCAGTGCTGGCTGTGACCCTAGATTCTGCTGAACAGCTGCCCTTGCATGGTTTTTGTTCCGAGCACGTACCCTCCTCCCCTAGACATCCATCTAGGGCCAGCTTCATGGGTATGAGACCCACGTAGTTGCAATGGCCTTGTACACAGAAGGGCCCCACCCTTGGTTTAATGCTCTGCTATCACCATCTTAGAATTTTTACATTCAAAACAAGGGGTCACATGTTTCCCTTTTGCTCTCGGTTCTGCAAATTAAACAGCTGGTCTGTTCCAGCACCACTGGGGGAACCCGCTTCACATTTGCAGCTGCCATCTCCTTAGGCTCCATGAGAATTCCTTTGAGTGCCTCTTCTTCTAAAGTGCCAGCTTCCCTGCGTGGCCTGGTTCCTTGGCTCTGCACCTCCATCATGTCTGAGATCCTAGGAGTAGCGGGAGTTTTTGCAGTTATTCCGTTCTCCTCGGTGTTCAGCTCCTCCCTCTGACGACTATGCTACCAGTTCTGTGAGTTACATTCCCTGACAAGGATCCCATTTGCTTAACTAGAGTCTGGCTTTATGTACACCAAAGCTACAGTATCTAAAATATATTTGAAGTTATGCATGCATTTTTGACAAATATACTCTGATACATGTTGGTTTTCAAAATTTATATTAATGGTGTTGTGGGGGTGACTGGATAGTCGGTTAAGTGTCCAACTCTTGATCTCAGCTCAGGTCAGGATCTCGCCAGTTTTTGAGTTTGAGCCCGCATCAGGCATTGCACTGTCGGTGCAGAGCCTACTTGGGACTCTCTCTCTCTCTCTCTCTCTCTGTCCCTCCCCTGCTAGCTCTCTATGTCTTTCTCAGAATAAGTAAGCTGAAAAAAATAGTGTTGTGCTGTACATCTTTGTCAACTGCTGACATTAAACTTAATACTGTTCTTAAACTGTACTCATGGTGTGCTATAAATTTTACTTCATTACTTTTGCCAACTTTCTAGTATTCCATCTAGTATTTCCATCCAAGACAGAATTTCTATTGTCGTTTTCCCCTAATAAGCGACGTCTAAGCTTTCTTCAGCTCCTCACTACACGTTGTGATTGCAGGAAATTTCTCATCCTACGATAATGCTTCACAAGTCTTGGTGCAACGAGACAGGGTAGGTTTTTGCTTTTTCAAAATGAGGATGCTCCTTTACTCCTTATTTTTGGTGTTTTATATCATAGATTAGGATCAAACCTTATCAAATATCTTTTCAGTACAGATTAAAATGATCATACCATTTTTCTCCTTTAGTCCATTAATAGGACAATTTACATAGATGGATTTTCTGTTTCAACTACCTTTCCATCCCAGAGATAAGACCTACATAATGAGGTAGTATGTGCTTTGTGTCTTATTATATACTTTTAGAGCTGATTAATAGAAGTACTCCTTACTAGGTAAATCTATTCTGCTCCTGACTTTAGGGAGATAAGTTTCCATATAAATTTTGATTTTCTACTCTTACCCTTGTTAGCCATTCCTTATTATTTCTATCCTTCTTGTTTCTTTGCATTTACTTTGTTGCTTTCCTCATAGCTTAAGTTGCACAAATATTTTTTTCAAAGCTTTAGCTATATGCCACGTTTGTTCATTCAAATTACTTCATTTATTCATTATTTCATTAAGTATGTCTTCTTCAATGAAGTATTATTTAATGTAACTTTTCCAATGTGTGAAATTTTTTTATCAGTATTTGTTTTTATATTAGTTGATTTCTAATAATACTGCATTCTAATAATGTGTGTGCGTGTGTGTGTGTGTGGTATATTTTGTGACCTCAGAAGATTCAGTTTTTGAAAATGTTCCATCTTGGTTTCATGTCTTATACAGTTTACTCAGTATTTATACTTTTGATCCATTAGCTTCCAGGAACTGATGATATTACAATTTCTGAATTTGAACAGATATTGGTTTATTTATGATTTTATTAATAGGTTTATATATATTCTGATTTTTTGGCAATCTTTTTTTCTATTTTTCCTTTAACCAGTGTAGTACTCCCCTTATTTTCTCTTTTTATGTTTTTTACCTAAAATCATATTTTATCTAATATTAAAATTTCTGTCATGACTAACCCATGTATGGTTTATACAATCAGGGAGGCTTTATCTTCTTATTTTCTAGTCCAGCCGTTTTACATTTGTTATAATTACTGTCGCATTAGGACTTCTGCTTCTGTATATTACTTTTTCTCTATAACTTATAGATTTCTGACTCTCTAGTTACTACGTGTTCATTCTTGCCAAACTACATTGAATAATTAAAATTTTCTTTCTCTGATACGAAAGTGTGTTTCTTTGATTTTTACTCTTGGGGACCCACACACATGTACAACATAATGTAAATGTATATGAGTTCTTTCCCATGTCTTTTTAAAGGATTCTGATATCCATTTCGTTCTTCTCTCTTTTCTCTAACTGCTAAACCCTCAACCTTCCCGTCTTTTCTTAATTTGAAGACGCTGTTTATTTAGACCACTATAAAGCTTTGTTGACCTACTTTTTCAATGTTATCTCTTAAATCTTGTTTCTTCCTGAATCCATTTCTATTTCTGTTTGAATACATTCTCCAAGAGTGTTTTCAAGGAAAATTTTGCATAGTAAAGTTTATGAAGTCTCATATTCCTGAGAATAATATTTTGCCATCACATTTAGATTATCGTTTTACTGGATAAAAATATATGTTCACATTTCTCTTCCATCAACACATAAATACTATTCCATTACCTTCTGGCATGCAGTGTAGCCACTGAGAAATCTGAAACTTGTTCTTTCGTAGGCTATCTGCATTTTTCTCTTGAGGAACTTTTAAAATGTCCTCCGCATAAACTGTCTCATTTATTATAACAATATGTACAGCGTGGGCATTTAACTTTCTTTTTAATACTATATATGCATTTTTCATCTTTTAAACTGAAGACTTTTTGGGGTGCCTGGTTGGCTCAGTTGGTTAAATGTCCAACTCATGACTTCAGCTCAGGTCATGATCTCATGGTTTGTGGGTTCAAGCCCTACATTGGGCTCTGCACTGACAGTGTGAAGCCTGATTGGGATTCTCTCTCTCTCCCTCTCGCCCTCTTTCTTTGCCCCTACCCCCTCTCAAAATAAATAAATAAGAAAGATTCCTTTTTAAAATGAAGACTTTTTAAATTAATGTTTCAAATTTTCTTCCTTCCTATTTATTTTTTTTCTCTTCTTCTGGTATATGTCTGCTACTATGAGTAATGACACTTCTATTTTTATACTCCTTATCTCTAGAATTATCCCTGATATAACCTTTCTTTCAATATTTATCTGTGCCTTCCTTAAAGTATTATTGACCCTATCCTCCAGTTACTGATATTTTTCTTCATTCTTGTTTAAGTTCTTTATTTCATATTTAATATTATTCATATCAGTATCTCTAAAGGGTCTCCTTTATACAGCTTCTGTGTCTGATACCAATTTTATGCTTTATCTGTAAGAATACATATTCTGTTCTTAGTTTAAGTTCAAAATTTGCATGGTTCATTATTACTTCCATTTCCTTTTTTTTCATAACTTACTTGTCCTCTTCCATCTTTCTCAGATCTTGAGCTCCCAGATGTCTTGTCATTTTCTCCTGTGATTTCTTTCTCAGATCTTGAGCTCCCAGATGTCTTGTCATTTTCTCCTGTGATTTCTTATTCTCTTGAGGTGTCAGCCCTGTTGGATTTGTTATAAATCTGGAGAAAGGGTAGAAGCCACAGTCCTACATTATACCTGTCAAAGTGAGTTTAAAAGAGTCTTTGGGACAAGGATTCAGGCCCAAGAACTTTTGGTGTTACCACTGGGTCTCAACTCCTCTTCTGACAGGTGGCCTTGCCTGTCAGAGAACAGCAGTACCTGCACTCCTGTTTCCCCAGTGCTTCTTCCTAAGATTGACATTAGGTGGCTCCAGGGGTTGGGCTTGGAGGAGGCAGGGCGGCTCAAAGCTGTCCGCTGGTTCTCCCTCCCTCGCTGGACTGCACTGGCGAATGCTGCCGCTTCCTCCTCGTGTTCGCCTGCCATTGCTGTGTTCCTGCCGATGGAGCGATGGAGCGCAGGGAAACCGATCCAGCTAGCTGGCATGCAGACAGAGCCTGCACTCCAGAAATCTCTTCCACAGCCTGTTCTCTGATTCGGCTCCTGGCCTTGCTCCACCTTGGGTCCCCATTTTCTTCCTTCATAATGATCCTACGAGCTTCCAGTTCCCCAAAGACCTTTCACAATTTTTGTCTTATGTTCTGGGTTCCCTCAACCTCCTTCTAACTTCTGTCATATATTTAAAGATTCTTTAGCTGCTCAAACAAAGCCATGATTTTGTTTCCTATTTTATTTAATAGTCAAGAAATTGTGTCTCTGGTATATATATTTTAAGAGATCTATCTATATATTTAAGTTTATTTATTTACTTTGAGAGAGGCAGAGGCATGTGAGTGGGAGAGGGACAGAGAGAGGGAGAAAAAAAAGAATTCCAAGCAGGCTCTCCACTGTCAGCACAGAGTCCGAAGTGGGGCTTGAACTCATGAAATCATGAGTTCATGACCTGAGCTGAAACCGAGAGTCAGACGTTTAACGGACTGACCCACCCAGGTGCCCCTGTCTCTGGTATATATTGGTAATATTTAGTTATGTGCCGTATTCACTTCCTAGCAAGCTGGACATACATTACTACAGACCAGAGCTCTGAAATTGAAGTGATTTGTTTTTATATGAGGTACAGATTTATATCTAAAGTTGAATGAATAGGTGATATAATTCAATATTTTCATTTTCTCCCCCCCCTTTTTTTTTTTACATTCTGAGTATTTTGTAATTTGGAAGCTATTCAGGTGAAACTTCAGAGCCCTGTCGAATTTTTGTTGGTAATTTACTGATAGGAGCAGAGGAGAGTATCCTAAGATACTCTGACAGTCTGAAAATAACTAATATTTGTTTGGCATTTTGCAAAGCATTATCTTAGAGACTGATAAAACAGAACTGTAAAAGAAGCCTTATTATCATTCTCATTTTATGGATGAGGAAAGCAGGTTTAAGAAAGGCTCTTTGACTTCTTCAGTATCACTCAGCCAGGAAGGAAAGTCAGGTAACCAGCATACAGAAAATCACAGAACGTGGAATGCCCCAAATACTGAAATACGCAGACACAGATACCAAGTATTCCAGGAATAAGCCACGCCAGCAAAAGGGAGCAAACATGAGGAAAAAATATCTGCTTATGGATGTAAAACCTGAAAGGAAGTAGGGGGGTGTGGCTGCCAGATTAGTCCTGCTATACCCAGCTATAACTCTGCTAAATAAAAGAAAAGTAACTAGAAATGTTAAGACAAAGAACATAAGTCTAGTTTAAAACCTGGGAAAGCAGTGGTGGGAGGGAGCAGGGAGAGAGAGAGAGAGAGAGATGATATACTCAGGTGCTTTCTTTACAACTTTCCAGAAAAGGGTAAGTTTTGGTTACTACGCTTCTTTAAAAATTATGTCAAAATAATGGCAGTTCCCTTCTCTCCAAGCTACCCTGTTTTCTGTTTTTCTCTCTCTCTCTCTCTATTTTTCCCTTCTCCCTCTCCACTTCTTGATCCCAGACATTTCTTTGCAAAGATGTCTCTCCTTTTTACCTCTATGCTGTCTCTCATCATTTTCCTACCTGCCCCCCTTCTCCCTCCTTTTTCCTCCCTAATTCTACATCTCCATCATAATTATTATGCAATGTTATATCAGGATCACCAACTCCATGACATTTATTGCTAGAACAGGGAAGCTTTGCAGTGTGTGGAAACTTGAGCAAATTTGATCTTTTTGTGCTATTCTTTCCAGGACTTAGATATATTATTACTTTCAAATAATATGGCATTATCTGAGAGATTCTGATTGAAAGTCATGAAAAGGGACATCTTTATCTTCCCGTTCAGTTTGACAAAAGTGGCGTATTTTGGTTGTTCTGGGTTGTTTAGGGTTTGTTATAAATCCCTAAAACTTAGAAATTGTCCTCCTATCCTTAGCTTAATAAGTCTTGTGAGTTTTATTTAGCTTGTCAATCAGAAACAGGTAGTTCTTTTAATTCTTTCTTTATCATCTATTAAGATAATAATCTTCTTAAAAAATTTAATCTTGAGTGTAGTAACTCTTGTAAGTAATTGTTTCACTCTTGAAGAAAAGCCTACTTGGTACTATTTGTAAAGATCATATTTAAAAGTTCAGCTTCAGGGCTCCTGGGTGGCTAAGTTTGTTAAGCATGTGACTTTGACTCAGGTCTGATCTTGTAGCTAATGGATTCCAGCCTGGCTTAGGGCTCTCTGCCGTCAGGGCCAAACCTGCTTCAGATCCTCTCTCTGTACCTGCTCTCTCTGTCCCTCCCCTACTCACGCTCTTTTTCTCTCTCAAATATAAATAAACATATAGAAAATATAAAAATAAAAGTTCAGCTTCTATGTGTATAATTTAGATTGATCTGCAGATTTTCCTATCAGTGCACTACTTGTTCAGATTTGATTTCAGGTTTGCTTTAGCCTTGTGGAATAAGTTGAGTAATTTTTTTTTAAATTTTCTGGTTTTCTACATTGTTTCTAACATTGATGCTATCTCTGTTGAAGTTTTGGTAAAACTCATTTGCAAATTGTCTAAAACTGATATCCATGTTAGAGGTAAGTTGTTTTGTTTTATTTTTTTTTTTTTCTATGGGGGTTGCACTTATTATGTGTTGGTTAAAGTATATTGGATCAAAAATATTTATTTAATTGAAATTTAGTGGCGTTAATTTGCCTGTAGCATTCTCTTGTTTATTATTACTATTCTATATTTATACTCACACGTTTTTCCTCATTCCCAATTTTGTTGTTTGTTTGTTTACTTTGATCTTCCATTTTTCTTTATCAGATATCTTCATGGCTTGTCTATTTTGTTAACCTTATAAAATAAGTTTCTTTGTATTCACGAAGTCTATATTTTTATTATATTTTTCATATATTTATAATTATTATGTATTTCCATTGTAACATTAATTTTTTTCTAGTTTCTTAGATTGAAATCTTACTTGCTATGTGTTTTATCTTTCTTGTTTTCTGTTACATGCATGGAAAGCTGTACATCTTCTGAACATCATTCTGGGTGCTGCCAGGTTTAAATATGTAGTGATCTCATTGCCATTGGCTTTCAAGGATTTTCTGATTTTCATTTCATTTCCTCTTAGCCCAAGAAAAATTTAGTAGCATGTCTCTTACGTTCCATACCCATGCAGTTGGGGTTAGGGGCAAGGAAGAAATGCTATTTTTGTGCAAATTTCCAATTTTTCTCATAATGTTCAGGAAAATGGCTTACATGTTTTCTGCTATGGGAAAATTGTTAGATTTCTTTAATATCCAATATGTGATCTGGTTTACTGAGTGGTCTAAATTTACTTGAATACAAATTTATTTCTAGTGTTTTGGATACTCAATTATATGTACCTATGACCATAAGCTGGTTAATTGCTTTATTAAAATCCACTGTATAATTTCTTTTAAAATGTATTTTCTCTCCGTCTCAGAGGGAGATGAATCAAAAGGATTTTATTATAATAATGAATGGTCAATTAATTTTTGAACTATCCAAAATTTTTAATATATTGCACCCCTATTTTGTTAGGCCCAGAGAGACTTTACCATTCCTATGTGTCTCGATAAATCAAAGCTTTGATGAATACTGAATGATATCTGACGTCTACTGAGCTTCCAAAGCCGGAGGCGGTGTTTGAGGACTTTGCAGCTGTAGCTGGTCGATGGTGTTATTGGTGTCATGAGTTTGCGAGTTTTCCCTTGTAAAGAATGAATATCCGGTTACTGTCAGCAAGAAGCAAAGGAGCTGCAGTGGCCCCGAGCCCACAGGGACTGGCTCTAGAGCCAAGCGCATTAAGGTCCGCTCCATGCGGTTTATCAACACGGTTCATAATTTTGTCTTTCCCTCAAATCCTACGATCCGTCCTTTATACAGTGTCTGGCCTCTATTTTCTCATTCTTCTGTTTTCAACCGCTCAGCGCCATCTTTCTTTTAGGCCCAATATCTGTTAACATCATATAGCGGGATTTATAAAACCCGCTTGATAGCCCTTCCTTAAATCAACAACATAAGTCCCTTCTCCACACATTCACATGCATTTTAATTATGGCTATTTTTATTTGGATTTATATTATTTTCTTATTATCATATTCTCATTACTTTCTTATATTCTTTTCTCCAAGTTTTCTTTACTAATTCTCTATTATTCTTTCACTTATTTTAATTTTCTTCATTCCTTTATTTACTTGGGAGTCATCCACTCTCTTCCTAGTTGTCTGATGGTTATCCTTAGTATTTTATTATGGGTCTCTGAAAAGTCTAAAAGAAAATTAGCTTTCATCTCTTCCTCTGGACTAAGACAAGAAATTTAAAATGACTATTCCTACCATAATCCACGAGGGGAATTTCATGGCAGAGTTATCACTTTTTTTAAAACAAAGTATTGAATATTATCAATAATTTGCATGTTATTTAAAATATTTCTTCTTACCCAGGTTTCTCATATATCAATTTTATTTTTAGAGCTATAGTGCTAGTTAAAAAATTTGAGTGATTTCTGTGCAGCAAACTTTCTCACTTTTAATTATGAGGTTCACTTATTTTACTGCCTGTATAATTGTCAAATTATATTTTCACATTAAACTTCCAAGCTTTCACAAGCTTATATGTTACTATACCTCTTTGAAAATTAAATAAAAGACTAGAATGTTCAATACAGTAACCAAAACAACATTTTCTTTTGTCCTTTCTTAGATTACTGCTTTCTCTTCTATCTACTCTGTTCTACTCTGGGACTTCTAGTATATAATACTACATTTCTTATATTAGTTCTTCAACTCTGTCATATTAAGGGCAGCATGTTTTAAATCTTCATTGAATTCTTTTTAATTTCAGGGAAAGGACATTGAACTGATCATATAATATTTCTACATTTCCAAATTGTTGCTCAGTTTCTCCATGGAATTTTAAATTGTTGTCTTTAATCTCCAAGCAATTCACTGTTCTTTCATGACTTCTGGCTGTAGATCATAGATAAATCTTTTTTTTTTTAATGTTTTAGAGACTTTGTAAATTTTTATTTGTTCTTTTGAGTTGTCTTATTTCTAAAGGAATCATTCTTCCAACTGACCTCATCTGACTTAGTATATCTTTTTATAAGTCCAGTGCTTTGTGTGTTTGTGTGTGTGTGTGTGTTTTCTTTCATTTTATATCCCATGTATAATGTATATATGATTTACATGTATGACTAATATGTATATATGATTTTGCTGGTAAGAAGACTAAGCTGACTCTTCACATAGATAGTGTGAACATTTGATTCTTTCACATCCAGATCACACATGGGTTCTGAAAGAGAGAGATCCTTTGTTAATAACTGGGGATATGAATTGGAGAATGTGATAGAACAGAGAGAGAAGAAAGAGGTCTGCAGTACTCTGCATTTCATGAGGAGGGGCTATTTTGCATTTCTGGGCAATTGTGGCAATGTTTAGGGACATTTTGCTTGTCACGACTGTAGTGAGGTACCATTTTCTAGTGGACAGAGACCAAGGATGCTGTAGAGCCACCTACAATCCAATCAACAGTTCTCCACAACAAAGATTTAACCAGCTTAAGATGTCAATAGTTTTGAATGTGAGAAATTCTGGTTCTAGAAATGCAAAGGAACTCATAGTTTAGGAAAATCAAGCAACAAAGTGGTCAAAGAAGGGTTAGTAAGAGAGAACAGAGTTAAAATTATCATCCCAACAAGAGCAAATATTGGAAATGACATGTATAGGCAGTTTTAAAGTTTTCCGATAGAGAGTAAAATATGATCCTCCTTTCATCTCTTCAAGAACATTTAGCAAAAATCCATATTGCTCAGCTTACTCTAAGTGTTGCATTTCTGATATTCATTTGGCTTTACAACCATATACTAAGAATGACTCCCTAGCAGGTGAAGCAGAAACTACCAAGGATTCGCTGTAACATTGTTGTTACATCTAGACTGTAGTTTTTAATCACATCAGAAGTTTCCTTGCCTGTGAGAAATAGCTGGGAAGCAATAGCTAGATGATATGGAAAATAAACTAAATTTCCATGTCTCAATACAAAATAAGCAAATTTCTATTTAGAACCAGTACAGGTCAGCAAGAGGCTTTCTTTCCATGAAAACTTAAAGACTTTGGATCTATTTATTTTTGGACGGACCATATCAGAGTCTTCTGCATCTAACCAGCATATAGAAGAGTAAAAAGTAGAGGAAACATATCCTTCTTAAATACCTAGACCCAGATTTGAGATATGTTATATTTTTTCACAGTTCACTGGAGAGCACCAGTCACATGACCTCACCTAGATACAATAAAAAATGTGGGTAATATAATTCTTAGCTGGGCACTCTTACCAACAATAGCTCTATATATTAAACAGGGAGCATGCATTTTGGTGAACCGTTGGCTGTTCTTGATACACATTTTGATACACAAGAAAAGTTTTTAATGTCCTTGATTTTATTTATTTTTTATATTAGCTGATAGTTGGATACTTAGTTAGAAAATTTCAGTTATTCTTTTATTGACATACTTCTGGCTTTATTAGAAGCAAACCGTGTTGATATTTTTTTCTTTACTTAACATGCTCTATTTGTATCAATAACAGCATGGTCTAGATGCTGAAAAGGATTGTCTTTTTTATCAGGCCTGTGTTATGTTGACAAATTTCTATCCGAGTGGAGGAAGTTTGAGAATTTTTACTTATAGAGAGATTTGTTTTTAACTCACCGTGCAAGTAGCAATAATGTGTATGAGTTGAGATTTTTCATCCTAGTCGCAATCTTATCTTACTTACATTATAATCTGTAGAATCTCAAACATGTTTGGAATATATTGATTGTAACTTACTCTAGTTTCTATGAAATATAAACTTTAAAGAATTCTTATGTATATCATATAAGCATTTTGGAAGAAAATGACATAAATGAATGTACTCAAAGTATGTAATGGTCACTGAAAGAACTACACTTCCTCCAACATCTGATTTTTATTAGCCCCAAATATGAAATCAAAATATCAGTCATTATTGCATGTGTAAATATAGGGTTTCTGAAATAAAACCTGCAAAGTGCCTGATCACATTAAGATATTTGTTGATTTCTTCACAATTTCTCCTAGAAATGAAATTAATTTAGTTATAATGTTTATGAAAGGACACAGTCTCATTGTGAACATCAATTTTAAGTTGTGAGACGACCACAAGCAGTAGTTTGTGATGAGTAGGACATTTAATGCAGTCTGGGTTTTTTTTTAATTTCTGTTGTATGTATTCCAATGAAAGTGTTTTGATAGAAGGTGTATGGGAAAAATAAGCATATCCATGACACTATCATATGGAGGAAATATCTGAGGCAAATAGTTATTGACTGTCTTTTCAGAAATGTAGAACATTCTTTTGAATTAAAACCACATTATTTAAAGATTATAGGATCATACCAAAAAAAATAGCATAAGAAAGGTACTTCATATTTCCTTACTGAAGACACAGAGAGTATTTGCATGTTTACCAGAACATCACATCAATTCATGAAGTGTAAAGGGCATAGGGCTGGCCTGACCTGGAGGTCCAGCTAAGCACAATTCTAGAATTTTACTGGTCTTAGAAAATATGTGTTAAACTTAAGGTAAGTAAAAGAAACAAAGGAACAGGCAGATGGATAATCTTAGAGAGAAAGTTAGAGGGCAGAGTCTTAGAGATCACAAAATTAGAAAATGGCCTTATCAAGCAGAGTTAATCCATTTTAATACCGTAAGGTTTCCTCTGGGTTGTGTTCTTTTTGGCATTTGACTTCTTTGTGCTTCGAGTTAAAAATTGCAACTAAACAGAATCTAGCATAATCCTACTCATGATTGACTAAGGAAAAGAAAGATATGCCAATTAGATTTCACATGAATGAGTCTTAATGAGGCCATAAGATTCACTGACAAGCATTAGATCTAAATTCTAGCATAGAAGATATGTTTATTTAGCACCTATCATGGTCAGGACTATGGAAAGGAAACAACAATCTGCAAACTTTGAGAAACCTACAGACTGGGCAGGATAGGTACAGGATCTATACCAATAACTACACTCTAAGGTGGAGATTAATAACCACTATAAGACACGTGAAGATGAAGTGATTTCAGAAATTCAGAAAACAGGGACACCGCTTGCAAAGGGTAAAAGCATCCAAAGTGTCTTGGAAAAGGATGTATTTGAAGAGAGCTTAAGATAACAGTAGAATTTGGATGTGTAGTGATTGTATAAGAACATTTTAGGTAGATTTTTTTTGATATGACAATAAGAAAGTATATGCATCTACTTGTATGTGGAGGAAGGGATGGAGAAACAAGTTTGAAGAACTATACTCAAGGTGTATTAGCAGAGACCCTCAGATGCTGATGGAAGAGTTGAGACTCTAGTCTCACTGACAACCGTTGCTGATATTCTGAGAAGGGGAAGGGTGGCTCACTTTAGGTAGGTGCATTTAGCAATACTGTACTTGTCATTAGAGAATGGAAGATCAAATTGTGAAGGGCTGTTTGTAGGTTACTGCAGAATTATGGTAGTGAATGTCTGACTGTAGTAGTTGCAGTAAAATGGATGAGAAAAGTGAGTAGTAATGATGTAACCAGGTACTTGGCAGAAGGTGCTCATCATTGTGGGTGAGTACCAGAGAATGGCAGCACTAATGTTTCAAATCTAGACATCTGGAAGGACAAGAAGTATTCTTAGATTGAATAAGGAATATACAAAGAAAATATGGTTAGAAGTAGATGTAAGCTTAAGTACTTAAGTACTGAGAATATTAAGCAGCTTATTTTGATATTTTAAAACATAAAAAATAAATGTTTAACACAACTTTCTAAAGATTAAAATAATATAGCAATGACCAAAGTAATATTTTTAAAGGA
Source organism: Suricata suricatta (assembly GCF_006229205.1). Classification (NCBI taxonomy): domain Eukaryota; kingdom Metazoa; phylum Chordata; class Mammalia; order Carnivora; family Herpestidae; genus Suricata; species Suricata suricatta. The sequence goes on from NC_043703.1 coordinate 118,945,660, forward strand.
AAGTGAAGACTGACTGATAGAACTTCCAGTTCCATCCATTATGTATTTCAGCACCTGAAAATGTTTGAATTAATCATTTCATTGGTATATTCTGCATTTAACTCGATTGAGAAGATTTATCCTTAAGGAGACCAAAGGACTCTAGTTATGTGAATATTAATGACTCAGTTGACTTTAAGTTATTTTTGCGAAGTTACCTTTGGCTTTTAATAATCATTAACAGTAAAAACAATGATCATACACTTTGCAGATACACAGTGTTTTCTGTAACCTTCTCCTGAATAATAGGAATAAAACAGACTGAGGGGAAACTAGCATATGTGATTAGAACTTTGGAGTGCAAAGGAAAACAATCATGCTGTCTACATCAGTTTAAGAGCAAATTCGTAAGCCGAAAAATCCTCCACACCAGACAAGAGTTAAACACAGGCTAGAGGAACTAAAAAGTGAAAGCTAATAGGAGACTGGTCCAAGAAATTTTGTATTTTCTTGTAAAAGTACTACAGAGAACCTGAAGTAAAATTTCAAAATATAAAAAATATGTACAAATAACCTCTCCACAATTAGTATTTCAGTGCATAGCATACCAAACTTTTCTAGGCACATATATGCAGATATTTAAGTGATTCATTCACTATAAAGACCTAACTATCCAATTTACCAGTTGAGATCAGTGGCTCTCAAGTGGAGGCAATTTGCTCCACTAAAGACATCTGGCATTATCTGGAAATATTTTTGGTTGTCATAATTTAAGGTAGAAGTACTATTGACATCTAGTCAGCAGAGGCCAGGGATGTGGCTGAACATGGTGTAATGCATAGAGCAGCTTCCCACATCAAAGAATTATCAAGCCCCCAATTTCAGTAGTGCTGAGGTTGAAAAACCCTAATCTAGATTCTAGGGATTCAGCGGTTTATAAAACAAAACACTAGCTTTTATGGATATGTCCAATATTTGTTAGAGTAACACAAGCAAACAAATATTTGAGATGGAAATAAAATAACTCATGAAAGCCATTAGGGAGTGATATGGTAAGTAGTGTCAATTTTTTAGAGAGTGGTCATGGAAACTTCCCTAAAATACGTTATCACCTGAACAGACATACATCTTGGGAGGGAGCTAATCATATGGGTATCTTGGCAAAGAGTCTATGGGCAGAGGGTCAATAGGCACAAATGTCCTGAGAAGATAATGAGTCTAGTGTGCTCAAAAGAAGAGCAAGAAGGCTGTATGCCTAGAACATAGTGAAGAGGTGATGGGCAAGAAATGAGATCAATGGTTATTAATGGTTGCTGATAGTGTAGTGCCTTGTTAAACATGACAGAGATTGGACTTATATTCAAGATAACACTGCAGGTTACTGGGAGATTTTAAACAAATGAGAGACATGATCTTGTTTGCATTTTTAAAAATCACTAACTCTCTGCCATGTGAGTACAGGAGAAGAGAGGATTGTGAAGGTCATTGAGATTGTCCAGCCAAGAAATTATTGTGGTTTGGGCCACTGTCATAGTGATGGAGATAGTAAGAGAGTTTGAAAGTAGAACTAAAGCATTCTGTCTTTGAGGACTAAGAAGTCCAAATCAGTAGAGTTCAAGATTGCCAGGATGGGAGGGAAATTCTGCAAACATTCCTGAGTACATTAGCAAAGAAGCCACTTCTACTCTGTGACCCATTTATTCCTGGGTCCATGTATTCTGTGTAAGGAAAAGTGTCATATAATGTATCTGATTCAAAACACACATTACATTATGTAAACCTATCTTTCCAGGGTGTCGTCTCCCATCTGGACCTGTGATTGAGTCACTGATAAGCCATTCCACCTTTCATCAGCTTAGCTCCTTTGTGGTGGTAGAGAAGGTGGCAATTCAGATACTTCTATGGGTATGGACCCAGTGTTGCACTTCCTTTGTTGTAAAATGAGTTATTATTGGAAACTAGATGATGGGGAATGTTCTGGGAATGCATGGATTATGGTGTTGGCAGGAGCATAGAAGCAGTGAAAACAAATCCCTTTCCAGACTGTAAGTCTATTGCAGTGAGATTTCCTCTCTGCTTCATTGTAATCAAACTACCAACAGATAGCTGGCTAGAATGGCCCAGGAAATCATGCCATATCAGGAGCAGCTGATCTCTGCTGTTGACAGATTAGTCTCTTAGAATTAGTGACAGCTAGATCATCCTTGGTCAGGAGAAGACCTTGTTGTTGAGCCCAATCCCTGGCTTCTAACCTTGTCAGTGGCATTTTAGGCCATTTGATGGGTCTGAGCATCAAATCAAAATCAGTAATCTCTGAAAAGTCTGGACATTTCCTTTTCTCCAACATACAGCCATTCTAGTAAGTGGGCTTTTTTTTTGGAAAAGGTGAAGAGGAAGATTCATTATGGTGGGTCCTTTTGGCAATAGTGCAAGTACCCCTCAAAGAGACCTACCCTTCAATACAGAGTCCCTGAAATGACTTAGAACAGGAAACTGAATGAGAAGCTGGGACTCCTCATGGTGATTATTCAAGTCAGATTTTTGCTTACCAGACTCAGAGTTTCCTGTCACATTGATCAAACAGTACTGCATGGGCTGCCCAACTATAATGTAACTAGAGACTTCATGATCAAATATCCATTGCCAAATAACTCCATGGGCCAAGACTTTCTGATTACCTGTATACCCCAGCAGCCTTTGTGAGTTGATGTGCTCCTCCTGTCTTGGTTAAGTGCTGCCAGGTGGCTTCTGCTACTCAAATAATTCGTCTCCTTTGAAACAAGGAAGCCCATCTTAATGGTGGAACCTATGATCATACCTTATCTGCTGGAAATCCATACCTTGAGGTACCTGCCTGCAAGCTGTTGGCCACTGTGTACTGCTAGTGACAGTGTGCATTGCAAGATCCTGGCCAGAGAAGTGAACCAGATTCAGAAATCTCCTCCTCCTCAACTGCCCATCTAGTGGTCTCTATTGACTAACTTAACATTGTATTGACTGACAAAGAAGAAGTATTTACAAGGTCCAAATCTTTTATCATAGAAGGGTGATTTGAATCTGAGGGGTGATCTATTGATTATTAGTACAAGCTCTATTGTAAAAACCCATGCATACGAATTTGGAGGCTTATGTGGAAGCTCCATAAATTTGAGAAACCAGATCCATTTATCTTCTTGTTCTTCCCTTCACCTATTTGAAGGTATTTTAAGACCACATCCAAATGCCAGAAAGCAAGATGGAAGAAGAAAGAGAGGCGTGCCTCCTTCCTTTAAAGTAGTGACTTGGAATTTGCACTTACCACTTCCACATTCATGCCATATGTTATAGGGACACATCTACTTATAGGGGAGGCTGAATTATGCAGTCTTTATCTGGGCAGCCTGTGGTGAGCTAAAGTTTAGAAGTTCAATCCCTGTAGGAAAAAAGGAGAATAGATATTGGGAGTCAATTCCTTTACTGCCTCAATTACATTAAGTTTGGAATGACTATTAAATATTCAAATATCTGCCTCATGTCCCATATCTAAACTGAAATTACACAATACCTGTTTCATAATCTAATTTTCTACCTAAAGTGTATTTCTGTAGTGATAAGCACACCAGCACAATCTGAGATTTAGTGTTGCATCATGCTTTGTGTTACTAAAAACCCTATAATGTTTTTGATCTGTCCCCTATTCCCATAAATTTTTGCTGCTTTCAATTCTCAGTAGTAAAAATAAAGCTCCATGTAGATATGACTCTGACCACATGCTTGATTTTGTAATTTAAAATACATTCTGAAAAACTGTATTATCCAGTCAGTAAGTACATGATTTTTTCAATATTATGTGTTGATAAACTAGTCTTCAGAATGATATAAACCATCTAAAATAGTGTATGAGGGTGCTCATTTCATCACACCTTCCAACACACAATTTTCTTTTTTTTTTAGTTATTTTATTTTATTTTTTATACAATTTATTTTTTTAACATATGCAATTATTTTCCATCATTTACAATACAGTAGTTTCAATGATACTCCAAACAGAAAAGCAAAGTAAAAAATCAAAACCCCCACTTCTATTTCATGTAATTAGACTTTTACAGAAATTAGAAGGTTAGGTACCAACTAGTTAATCACCTAATTTCACAGCTATCTGAAGTGGCAATTGTAATATAGCAGCTTATCTATGATACATTCAAGATACATGATATAATTTATTACTTGCCCATAAGCTAAAACACAGCCTGCTTAATACCTTTCCTTAAATTCCACCTCTATACTACAGTATACTTGAGGT